>NC_088360.1:30802099-30804599 GCF_034508935.2 Berghia stephanieae
CAAATGACCCCCATCTTGCTAAAATCTCTCAAAACTGGGACTTCCATGAAATTTTGGACAAGATGAGGGTCATTTAAATCGATCGATATTTGACGAGTTTTCTGGCTAAAACTTTAAATATGTGTTGTTGCAGAGTGAGTCATTACTTAACGATAATTTCCAAATCAAATCATGAAAATAAACAAGATGAATCGCTGGATTTCTAAAATAACAGTAAACTTTTCTTTATTTCGGTTTGAGTTCTACTATGTGGTCTTGTGTTAGCACACTCGACTCCGGCTCGGATACGGTTCGAGTCTCGGGGCGTATAGCTAGTCTTGGAAAAGACTCCTGACTCACATTCTCTCACCGTACTCAGGTGTAAAATGACTACCTGGTCGCAAACAGCAATGTCTCTGTCAGAAACAAAATGTAACTTATCAAGCGTCATGTTTCGTCCTCTATGTTAAGTGTTGCTATTGGCTTGGGAACCCTTGTAAAGCGCTTTGAGCTTAGTGGATATTGCGCTATAATAAAAGCTCGTTTTTTGGGTTTTACTATTTCTAATAATATGGATTTTTTTTCACAACGACTGACAACTCATCAATTAGACATTACAATTGGAGATTGAACCCCAGACCTCTGCAATGCGCAGGCTCAGTTGGTAGAGCACTCGCTTCACAAGCAAAGGGGATCAAGATCGACCCCGGGTAAATTCAAAATGGGTTTTTTTCCCCAACCCCCTCCCCCACCCCTCCTCCCCCTCTGTCCATCAGGAGTGATTAGGGTCCTTGATAAATAGTTGCGATAGACATGCGTCAGCAAGCAAGTGCTATTGTCCATTTCACGCTATAGAAACCGCTATAGAAAACGCTATCAACTCCGGCTCCACGAGCTTAATGTCTCTCAATAACGACTGATTACTACTTAAATACTTCGCTATATAAGTGTGCCACGAGGAACATGGAGAAGAATTAAAGAAGCTGATATACAGAGAAGTGGTAAGACCTGGAATGAGATAAAAAAAAAAAGTTCGCTCATGATAGAGAAGGATGGAAACTGTTTGTCTGTGGCCTATACCCTGACCCAGGGTGAAAAAGGTAATGATGATGATGATAAGTGTGCAGTATTATTATTATCATTACTTTCCAAATTGTAATCCTTTATCCGAATTTCGTTATTCCCCCCAAACATTAAAACAATTGAAATCCTTGCTCTCGTCATTGAGTAACACAGCTTTGAAATCGGGGATTCCCCTTCCAATCCCCCATCCCTTTCCCCCACCCCCTAAATACGATACAACCAGCTTATGGGTTCATCGTTGTCATGGAAAAACTCGGAACCCAACGCACAATAGTGTCAAATACAACAATGTTAAATCAAACCCACCATTGCGTCTGGCTATCAGACCTGAAAACATATGCACGTTGGTTATACCTCATTCTATTGAAATTGAATGCCATAAGTGTGATACGAGATGTACTCAAACTCGACATAAAATCCCACATATAAATAATTCACATCAACAATTCACATAAACAATCCAAATGTTGACATGAATAATGACTAATGTCAACATTGTAAAGACAAAGTACTCACACCAGCTGTCACCCTGACACTCCATGCCCTGGCCACCATTCAGATTTCTCATACAGCTGGTACAATTATCGACGACTGATAAATTAATCATTACAAAATGTCATACTATGAAAAAACACGTATTTAAAATTTTGACCAGAAAAATCGTCCTTCAAATATTGATGGATTACAATGACCTTCATCTTGCCAAATACTCTCAAACCTGGGACTTCGTAAAGTCTTGAGATCCCAGATTTGAGAAAACTTGACAAGATGAGGGTCGTTTTAATCGATCAATATTTGAAGGACGAGTTTTCTGGCCAAATCTTTCAACACGCTATGTTTTGTTTTCACAGTAGGGCACAATAATATAAAGACGGAAATGAAATGATATAAGATTGGAGTTATAACGATATATGAATCTATAACACGATCACATAACAATGCGATGTGAATACAGACGTGTTATGACAAAACAACTCAATGTCATATTGACATGAAAACTTTTGTTTCCATTTGGTTAAAATTTTACTGGGAAAACTGTCCTTTATCGTGTATCATGTGCGGCTATGTGGTCTAGTGGTACGAAACTCGCTTTCGGATCGGAAGGTCCTGGGTTCGAGCCTCGCTCGGCGCATAGTTGAGTCCTCGGAGAAGGCTCTTTACTCACATTCTCTCACCGTACTCAGGTGTAAAATGAGTACCTGGCCGTTTACAGCGTTGTCTCTGTCCCGTTGTCTCTGTCCGAAAAAAAAGTGTAATCTCGCCTAACTGGCATCATGTCCCGTCCTACATGTTAAATGTTGCTGTTGGCCAGGGACCCCTTGTAAAGCGCTTTGAGCACGTTTAGTGGATATTGCGCTATATAAATGCTCATTTTTTTACATTTAGTGATTGTATTGAAGTGGCTTAAATGCCACCTCCACCCCCCCCCCCCCCTGTT
>NC_088360.1:30814599-30837099 GCF_034508935.2 Berghia stephanieae
AGCCATTCAAACGCCTGGAATTCCTAGACGGTGGCATTCTATATATATCAGAAAGTTAACGATAACGTTCCCAGAACTTAAACGATCGAACAACGACGATGAAGAAAACCAGGACCTATTGTTAGACGCACCGGGCATCGTGTGTCGACGTCTTACGACAGGTTTTGGTTTTCTTCTCCGTCGTTAGTCGATCGTTTTAGGATCTGGCAACGTAATCGTTAACTTCCTATTGTCTCCAATTCAATCAACCGTTAAGATTGGAATCTGTGGGCGGTACGTACAATATTAAGCATATAAATATATATATATATATATATATATATATATATATATATATATATATATATATTATATATATATATATAATGGACACCCACCCTCCCCTCGCCCATCTCCCCCTCCCCCCCCCCCCCCCCCACCCCCACCTCCCCCGGCAATTCTCCATATTTTTCCTTCTTTTCTGCTTCATCATTTATGAACAATTCCCGCGTTCATTCATCCTTGTCGTATTTATCATGGTTGAAAGAAAGTGAAATTAGAAATAATGCGTAAAAAGATAGATATTATCGAACTTATATAGAAAACAGAATACGTACGAACGCTTGTGAAATTTCTAGACTTTCACGATGCAATGCCACTGAATAGTGTGCTACAAGTTTGTCGTGATATTTCGTGACTGTCACATTGCAAGGCCACTGAATAGTTTGTCGTGATATTTCGTGACTGTCACAATGCAAGGCCACTGAATAGTGTGCTACAAGTTTGTCGTGATATTTCGTGACTGTCACAATGCAAGGCCACGGAATAGTGTGATACAAGTTTGTCGTGATATTTCGTGACTGTCACAATGCAAGGCCACTGAATAGTGTGATACAAGTTTGTCGTGATATTTCGTGACTGTCACAATGCAAGGCCACTGAATAGTGTGATACAAGTTTGCCGTGATATTTCGTGACTGTCACAATGCAAGGCCACTGAATAGTGTGCAACAAGTTTGTCGTGATATTTCGTGACTGTCACAATGCAAGGCCACTGAATAGTGTGATACAAGTTTGTCGTGATATTTCGTGACTGTCACAATGCAAGGCCACTGAATAGTGTGCTACAAGTTTGCCGTGGTATTTCGTGACTGTCACAATGTAAGGCCACTGAATAGTGTGCTACAAATTTGTCGTGATATTTCGTGACTGTCACAATGCAAGGTCACTGAAGTTTGTCGTGATATTTCGTGACTGTCACAATGCAAGGCCACTGAATAGTGTGCTACAAGTTTGATGTGATATTTCGTGACTGTCACAATGCAAGGCCACTGAATAGTTTGTCGTGATATTTCGTGACTGTCACAATGCAAGGCCACTGAATAGTGTGCTCTACACGTTTGTCGTGATATTTCGTGACTGTCACAATGCAAGGCCACAGATATAGATGATGTGTAACAAGTCAAACTACCAAAGTATTCATTGACTTGTTTTATGAACCAATAAATAATATCATATATTTCTTTTTCAAGAGCAACACTACATATTATTTATGTGTAACCAGAAATGCCTACTATACGAAACCTTCGTATAATTACGAAATTTTGGCTGAAATTCACAACTTGATGACCATCTCGAAAACTTATTGAAAATGAAAGTTGATGCCAGACTACATTATTATCAGGATTTTGATGTGTTATTTAATCCTTCGTGAGTAAATTGTTGATTTTTAAACTAACTATAGTGATTACGGTTTTTATCTCCTAAATATTACGAATTATTTAATTTTGAAGTAGACAGATCTGGTGTAACACAGCACCCAAATCCACACATTGCATGCAGTAGGTTGGGGTTTGTATTTTGTTCTCAATCACTCCGCGTACACATTTTGTGTAACACGTGATATTCCTCGTCCTTGCTCGGACCTATAATTCCAGACGTGGAATCCATGAAACCTTGGAATGCGTGAAATTTGTAGTAAGAAAATACAGACATTAATTGCATTGTCAGATGTTGGGACATTTGAACCACTAGCACCGCTTGTCGTTAAAACGTTAACAAAGATCTGCGTTGTATCTCACATTGTTAGGGGTTGCCAGCGGTCTTGGGTTTTCCCCCGTTACGTTGAATGTTGAATGCTTTTTCCTGATCCATTGATTCATTGATAATCTATTCTCATCTACTCTTACAAAACACTTTTTTGTCATTTTCGCCCGAAAACCGACTTTAAAACTTGAGCTTTTATTAAGCTCAATATCCACTCAACGTGCTCAAAGAGCTTTACAAAGGATCCCTGACCAACAGCAATACTTAACATGTAGAACGAGACCTGACGCCTGTTAGGCGATATTCCTTTTTTTTTTTTCTATCGGAGACAACACTATTAACGGTCAGGTTCTCATTTTACATCTGACTACGGTCAGAGAATGTGAGAAAAGAGCCTTTTCCAGGGACTCACTATGCGCCGAGCAAGGACCGAACCCAAAACCTTCCGATCCGAAAGCGAGTATGATACCACTAGACCACAGAGCCACACAGATATCGACTGATGAAAAAGTTTTTTGGATTTTTATTTTTAAGTCTTAACCCTGAGACCCCAAAGACGTCTACGATTTGTGACATGTTGCAAAGGTGAAGGTCATTGTCATGGATCGATATCCGAAGTTTAAAAAAAAAATGTTCATACCAAAATGTAAAATGTTTTGTCAACTTCCGCCAGTCACCTCCAAAAAGAGGCCATTTATGTGCATTGTCTGGATGGATGAATTTGTAAGGCCCGTTGATGTTTTATTGTGAAACGAAATTATTAACAATAAATCAAATACCATCCCGTGTTCAATCACCCGTGACTTGCCAGTGTATTAAAAGTAAACATTCAATTAGATTCATGCGGGTGGAGCGACGTTGCATGTATATGCAGGTCTGACATCCGAACGCATTTTGGGCCTAGTTAAACAGGTTTTACCGATTTCCAAGTGGAACCACTTCTGGTTGTTGTGGTTGTTGTGTGGGTGGTCGTGTGGTATGACACTGGCTTTCGGATCGGAACGTCCTGAGTTCAAGCCTCGCTCGGCGCATAGTTGAGTCCTTGGAAAAGGCTCTTTCTCTTACCGTATACAGGTGTAAAATGAGTACCGGGCCGTTAACAGCGTTGTCTCTGTCGGAAAAAGTAATATCGCCTAACAGGCGCCATGTCACGTTCAACATGTTACATGCTGCTGTTGGTCAGGGACCCCTTGTTAAGCGCTTTGATCACGTTTAGTGGATATTGCGCTATATAAAAGCTCAAGTTTTATTTTTTGTGGGCTTTATTAAGGGGAAATGAGGTCACCTTATTTTGAGTCCTATTCAGAAACAGGCAACTCCAGTTTCAAAAGTATTATTTTCGTACAAATTCGAATTTGGAACTACTGATGCCACTTTTTAAAGAGATATTTTTACAAGGGATTCTAGAAATATCAGACAACGTATTCACCATTGGGCAAAGCCTCTCAAACCTGGGACTTTGTGAAGTTATTTTGAGAGTTTTAAACAAGATAGAGCTGTAACTATCAAGACGAGGGCCGTTTATTCGATCGCGATTCAGAGTACCGCCGTTCAAATGAGGCATAATGATTTATTTATTGACTGATTGATTGATTTATTTATTTTTTATTTTTGTAATGCTTTTTTTTTTCTTGTATTTTTCTTTCTGCGTTTTTCTGGCACTGTTTCATACACATTATTTTATATCTTTATCTGTTGGGTTTTTTTTTTTTAGTTCGTTTATTTGTTAGTTTGCTTATTTTTTTTTTTTTTTTTTTTTTTTTTTTTTTTTTTTTTTTTTTTTTTTTTTTGTATTTTTGATTTTTTGTTGTTTTTCTTTTTTTTTTTTTTTTTTTTTTTTGGGGGGGGGGGGGGAGGGGTTGGGTTTTTTTTGTTGTTTTTTTTTTTTTTTTGGGGGGGGGGGGGGATTAGGGGGGGGGGGTCACCTTGGAGAGAGGAGGGTTTTTCTTGTGTCCAACAATATAATATTACGATATAAATGTACTCTGGGATTAACACACAACAGATTGTGACAGGATGGATGGAGTGTGCGAATGATAATATTATGATTTATTGATAACAGAATGGGTTTGTTTGTGTGTGTGTGTGTGTGTGTGTGTTTGTATGTGTGTGTGTGTTTGTGTGTGTTTGTTTTTGTGTGTGGGGTGTGTGTGTGTGTTTGTGGGTTTGTTTTTGTGTGTGATTGTGTGGGAGTACGTGTGTTTTTGTTACTGTGTATGTGTACGCGTGGGAAGGAGGGGGTGTGTGTTTGTTTCTGTGAGTGTGTTTGTGTTGAGGAGAGTGTGTTTTTGTTTCTGAGCATGTGTTTGTGATTGTGTTTCTCTCTCTCTCTCTCTCTCTCTCTCTCTCTCTCTCTCTCTCTCTCTCTCTCTCTCTCTCTTTCTTTCTTTCTCTCTGTCTCTCTCTCTCTCTCTCTCTCTCTTTTTTTTTCTTTCTTTCTCTCTGTCTCTCTCTCTCTCTCTCTCTCTCTCTCTCTCTCTCTCTCTCTCTCTCTCTCTCTCTCTCTCTCTCTCTCTCTCTCTCTCATTCAAACGTTTCAAATCCACAAACAAAATGTCCCCTGAATACAAAGTTACCCCACCTGACGTGATGATTGTACTGTGTGTTTAGAAGTAACTCATTAAAGGCACGAGAATTCAACTCATGTGAGTTCTACAGGCATAAAATCCATTTGGTTAAAAGATACCATATTATATTGTACGGTTTATGTGGTCTAGTGGTATGACAAACTTCCTTTCGGACTGGAAGGTTCACGGTTCGAATCCTGCTCTGAGCGCCACATCTTTGAGTCCTGGAAATAGGCTCTTTACTCACATTCTCTCACCTTATTCGTGTGTAAAATGAGTACCTTTAACGGCGTTTCTCTGTCGGTAAAAGGGTAAAATCACCTAACAGGCGTCATGTCTTGTTGTAAATGTTAAGTGTTGCTTTTGGCTCGGGACCCCTTGTAAAGCGTTTTGAGCACGTTTAGTGGACATCGCCTGATTTAAATGCTCCAGTAATCATCATCATTATCATATAACACTAACACATGAGGAAAGGGAGATGATTGATAACACACAACACACAACACATAACACATAACACACAACATACAACACACAACACATAACACACAACACACAACACACAACCCACAACACATTATCATTCTAAAAAGATCATGAAGCCAACATGTAGACGTTTGGAGTTTAATTTAATGAGATTTTATATAGATAGAACAATATCAACTAAACTGTGTTTGTGTGTGTGTGTGTGTGTTTAGTGTGTTTGATTATTATTGTATATGTATATTAATTATTTATATTTTATTTTATGTTGTTTATTATAATATCTTATATATTTTAATTTTTTTTATTTTTAATATTATAATTTATTATATTATCAAATTTATCTCACTTAACCCATTATTTAAATTGAGCGTCTCGCCGGGGATTACATGAATCATAAATTAATTATCATTGCATTCTATAATGTAACGGGATCTTTTACATTTATTATCAATAAATTGGGCGTTAATTCTTTCTGGGGTCTCATATAAAAAATCAATATTTCACCCACTATTCTAATCAACTGTATTTAATTCCTCGCATTATTTGAAGCAACACAAGCCTCTTTATTCATTTACTGCACTTTGAACTATTGCATGCATAATTATAGATAGTGTGCGCTTGGAAAAGAAGCTCACAGCATTGCCATCCGGAAGTATAACGGACCAACACACAAAACTATGTGTATCCTCGATCGGTTATAGTCTGGTTAATACAGTTAAGTGAGAATTACTCATAAATATGGATGGCAAAAAAAAAAACAAAAAAACTTACAAAGGCTAACGCAGAGTGACGTCAACTTCGTTCCATCTTTACAACCAGGGTGAAATTTGTCTTGAATCAGAGTTAAACAATCGGACACAGTCCTCTGTGATGGTACGATTGATCAGGCGTGTAGAACTAGTGAGTATTTTACTAAAACGCACACCAACGATGGTAATACCGTGTAATGTGATAAGTTTATCACGAACTGCCATTGTTTCCATTCGGACGACTGTCCGAGGGGCGTGGTTATGTTCCATTCAAATGAGTGTGAAGACTTTATCCATTGGGACCAATCCATCGGGCGGTCTATAATCCATAATAACGAGCCGAGTGACGTCATCGTAATTCCATATATACCACTAAATTATCAAATTGATTTTTGACCAATCAAAACACTCGATTTCTGACATACCCTGTTCGATTGGTTGTTTACAACAACAAAAATAGAAGGAACGAAATTGACGTCACTCAGCTCTTTGTTATTGTTTTTAAACAGCCATGTTGGTGACGGGTTCTAACCAAATTATATTAATTAGTCTATAGATAGAATGACGTTTACGTCACTCAGGTCTTTGTTATTGTTTTTTGCCATCCGCGTTTATGAGTAATTCTCACTAAACTCCATTAACCAGACTATAAAAGTTCAAGGTTACACATAGTTTTGTGTGATCGTCCGTTATAGTTCCGGGTGGAAATGTTGTGAGCTTCTTAGCCAAGCGCACACTATCTATAAACGTTCAAAGTTAAATGTAGTTTTGTGTGTCGGCAGGTCATATCCGGCTTCTGAGTTAAGCAATCACTCTCGTTGATTACTGAATAAATAGTGTTCGGACTGTCCGAGTAAGATCAAGGGGTGTGGCTATGTTCCCTTCCACTACTGGTTCATGATTTCCCATGAGAATAATTGGGTAATCGGGAAGATGGAGTGAGTTGCGTGTGGACTGGACAGCCAAGGGGAGGCAAATCATTATTGTGATTATTACAGGCTATCAATAATGAATGAGCCTGGGACTTGATGGAGTGTGTGGCCCCCAGATTGGACCCGTTACTCACACATGGAGTGTGTGTGTGTGTGTGTGTGTCTGTGTGTGTGTGTGTGGATGTGTGGGTGTGTCGTGTTATTACATATTATGACGTGTGCTATCACGACATCAAATGTTCATTGAGTTGTGTTGTGATTGATTTGGTTGTAAGACTCTCTCTCTCTCTCTCTCTCTCTCTCTCTCTCTCTCTCTCTCTCTCTCTCTCTCTCTCTCTCTCTCTCTCTCTCTCTCTCTCTCCTCTCCAATAAATCTCTAGCCCTCCCCTCTTTCTCTACCAAACCCTAGATCACTGCATTGCTGACAGTATCACGAATGAAAAGTTCATTCTTTCCATCCATGGAATTCGTGATTGTTTACAATGGATGGATTGAGTCACATGTCACACAATGTAGACGGTAACGACCAACCAATCAAATCACGCCATTTATGATGTCGTCATTCCACCATTCCATCCAGTCCAAATGTCCCATTGTACAAAGCACCCTATCGATATGATAGACACACATTCCCTACGTCGTGTCAGACAAACATTTGCTGTCAGATACAGCCGTCGGATTTCTAGTTTTGTTGTTTTTGAATCGCCATTCCGGCTTTCATGTCTTCCTATAGAATTGTGTCATTGAGGAAATAAATAATATATACATATGTACTCTCATTTGATTTCTGGGGGGTTTTGTCGTTGTTTGTTATTGTGGTTGTTGTTGGTGTTGTTGTTATTGTTGTTGTTGTTTATTGTTCGTTGTTGTGGTTGTTGTTGTTGTTTTTGTTGTTTGCTATTGCTGTTGTTGTTGTTTATTGTTCGTTGTAGTTGTTGTTGTTGTTGTGGTTGTTGTTGTTGTTGTTGTTGTTGTTGTTTGCTCTTGTTTTTGTTGTTGTTTGTTGTTGTTGTTGTTGTTGTTGTTGTTGTTGTTTATTGTTCGTTGTTTTTGTTGTTGTTGTTGTTGTTGTTTGCTATTGTTTTTGTTGTTGTTGTTTGTTGTTGTTCGTTGTTGTTTGCTATTGTTTTTGTTGTTGTTGTTGTTTATTGTTCGTTGTAGTTGTTGTTTATTTGGTTGTTTGTTGTTTTTGTTACTGTAGTTTTTGTTGTTGATTGTTGTTTGCTATTGTTGTTTGTTGTTTGTTATTATTGTACAAATAAAGTATTCCACTGCTTGACGTCGTTCCCTAACAACCCAGGGTCGTGGGGTCCGTGCAAGTTTTGTTGCGTGAAATTGCCGATACCGTCTTGGCAACCAAATCACAACTGACCATAGATTAATAGTAGTCTGTGGATTACTGCCAAGGTTTCATCAACATCTGCTTTCGTATCAAGATAAATAATATAGAAGGATCGAAATTGACGTCACTCAGCTCTTTGTATATCAGTCAGACCATAACCGTTTTAAGTTACACATAGTTTTGTGTGTTGGGACGTTATATCCGGATGGCGGGTGTTGTGAGTATTTTTGGCTAAACGCATAGCATCGATATAATATTATATCATTTTATAGAGGAATTTCATTACGCAATGTCTATTTATATCTAGAATAATTCCTGTAATCAAGACAGGTGATAATGATTGTGTAATAACACCCAGGAGCTCTCCTCACATTTCATTCTCGTCTCCCAGTTCTAACATAATAACGGTCATCAGGATACAGGCTTGGCCAGCAGTTAATCCCATCCGTTGGCTGGCAATGGGGGCCAGTCTAGGACTATAGATGTCGCTGGGGCCAGTGAATCCGTTATTGTTGATATAGGCCAGGTTAGCGTGGCATTTAATAAGCCCTCTATACTCTGTATTCATATCACGATAGAAGAATATTATAGCGGCCATTTTGTTGACAGCGGCAGTTTGTGTCTTGACTGGGCTATCAACACGGTAAAACTTTATCTCAACGGAACCCATTGTGACAAAACGGGAAATCGCTTTGAGCACGTTTAGTGGAAATTGTTCTATATAAAAGCTAAAGTTTGATTTGTTTTGTTTTGTTGATGTTGTTTTGCGTTTTGCATTTGTTTGTTTGTTTTTTATTTGTTTTGTTTTATTTGTCTGTTTATTTCGTGGGAGGGAGGGTTGTTGGGTTTTTGTTTTTTTTTTTGTTTCTTTTTTATTGGGGGGGGGGGGGGGTCTTTTGTGTGTGTGTGTGTGTGTGTGTGTGTGTGTGTGTGTGTGTGTTCTTTAATGTTTGTTTGGTTTCTTTCTTCTTTTTTTCCTTTTTATTTTTTTTTTGTTTCTTTATTTTTTTTTGTTTTTTTTTTTTGTTTTTTTGGTGCTTTAAAATAAATTATGTTTTGTTTTTGATGAGTTTTTGTGATTGTTTGTTATATTTTTTGTTTGGTTTTGTTTTGTTATGGGGTTTTTTTTTGGTTGGTTTTGTTTTGTTTTTGTTTTGTTTTTGTTTTTTGTTTTTTGTTTTGTTTTGTTTTTTTGTTGTTAATGGGCTTGTTGTTGTTTTGTTTTGTTATTGTTTTTTGTTTACTTTTTCTCGTGAACAGTTTTGAACTTTCCGACCAACCACGTCACGATGCAGGGTTCAATTAAAGGCTGCACGTTCTCCAGGCTGTTCTCACGTCACAAATTAACATTACGTCACCAAAAGTGAAAAGGACATTTTAGAAAAAAATAGGAATCACAGTAAAGAGATAATGAATTTAAATCGAAATGTCAACCCCCCCCCCCCCCCCCCCCCCTCCATTGTCCAATCTCCACCATCTATTTGTCCAACCCCCAACATCCCATCCATGACTGTCCATTTCCACGGGCATTTTCGGCCATTCCGATCCCCGTGGGTACTATCCATACCTACACCTGACCCAGCGGATGGCAGGTGATACAGGTATGTTGTTACCTGTACAAGCCACGGTGTCCGTGGACGTAACTGGAATCACTGACAAGATGCATGGTGACAGTTGACAGGTGACAATGCACATCACCAGTCAGTCGTCACAACTGATTGGTTTGGTTGGGTTTTCTCCATGCCGATAATTGATCTTGAAATTAGCTTTAAAAATGTATTTCGTTTTCATTTTTTGCCGACATATTATACTTACTGGGGTTATTCGTTCAAAATTATGTTTTCTTCTTTTTTATTGTTTTATTAAACTTGTGTTTGTTTGTTTGTTTGTTTGTTTTTTAATGGGTAAATAATTCAACTACAATTTCAAGAAGTAGAAGTTATTTTATCGCAAAACCTTTTCAATTGATATCTTCAGGTAAATATTGAAAAGCAACGGTCCAAGAACTGTGCCCTGAGTCACTCCTGATCGTATTCGTATTTCATTTGATTAAGGTCCATATTTACGATTACAATTTGGTTCCCATTTGAATATGGCCTCATTCAATTTAGTGCTTGTCCTGAAATGCGGTTTATTTAAGTTTTATCAAGAATCTTTAATGATCTAATTTGTCAGAAGCTTCAAAGAAATTTAGAGGAATTGCGCCAAACTGGCCTTCAGTCAAACAAAAAAAAGTTGAAACAAAATGTTGATTATCAACTCTATTCGTAAAATTGCTGGAAATGTGTGGAGTAGATAATTTCACACAGAGTATGTAAATTATGGGTTCATGCTATAGATTTACACCACAAGATTTAATCTATAATTCATGTTTACCTTTTCCTTCGCCTCCGACCATCGTCGCGGACAACGGGCGATCCAAAGCGTCAATAATCCAAACAGTAGAATAAATCCAATCAAGTCATGAGTGGAATTCTATCACATCCAAAACTGTCACAGGAAATAAACACACCAGGGCTAGATATTTCACAACAATTGAAATCATAACATAATTTATATTTTATATTTTCACAGACACAGACACGCACTCTATTATTGACGCACTCTTACAACAACAACAACAACAACAACAACAACAACAACAACAACAACAACAACAACAACAAAAACAACAAAATATTTAAAATAAAAAAAAAATTAAAAACGACAGACATTTAAAATTTTGGCCAGAATTCTCGTCCCTCAAATACCCATCGATTAAAATGACCTTCATCTTGTTCAACACCGCTCATACTTGGGACTTCACGAAATCTTCCTTTAAATGAAGTCCACGGTTTGGGAGTTTTTGCCCAAGATGAGGGTCATTTTAATCGATGGGTATTTGAAGGACGAGTTTTCTGTCCAAAATTTTATAGACGTGTTTTTTGTTTTGTTTTGTTTTTTTATGTTTTTTTTTTTTTTTTTTTTTTTTTGTTGTTGTTGTTGTTTGGTTTTGTTTTTTGTTTTCAGAGTAATTCAGACGAGGGATTAGAGAAGATAATCCATCCCAGCACGAGGCATATGAATACACAACACACAACACAATATAACAATTGCCACTTATTAATTACACACCAACACAAAACCAATTATTGGTAGCTGAAAGACATCAGGGGGGAAATAAATTAGTCTATTTTTATCTCTAATTTCTACTTTTTAAAACCCAAATGGACTCAACAGTACGAAACAGTTTTAGGTGGGAGTTTTAAAAAGTGAAAAGGTGAAACGGACGAGAACTGTGGATATTTAATGTTTGGATCTTTGACACTATTACAATAAAATATATATATAATATATTGATGACCAATAGGGTCTAGTGGTATGACACTCGCTTTCGGATTGGAAGGCCCTGGGTTCGAGCCTCGCTCGACGCATAGTTAAGTCTTTGGAAAAGGCTCTTTACTCACATTCTCTCACCGTACTCGTGTGTAAAATGAGTACCTGGCCGTTAACAGCGTTATCTCTATCGGAAAAAAAAAATGTAATAACGCCTAACAGGCGTCATGTCTTGTTCTACATGTTACGTGTTGCTGTTGGTCAGGGACCCTTTGTAAAGCGCTTTGAGCACGTTTAGTGGATACTGCGGTATATAAAAGCTCAAGTTTGTTTGCTTTGGTGTTTTTTTTTTTTTTTTGTTGTTGTTTTTTTTTGGTTTTTTGTTTTGTTTTTATTTTAAAGACCTATGAAATAAATCGGCCTCAACATCAACAAGACATACAAATGTGAACCGACCAGGACACACAATGCAGACATCAGGAGATGAGTCAGACATTCACCTTTCACGACGATAAATCAACTGGAATAAACGTGTACTTATTTACAGGTGTGATAACCAAAAGTGTAATCGTCTCATTGTTGCCATGGAAACACTCTCAACAAGCCCATAATTGGATTCAGTAGTCTGATGTCACGCCGCCCGGCAACGGCGGCCATCTTGGTTCTAAACAAAGAAAATCATTACTTTTTATTCTTCATGCTGGCTAGAACTTTTCATATCAGAATGTGTAAAAGTCAAAACATGATCAAATTTATGGGGATTTTTTTCCTCTGGAAACGCTTTTATGCTCGCCGGAGAAATATTTCATATGGCGTCCGCCATTGTTCCGATAGTGTAGAGCCAGTTTTACTAAGTTACCATGCGTCATTAGGAAGGAAGTGACGTTACGACTGTTGAAGAGTTCGGGTACCAGACGTCCCAACACCAACACGTGCAGTTCAACTGGAATTCAAAGTCCTTGATTTGGTCACGTGACAACGGACGCGGTGAGCGGTTTGTCAAGGTTATCGATCAGAATTTCCAAGGCCAGACATTCATTGTTCTACTCTCTGTGCTGACAGTAATTACGGCCATTACTTCAAGGGCCATTGAATCCACTGATTGCTGCTACGGGTTCATTCTTGTCCGATACTTTTTAACTGTTTGTTTTTCCTACTCTGCATTATATATATATATTTTTTTTTTTTTGATGTTGCTGTTGTTGTTTTTGTTTTGTTTTTTGTTTGTTTTTTTTTTAAAGGGTTTTAGGGCGCTTGCAACACATTTAGGTCATATCAGCGCCAGTAAAAAGGAAGAAAATGGGATAGTAAAAAGTTCTAGAATTACAATTAAAGCCCAAAAAAAATGTAAGACAAAGGGGAAACGGACGTAGATTCCAAGAGCACACTATCAAAGTACTTAGTTTGAGATCACCTAAAAGTCTCATCCAGACACAAGCACAGGTCCCCACAAAAAGGAACACACTCAAAATGTTTACAAATCATATATAATAATATGTAAACAAAACAAAATACAGTGCCTAGCAGAGAGATGGTTTACAAGGCAAAAAAATATCACCTCCCAAAACTCTGACTATACATTTGACTGTTTCCCTCTCAGCTAGGGCATCAGGCCAGGGCCATTCTCCTCTCAGCTAGGGCATCAGGCCAGGGCCATTCTAAATATCAAATTCTTTTGGAATTCATTTAATACTAAAATGTCTTGCCAAGAAGTTGGGGAGAGAAGGCTCTAGTTAGACTAAGCTTTGACGCGACTTTTCTGGGGGTTGTGGATAGCTCATACGTTAGAGTCACGATCTCCCCGGCCAGGCGGAGTTGTCGTACCAGTAAGGTCGCGGGTTCGAGCCTCCATCGCCGCCGCGAAGTTTTTTTTTCTCTGTGGTCTTCTGCACTTTCCTACTCACTTCATTTCTTTGAGAGTATCGGACCCAATTGATGCTATGAGTTTGTGTACAATACTCACAACATCCACCAGCCGGATATAACGCACCAATACATAAAATTATGTGTAATCTCGAACGTTTATAGTCTGATTGATATAATTTAGTGAGAACTAATCACCAAAATGACTGTCTAAAACCAATAACAAAGACTTAGTAAAGTCTATTTCGTTCCTTCTATAAGAGGGGAAAATTATTTGTTTAATGTATTAAAAAAAAACAACCTTTCCTTCATGTTTAAAATCATGAAGATTTGCCTCATTCGAAAAAAAATTTTAATAATTCTTATCGTGATTTTAGACGTGTTAAGAAATGCGCAAATGGTACAAACTTTGGTATAGGCCGACGTATACTTTTATGCAGGTCAGATAACCCAAATGGTTGTAATGAAATACCCTCAAACCAACACCAAATATTGTCAATTTCAACAATAAAAACAAGCCCATAATTTCGCTCGGCCATCAGACCTGCAACACTGCACACCTTGGTATAGAGACATAAATGGAATTATAATTTGTGACCACGAGGATATCCTCGAATCTGGATGGACAGATCGACGACCAGGATCGGTTGAACACCTGTCTGAACACGGTAAGATTTCAGGTCGAACCTCGTGCCGCCTGGCATTTCAATGGGAGATTCTCTTAGAAAATATGAGTTCAATTTAATGTGCTTTTGTTTGTTGGTTTTGTTTTGTGTTTTTGTTTTTGTTTTGTTTTTTTTTTGTTTTTTGTGTTGTTTTTTAAATTTTATTTTGTTGTTGTTGTTGTTGTTGTTTTTTTTTTGTTTTTTTTTTTGTTTTTTTTTTTGTTGTTTTTTTGTTGTTGTTTTTTTTTTTTTTTTGGGGGGGGGGGGGTCTTTTAAAAAATTAATTCTGATAATTTAGACTTTAAACTGGTTTTCTCATCTTGTCCATTCTGACGTCATACCAGACACACATTGTGGGTCACATTTTAAAGTCTGTCAGCGATCAGACACAGAAGGTCATCTAATCCACAGAAGGCACGGACGAGGTCAGACGCAGGTTTGGTTGCCAGATATTGTAAACGTCTCTCTTCTTGCCGATTTGGGGTTTTGTGAGAGAACGGAGGGTTTTTATGTGTGTGTGGTTTTTTTTTTTTTGTTGTTGGTTTGTTTGTTTTGTTTTTTTTGCGGCCCCGGGGGGATGGGAGAGGGGGGGGGGGGGTTCTTAACTCCCCGAACCTAAAGTTTATAGGTCTATATTGAAAGGGTATTGCATTTATCATCATCATTATTATTAGTAGGTATTATTATTATTATTATTATTATTATTATTATTATTATTATTATTATTATTATTATTATTATTATTATTATTATTATCATTATATTATTATTATTATTATTATTATTATTATTATTATTATTATTATTATTATTATTATTACTATTATTATTATTATACAATCATTATTATTATCATTAATGAATTAATTCAATAATTACGTATGTATTTTTATTATCTGAGAGAAACGAAGTTGTAACTAATAGCTGACCAAAAGTAGGTGTAGAAGGAATGACAGTGACGTCACTCAGTTCTTTGTTATTGTTTTTAGCCAATTACTTTTACGAGTAGTTCTCACTAAATTATTGTATCAATCAAACTATAAAAGTATAGATAGTATGCAGATGACGTCACTCAGGCCTTTGTTATTGTTTTTGCTATCCGCGTTTGTGAGTTGTTCTCACTAAACTGTATTAACCATACTATAAAAGTTCATGGTTACACAGAGTTTGTGTGTTGGTCCGTTATACTTCCGAATGGCAATGTTATGAGCTTCTTGGCCAAGCGCATACTATCTATAGGGTTACACATAGTTGTGTGTGTTGGTACGTTATATTATATCCGGCTGGCGGATGTTGTGACTATTTTAATAAAGCGCATAGGATCAATAAAATCCATTTAATACAGGAAACGTTGTGTAAATTGCTTCGTGGATTTCCTGCAAGATCGAATTCCACACTTTTTATGAGCAAAAAAATGTTATAGATTAGAATCGTGCTTATATCAAATATACGTGTAACAACAATTTGTCATAATATTAGGCTTGCGTTTTACAAGAATAAAAACGCGGGCGATTCATGAGTAAATATTATACAAAATAGATCCATGAAATTATCGGGCACTTACAATTAATCACAATTATTTATTAATTAATAATTCCAAGAATTCAAAACATTCTCACAGTGTGTGTCTATCCATCCCTCACGAACAAAACTCACTGTTATTAAATGCGACGTTCACTTATTTGCAGGTCTGATTACTCAATTTATTATGGGCTCAATGTTGGAACTGTAATGGAAATTTCAAAATAATACGCAAAATATGCCCATTACAGCAATGTTAATCTAGGCCCATAATTGCGTTCGGATGTGAGACCTGCGTATATGTAAACGCTCATTAATTTCCTTACGATAAAGAAAAAAAGTGTTTTTATTTATTTCATTTTTTTTTTTTTTTTTGGTATAGTGAAGTGAGTGAATTAGTGAACAAAGAATTACACAGAGATATTCCAGTGACGGTTTTCGTAATTCCAATGTGACAGTTATCAATGATATTTTCCTACTGAACAGGGTTGCCAGATTATTTTTCAACAAAATGCCAGGGGAAGACTCAAAAAATGCCAAAACACTCAAAAAAATGCCAAAGTCTGTTGACTCCCACCCCCACTAAGAAAACTACTCACTTTTGATAGACAATTTACTATCATATCCTGGTGGCTTGCGTGTTTTCTTTTCTTTCTTTTTTTTTTTTTTTTTTTTTTTTTTTTATTGAATTATACTAAATTTCCTGTTGGGGTAATTTTTTACCTACTGACTACTAAGTGGAGTGCTAAACCACTACACCACGGTTGGATTTTAAGAATGAAAAAGAAATACATTAACATGAAAGGTAAATACGTAAACAGTTAAATAATTATTGACAATTAAGAAAACTTACTGTTTCGTGTTTCTTATTATGTTTTTTATTGAATCTGGTTCAAGTGCAGAGTCCAAAGTTTAGAAATAATTAAGAAAAGGTGTCATTTGAAGTATAATATACAAGAAAAGAAAATGCCAAATGAAAATGCCAAATGCCAAATGATTTTTCTAATGCCAAACGGTTTTCAAAAATGCCAGATTTTTGGAATCTGGCATTTAAAATGCCAAACTGGCAACCCTGCTACTGAAGTATCCAAGACCGCCGCATGTGTGTATCCGTGTATCCCCCTCTCGCAGCAGACGACTGCTGTTGTGTGTTGTGTGTCGCTGGGAAGTCACAGTCACACACGACGACATCCATTGTGCCGTCAAGTGGGTGCGCGTAGGTGTGTGATTGTGTGTATCTACCTGCCGGTGTGTGTGTGTGTGTGTGTGTGTGTGTGTGTATGTGTGTGTGTGTTTGACGATGGCCAATAGACACACGATATATGTGTGTGTTGAAGGTTAAAAAGTGTGAGAGGGGATTTCAACCCCACCCTCGCTCTTTCTTCCTCTTCTTCTTCTTCTTCTTTTGATTCGGTGTGCAATTTGTGTTTATGTTTGTGCGTGAATCTTGTGTCAACTGTTTGCGACATTTTGCAAGGCAAGGAATGCGAGTGTGAAAGTGAAAGACGCTGGTGGTTCCGATCTGAACTCTAAAACTATCCGCTACAGAAATTGAATGAAAATGAAATTGTCTCGTAACTTGATTGACAAATTTCAAATTGTGAAGAAAGATTTCACACGTTATAACAAAAATAGTTTGCAGAAACACTCTCAAATCCGTGTGTGATAGAGGCGTTTGACAAGATCGGGGGTTCATTTTTATATTTTTATTTTTTAAAAAGGAAATGACGCATTCGTGAACGGTTACTGTCGGTCTTTGCGCGCATGAGTGGACAAGGATGTCACCCGCCCCCGCTCTTTCATATCATAAATAAATATAATATAGAGACATCTTTCAGATTGGGTGAAAGGAATGGCAAGTCTTCTAACTCTGAAAAAAACACATATTTAAAATTTTGGCCAGAAAACCCGTCCTTCAAATATCGATCGATTTAAATGACTCATCTGGACAAAAAAGAAAAATTTCAAACTTGCTCCGTCCCGGGTTTTGAGAGGTTTTTGGGGTTTTTTTCAAGATGAGAGTCAATTTAATCGATTGATATTTGAAGAACGAGTTTCCGGGACAAAATTTTAAATATGTGTTTATTCAGAGAATGGGAGAAGTGGAGGAACGAGACCTCTACAGTGGCGTACTCTGGGGAAAAAAACAAACCATATTTTAAAATTTGGCCAGAAAACTCGTCTTTCAAATATCGATCGATCTAAATGACCCTCAGCTTGGCAAAAACTCTCAAACCTGGGACTTCGCGAAGTCTTCCATCAAGTCCCAGTTTTGAGGGGTTTTGCCAAGATGAGGGTCATTTAAATCGATCGATATTTGAAGAACGTGTTTTCTGGCCAAATTTTATAATATGGTTTTTTTTTCCCAGAGTACGTCAGCACAGTGTTGAAGATTTCCCATTCCCACGGGTGACGTGTGAATCACGATGACTCTCAATGACACAATGGTGAATGTTGACACGTTCAGAGATCATTGACGAGAATGCTGCTGGTGAGAATCTGTGTCGGCGGTGCTTGTCTGGTGCGCACTAAAAGAGACCGGAAGTTAATGGCACTAGTATGTTACCCATCGTTTCCATCCGGTAGTGTGTGGCATGGACCAAGCTGCGGAAAACTTGAGTTTAAAATTAGTATGATGAAAATTGTGGAAATAAACATATTATAGAAGTGTAAAAAACAACACAAACTGTATCTCCAATATGTTACCCATCGTTTCCACCCGGTATTGTGTGCCATCGACGTGTACATGCAGGTCTGACATCCAAACTGAGTTATGGGCCTAGTTTACTAATGTTGTAACGGACAATGTTTTGAGTCATTTTTTAAAGATTTCCACTACAACAATGAGCCCATAAGGAATTGGGTTATCAGACCTGCATATAATTGCACGTCGTGGGCATGGATCAAGCTGAGGAAAACCGGAGTTTAAAATCGGTACGACGGGAATGTGGAAATAAAAATATTTTCGAAGTTTAAATAAACAAAACAAAAAACAAAAAAAAAAAAACAAAAAAAAAAAAAAACGGTCTCTTATGAATGAAGGCATTCATTTATCGCCTTTGATTTCCACAGTACGACAGTTGACTGGTTACAGTTACACTAGACAAGACTTGTTCTTGCCGCGACGTGCACTTATTTTCAGGTCTGATAACCCAATTCCTTATGGGTTCAAATTGATTCCAAAAGCAATCCACTAATGTGCCTGCTTGGACATGACCTAAAAGTCAGATCACAGCAAAGTTCTCGCTAAGAGGGATATACTCAAATGTTTACAAAGTGATATATATCAAAAACCAATAAAAGAGAGGTGATTTACAAGGAAAAAAATATCATCTCCCAAAACACTAACTATAAATTTGACTGTTTCCCTCTCAACCAAAGACTCTGGCCAGGGCCAGGACAAAACCAAGCAATTTCATTCCAATACAAAGACAGCAAGTTGGAAAACAGATATAGGGTGATAGAAGACACAGAAAGTGACCTCCCTGCCCGCTATGGGAGGTCAGGAACCCCACCCAGCATGCATTGCTTCAGAGCTCATAATGAAAGTGATCAAACCATGTCTTATGATTTCATTTCACCTTGTTTGTTTGTTTGTTTCTTGTTTTTAGGGGTTTTACAGCACACTTTTAGGTCATTTCAGCGCCAGTAAAAAGGAAGATGATGAAGGGAAAGGTTCAAGACTTGCAGTTAAAGCAGTAAATAAATAGTAAGACAAAGGGGAATTGGTTCAAATCAGGACCAGACGATTCCAAGGTCAATCCATCAATGTGCCTATTTTGACAATTCCTAAACATGTTTACAAAATATACATTCAAAACAAACAAACAACATTTTTTAAAGCACATGACAGAGAGATGATTTACAAGGAAAAATATACATTTAAATATTAAAAAAGGAACTATACATTCAACTGTCTCCCTCTCTGCAAAGGATCCCTGCCAGGACCAGGAAAAAACTGAACAATGCCAATCCAGTCATATGTTTGTTTGTTTTTAAGGGTTTTACAGCGCTTGTAACACATTTAGGTCATATCAGCGCCAGTAAAAAGGAAGAACATGGGATATTAAAAGCTATAGAATTACAATTAAAGTACACACAAGAAAGAGTAAGACAAAGGGGAATTGGTTCAAATAGGGAACAGATGTAGGTTCCAAGAGCACACTACCAAAATACTTGGTTTAAGATCACCTAAAAGTCTCACCCAGACACAAGCACAGGTCCCCACTAAGAGGAACACACTCAAATGTTTACAAATCATATATAATATGTAAACAAAACAATGCAGTGCATAACAGAGAGATGATTAACAAGAAAAAAAATATCATCTCCCAAAACTAACTATACATTTGACTGTTTCCCCTTCACCAAGGGTATCCGGCCAGGACCAGGACAAAACCAAGTGATCTCATTCTAAGACAAAGACAGAGAGCAAGTTGGAAAACAGATCCAGGGGGATAGTGGACACACTATGTGACCTTCCTGCGTGGCTCAGCGGTAAGGTCTTTGCTTCTTACCCGAAAGGTACCGAGTTCAATCACCCGCCGCTGCATTGTGTGGCCTTGAGCAAGTCACCTCGCCCTAGCTCAATTTGCGGCGCTGCTCTGCGGCTGACGCCTGGGTTATTCCAGTCTTTCCTTGGAATAGACCCTAAAGACAAATTTCCCCTTGGGGATGAATAAAGGGAACTTTATTTTTCTTATAGGAGGTAAGGAATCCCATCCAGGACGAGAAGTGTGAAAAGATCAAACAGTATGTGATCTCTTCGCCGCCAACCTTGACAGGTCAAAAGACCTGCTCACAGAGTGATTTGATCTAATCTTAAGATGGAGTTAAAACTGAAACCCAGACATCAAAAACGACACAAATCTGATTTTTCTTCAACATAGTTTGTTTGTATTGACACATTTCAAGTATAAATCAACAACAAAATCAACCCAGTCAAACGTCGACACATCCAACTGTCAACCATAGAATAGCAGCTGTTTTCCTACTTGATGGAAGAAAGAACGATAAGTATTGAAATGTAAGCTTCAATTTATTAAACGAAGACAGATACAAAGGATGTTTCAGGTTTCCCCTATATCAACAAAACAAGATGAATGAAGCACTAAGGTCAAGCGTCCATTTCAAAACTTATCGTTATTTTGACCTTCAAGCTTCAAGAAGCATTTTCACCACATTATTGAAGGAAAGGTTTTTGACAACAAATCATTTCACATGAAAACAACATCACTGTATTTTATAAGTATCATATTTCATTGTTATTTATTTCAATGTCACATCAAATATTTACATCCTAATAACATCAGGAAGGTGAACAATTCTGCAAAATATTTAAATATGAAAATTCATTTTAAGTTATCCAAAACAATAAACACTAAGAATGTTTTGTTTTCAACAACAACAAAAAAATCACTAGTGCATTTACAAAATAAAGAACAATATTCACTAAACATGCTCAAAGCGCTTTACAAGGGGTCTTTAGCCAACATGACACCTGTTAGGTGATATTACATTTTTTTCCCATCAGAGACAAGGCTGTTAATGGCAAGGCACTCATTTTACACCTGAGTAGAGTGAGAGAATGCGAGTAAAGAGCCTTTTCCAAGGACTCAACTAAGCGCTGCTAAGAGCAGGACTCAAACCCTTGACCTCCCATCACAAAGGCAACTGTCACACTACAAGACCACAGGCCACACGAAACACCAGGCTCTTTTAGGTGGAAGAAATAAATGGACAATGGAAAAATCAAAAGTAAAAACAATTTTTTAATTTAAAAATCAGAATTTGACGAAAATGGTCTTAATAAACATTTGTAAATTACAATGCTGTGATTGAAAATAATAATGATGATGAGATGATGATGATGATGATGATGATGATGATAAAAATAATAATAAAACTGATGATGATTTAAATAATAGTAATAATAATGATGATGATCATAATAAAAATAATAATGATGATGATGAGAAATAATAATAATAATAATAATAATAATAATAATAATAATAATAATAATAATAATAATAATAATAATAATAATAATAATAATAATAATAATACCAAATAAAGTTAACACTTTACCCAAAAATTCTGGATTAGTGATAGTTTCCTTGTCATTTCTTGGCATAGGCCTACAAGAAAGTTTGCAGACATTTGAATATAAATAAAACCAACCAAGACAATTTCAGACATTGGAAAATGTAACATACATAATTGATTTAACATTGGACACTTTGTCAAATAATTTTTATCTTCTAAAATAAAAGATAAATAGAATTAAGAAAATAGATAGGATAAGAAATGTTATTCCTCTTAGAATGGAAAATATTGAAATAGATTTGGATCCTAATCATTTAACTCCGTACTCTGGAAAAAAACATGTATTTACCAATTTGGCCAGAGGGGAAGGCCCAGGTTTGATGAATATTTGAAGGACGAGTTTTCTGGCCAAATGTTTAAAAACGTGTCTTTCTAGAGCACGACAGTAAACTGGTTATGGAGTGGGAGTGGAATGACCTTTGGTTTGTACCTGGATCTGACCTGGTTGGTACAGGGTTCGACTCCCATCCACCAGTCTATGTGACCCTGAACAAATCAGCTCACATTAACTCATTTCTGATTCTCCAATGTTGCACTGGGTTTGACGATTCCTGGGATATTTCAGTTTGGTAGAATTTAATGAGACTTATTCATCCAACTGAAGTTAAAAGATGTGAAATCCGGTGCCATATTAAATTTTTTTTTACAACTAAGCCTCAATGAGTAAGAAGATGATTACTGGCTTGACATGGTCTCATCTTGATACACATTGTCTGCTATTAAAAAAACACTTTTGGCACTTTCAAAGTTTTCTGTCTGCGTATTTAGTCTCGAGGCCAAATTCTACCCAGCATTCCACTCTAATGGTGTCATCAATACGACAGAGATGGTCACGTCTTTGTAGTTGTTGTCTCCACAAGGAAAACCATTCAGACACAACAAGTAAGCCAATGGAACTCAGGACTCAAACTTCCAACCAATGACCTCA
>NC_088360.1:30844599-30929599 GCF_034508935.2 Berghia stephanieae
GTGCACACTTCCCTGAGTTCTAGGTTCACTCCCCACTGCCACCTACTTCCCATAACTTTGTCGGGATTCGTCGGGTTTCGCAGGGTTTCGTCGGGTTTCGGCAGATTTCGTAAAAAAGACACACCCATAAAAATGCAATGTCTGAAAGTGGTAAGGAGTCGGAGTCGGGACTTCTAAAACCGACTCCGACTCCAACTCCGACTCCACCCTCAAACAACCAACTCCTACCGACTCCGACTCCGACTCGCCAGCCCTGGTGTAAAGTGCTTTGAGATTCATTATCATGGTTACATCTTTGACCCAATCAATGGACGCACCATTTGCAAAGTCACAGTGGTGAAGTAAATGTTAGAGTTGCATGTGTAGAGTGTGCGTAGGTGATAACATAAAACCAGTACCTTTGTCAATAATGTTCCTCCAGAGGTCTTCGATCAGAGCGGCATCATACAACCCAGCACAATGGACAATCGCCAATTTCATCTCGTGCAAATCAAAGGGATCCGCAAACTCTTCATATAACTGGGAAAAAAACAAAACAACATAAAATTTTAAAGAACATTTTTTTTATTGGGCAGCAGACAACTGATTTAAATACAACAAATTCTAATGCTGAATAAGATGAAAAATATATTTCAATATCTGGTATGAAATGTCAAAAGCATCAAGTTGACAAATTCAAGTGATAAATGAAATCAGACAAACATGACATAATATAGGATTGAATATTATTAAATATACAGTGGAGTCCTGATAAAGCCAACACCATCAGACCAGAAAGATTGGGTTGACTTGAAGCAAACACAATTGCCAACCAACCTCAAGCATTAGAAAAGATTTCTCATATTTTCCCCAATATTTATGTAATTTTCTCATATTTTTACCTAAAAAAAAAATATCTTCAACACAAGCAACCATCCACAATTTCAGATTTAAAATTCGCTGAATTCATGGAGACTTATCAGGCTAGTAGAGAGAGGGAAAATCCTACAATTCCAATGACAATCATCTGTCTGGCTATTCAGGTTCTCATCTCGGTGGAGACGATATTTATTGATCTTCAATTATATTCCACTTTTATTATTTTTTCTCCTTTTTTGTTATAAACTCTTGACTTTTTGCATTTAGCATATTTTAGTCAACATTCCCATATCATATTTTGGACTTCAAAGCGTATTAAAATATGAGAAATTATACTGGTTGGCCTAAGCAAAGTTGACTCTATCCATTATCTGTGGAACACACTTAGATAAAGAAAAGAAAATATGGAACCGACGAGAGGTGCTGGCAGAAGTTCACTTTAAAAGTGTTGAGTTTAAGTAGATTCCACTGTATTTAGGAAGCATAACAGCTTTGTATCCACATCTAACAACAACTATAAATGAAACAAATCTACAATGACATAAAAACAACTATAAATGAAACAAATCCACAGTGACAAAGACAACTATAAATGAAACAAATCCACAGTGACAAAGACAACTATAAATGAAACAAATCCACAGTGACAAAGACAACTATAAATGAAACAAATCCACAGTGACATAAAAACAACTATAAATGAAACAAATCCACAGTGACAAAGACAACTATAAATGAAACAAATCCACAGTGACATAAAAACAACTATAAATGAAACAAATCCACAGTGACATAAAAACGACTATAAATTAAACAAATCCACAGTGACAAAGACAACTATAAATGAAACAAATCCACAGTGACAAAGACAACTATAAATGAAACAAATTCACAGTGACATAAAAACAACTATAAATGAAACAAATCCACAGTGACAAAGACAACTATAAATGAAACAAATCCACAGTGACAAAGACAACTATAAATGAAACAAAACCACAGTGACATAAAAACAACTATAAATGAAACAAATCCACAGTGACAAAGACAACTATAAATGAAACAAATCCACAGTGACATAAAAACAACTATAAATGAAACAAATCCACAATGACAAAGACAACAACTTACTGTCGTGATATCCAACAATTCTGCATCCAATCTGGCCTTTGAACTTTCCACAGGCGGTGTTGCCATCATATTGCATAGACAACGATAAATCTGCATCTGTAATCTGGCAACCTGATAGAAATAAAACATTGTCTTTCTCAACACAAAGTCTATCTGGCCATGCAAAGTAATCATTGTTTGTTTTGAAGGGTTTTACGGACAGCGCTTGCAACACAAAATCATTCCAATGTAAAATATCTCCATTCTGTCAAGAAAGAATCAACATGGAATTCATCTCCATATCCCACACTTAACTCACTCCTGTTCACCATAGTTGATAATTGAACAAATCTGTTTGATTTTTCATTCATATGAACTTGAGAGAGTTAATAGCTGAACTCAACCATTTTGGTACACCCCAAACTATTATATCAATCTTATCTTATAAATATAATCTGTTGTTTGCACTAAAGCCAATAAATTTGATTTGAAGTGATTCATATTAGGCCTATATCAATAGAAAATTGTATGTTCGCTCAGTGGTCGAAATATACATGTATCAAATCTCTCGACTCAAATGTGTACATATTAAGCTATCCTACCTCCATTTTCTCCTCCAATTCATGCAGAGTCTCCCCTCCAGCAGACGTGCCAAGCCTGGAAGTCGAACTCTTGGCACACACCACGGCCCTTGAAAGATACTCCAGTCTTTGGGTCAAGTTGACATTGGTTCTATATTTGAAAAAACAATGTTGTGTTTAAATGAGATTCTAACACGCAGACTGCCATACTCCGAAAAAAAAAAAAAAAAGCAAGAAGAAACAAACATTTATCTAAAATTTTGGCAAGAAAACTCATCCTTCAAATATCGATCAATTATAATGACCCTCATCTTGACAAAAACTATCAAACCTGGGTCTTCACAGAATTCCAGAAGTCCCAGGTTTTACAGTTTTTGAGATGATGAGTCATTTTAATCTATCGATATTTGAAGGGCGAGTTTTTAGGCCAAAATTTTAAACAAGTGTTTTGCCAGAGTAAGACAGTTTGTAACGGTTCTATGAGCCCCGAAAAAAATGATAATAGATTAGACTATGGCTAACCTGTGCTTATAAACCCCCCAAAAACCACGTTGGTAAAGACTAAAATTCGAAATCACAGAATTGATCGAATACAATCTTGTCTGACACGACTGAATGTGATATACAGTCCAAGCATGCATTGAGGAAGTCGCTTAATTAGGACGATTTGTCGGGAACGGAGCCGTCCCAATAAACCGACTTGGACTGTATATAAAGACACACGACTCATCAAAAGGGAATCGTTCAATTCCTATGATAGATGAACAGACCTGCCATTTTACCGACACAAAAAATCAGGACCAAGGTCTCAAAAAATCAGGACACAGGAAAAAAAATCAGGACGCTTGAAAATAAGGAACAAAACGATACATTGACATTTTTTTTAAACACTCACCTGAGGACACCCAACTCACAGGCATAGTGTCGTTATTCTGTGCAGTTATTGTCGACCACATTTGGCCAGAAGACTTGGTGATGACACAAAGCCATAACAAGACTGCCCACGACTAATAAGAGTCATCTTGATCAGAATTATATCACTCAGAAGCTGCAGAGTCATGCTTGCTCTAGCCTCCGTTTTGTTCTTGCGAACAAGCGAAAAAACCCTTTCTGAGTCTGCATTACGATGTGGTCAACAGCATAATCCCTTCATTACTGCCCTAAGAGTTGGTATTCAGTTGGAAAAGTAAAAACCGAATTAAATCCAAAGAAAATGCACAATTAACAATTCAGCTCAGCACGAGGTAGAGTTGAGAACAATAAATCAGTGACTGTGACTGGTGATTGACGATTGAACGAACGGTGTGCACGAAATTGAAATAAACCACAACACAGGTATCGATGTCTTCTATGAAACAATAACACCTATGAATTCATGCCCTTACTATAAAAAGAAATAATTATGACTGGGCAACATTACCGATGTCATTATATCGATACCGTACAATGGGGTGGTGATATGTTATACACATCCGGTTCATACGGTCACCCTATCATTTGATTACCGCTAAAAAAAAAATTCTACCAATTTTTTTCCGCCAATTTTTTTTTATAACTAAAAAATTCAGTTAAAAAGGAAAATCGGGACTCAAGAGAGAAAAATCAGGAAATCGGGACAGCAGCAAATTTCGCATAAAAATCGGGACGGTCCCGATTAAATCAGTACAAACGGCAGGTCTGGATGATATAAAAGACCAGCTTACTGCTATAATTAAATTCCAAAACTAGAAATCTTGTCAAGCCTACTTACCCATGACGCTCCGCCAACTGAGATAAAATACGAGTGGCTGCTGGGAAATTTTCTACTTTCTCGTAATATCTCCATAACATATCCAAGGCACCTGTGTTGTCTGTTTGGAGATTGACCTTGCGTCGTAGATACTGCTCCACATATGGAGTATTGATCTACAACAAAAGTTATAAAGAATGAATTGTCAAGGTGGAAAATACACATGAACAATCTTCAGAAACATTTAAATCAAATAGCTTTTAACAAAGCTCCTTACCACCTGCACCAAAATCGTCACATTTGTTACGAAACCAAATACATTTTTCTTATTCACATTTATTTTGTACATCACAAACTTTGAAGAAAGATCTTTGTTTAATTAATAAGAACATAAAGTTGTTTTGTAGAGAGCTTGTGATATAATTCTGATCAAGATGACTCTTAGTGCGGCTATGTGGTCTAGTGGTATGACACTCGCTTTCGGATCGGAAGGTCCTGGGTTCGAGCCTCGCTCGACGCATAGTTTAGTCCTTGGAAAAGACTCTTTACTCACATTCTCTCACCGTACTCAGGTGTAAAATGAGTACCTGGCCGTTAACAGCGTTGTCTTTGTCCGAAAAATTGTAATATCGCCTAACAGGCGTCATGTCTCGTCCTACATTTTAAATGTTGCTGTTGACCAGCGACCCCTTGTAAAGCGCTTTGAGCACGTTAAGTGGATATTGCGCTATATAAAAGCTCAATTTTTATTTTTATTTTTTTTTTTTTTTTTTTTTGTTTGAGTTTAAAAAATCAATTTTTCTCCTGGATAAGTCTGCCATTTTGGGAAAATATTGAGAAGTATCGATTCCGAGAGAGTTACAACAATCCAATTTTTCCTCTAATCTAATAGTAGATAAATAAAAGCAAATAATGTTAGAATAGGTGGCAACTGAAAATATTTATTTGTAAAGGGGGAAAATGAAGCTAATAAATTGGCAAGCTGCAAGCACACTTCTCTATGGAATTTGTGAAGGGCTGATATAAAGAATGAACTCTGACCTCAATGTGATTTTTCCATGAGCAAATCAGCTATTTGGCTGTGCTCGTCTCATTATGATATTGACATAAATCATAATGTCTGTAATAATAATTTGATAATGTCTATTTCACGCCACAGAAAATGGGACAAATTTAAGCTCCACCTATTAATGGCTGTGAAGGACATTCTAAAAAATTAAATAGGCTTTTGATTTGATTAAACCACGTGATAAGAGGAAGAAATAAAAAGATTCATTTTGATGAAGCCAAGCATAATTTTCTTGCTTTCTAAAATTCAACCATTCTTGTTTGAAGCTGGAAGAACGGAATGGAGGCTTCAATGGAATTTTAAAAAAACAGGTGATGTGGATGTTTCGTTGTTCCCCTTTGTCAACAAAACACAATGAACAGAACACAAGGGATTATTGAGAGATGAGAGAGTGAATATCCAAAACAACGCCATCCTCATCTCTCATTCACCTTTAGTGTTTTATTCATCCTGATTTGATGACAAAGGGGAAAAACGAAACATCCATATCACCTGTTTTTTGTTCACTACATGAGAGCTGTCTTCCCAATTGAATGTTGATATTTATAGGATTTTAAAAGTTCATGTATTAGAAATGATTCAAACGATCACAAATATAAAATCCATTGAATCCAATCACGATTCAGCTTTACCTCCAACAACTTGTCGGCTTGGTTTGTGTTGAAAAGCCATTCATAGAGGGCCGCATGGAACAGGGAATCATCACACCTCAACGCTGTGGCAAAAACTTCTTCTCTCTGAATCAAAGTAGGAGAAAGACAAACAATCATTTTTAAATAATATTTTGCTTGTAAGATTCAATCAAGATATCTTATTAGTTAAAGAAATGCAAAAAAAAATATATGTATATATCGATACAAGTAAAAACAGATATAAAGATGCTATCATATCAACAATAAAAACAACAACAACGACAAAATCAACAATAACAACAAAAGTAAAAAGTAATTTTTTTTCTTTCAGTTTTAACTCTTCTTCAAACAACTACAAACAACTTCAAAGACAGCACATCCATTTTTAAAGAAACAGATTTGCCCTAAATCTATTTGGGACAGAAACTAATATCTAACAGGGTCTCTGTTTATTAACTTAATTCAGCCAAAGTAAAAAAAAACAGTGAAGAAGAAGAAGAATGAATGGTGATGAAGAAAACACAAATGGTGATGACGACTTCAGCTGTCGGATGTACTTACAAAGTGTTCAGCCTGCTGGGGTTCCATCTTGTTTGTTTCCACCGCATTGGCAGCAGACGATGCCAGGAAAGGGTTGTTGGGAACCTGAGCCTGGCTGGTGCTGGCTGCACTCAAGTAGGTCAGAGTGTCTGTGATGCATTTGTAACAGTCCATGCTGAGAGGAGTTGGGAGAAAGGTTGTGAATTTCATTGAAATATTGATACATATTTAAAGAGGGCGATTGGGGGTTTGGGTAGTTGTGCCGAATACTTTTCGGACATCTGCCTGGATTTTAAAGATGTGTTACTGATTTCACTGTTTTTGTTATTGGCTTAAGAGGGGGTTTGAGCCCAAAACGTTCCATCTTTAAAATTTGGTTGTTTTTATTTTATTTAAAGCTGTTATATTGATTTTTGTTTTACTTTATATAGTCCATACACAGCTTCTGACAGCTTAGTATGACTTTTTTCAAAAGCTAAAAAGATGAAAAGACAAAGATAAGTAATAAATGAGTCAGAGAAGACAAATAGAGAAGTATTTAAGATGAGAAGGTCTTTACCGTCCTATGTAGACCTGCATGCCTTGAATGTCTTCCTGTGGTTCTCCACTGTTGTAGAAGTGGATGGCCATACCCTGGGGGTCAAGTTTACCAGCTTCATTCAAGGCCAGCTCCACAATGCCCAGGTAGAACTGGACACTGGCCAGCTGTGAGCAGATGACCGACAAGTTCAAGGGTTGGGACACTCCCTTCAAAAGCTGCAAAGCTTCTTGAAGCTGATGCTCCTTTTCTAGCTGGTTGGGGTTGATTTTGGCAGCTTGTAACAACTCATTGGACTGGAAAAGAAAGGTCGAAATCTTAGATTTGTTTGTAATGTTTAATAAATATTTGGTTGGCATTATCATTAACTGTTATCATCATCATCATCATTAATTGTTATTATTATCATCATCATCATTAATTGTTATTATTATCATCATAACTATCATTATTATTATTATTATTAGAATTATTTTCATTATTATTGTCATCATCATCTTTATTATTATTATTATTAGAATTATTTTCATTATTATTGTCATCATCATCATTATTATTATTATTAGAATTATTTTCATTATTATTGTCATCATCATCATTATTATTATTATCATAATTATTATTTTTATTATTATCATCATCATCATTTATTTATTATAATTGACTACCAGTGTAACGGTAATTCCTGACTACCTTAGAACAAGTGGCATCATCCGTACTGTAGAGAGTGGGACAGACCTCTCGGAGTCGATCATTGATGGCATCAATTGTCGCATTGTCATTCAAATATCGACTCACCAGACAAATTATCAGAGTGCTGCAAACCTATGAACAAATATTTGAATAGTTTTAAATTTTGAAAACATATTTAAACAATATAAATTGTAAAAAGAATAAAAATAAAACAAGTTACTTAATATCCAGAATTGAAATATCAAAAAAATAAATAACTATCAATATTACACTAATCATAAAATGTCACTGAAGACCATATGGTAAAAAGACACACCATGTCATGAGAAAACAAAATTATAAATTTTAGAAGTCTTTTACTCTGCATTGGTTTGTTTTGTTTTTCCCTCCTCTCTTTATCACGATATTAGTATTAGAGCCCTTCTTCAGTAAATTCATATTTTCATATTTAAAAAAACTTTCGACAAATGCACACAACTTGTTTAGTTGGCAAGCCGACGTGTACAAAGATTCACTGATAAGTGCTGCCATGTGGTCTAGTGGTATGACACTCGCTTTCAAACCGGAAGGTACTGGGTTCAAGCCTCACTCTGGGCATAGTTGAGTCCTTTGAAAAGGCTCTTTACTCGCATTCTCTCACTGTACTCAGGTGTAAAATGAGTGCCTGGCCATAAACAGCATTGTCTCTGTCAGAAAAAAATGTAGTATCGCCTAACAGACATCATGTCCTACATGATAATAATAATAATAATAATAATAATAATAATAATAATAATAATAATAATAATAATAATAATAATAATAATAATAATAATAATAAGCATATTTATATAGCGCCTTTCGTCGAAACCTCATAGTGCTTGTAAGTGTATCTGTTGTCCAGGGACCCCTTGTAAAATGCTTTGAGCACATTTAGTGGATATTGCGCGATATAAAAACCCAATTAATATTTTTTTTAATTATTTTATTTCAATCCATTGTCATCCTACAACCATCTCCATGATGACATGGACCCCATACCAACCTCCTTCCCACTGGTGACCAGACTCTTGAATGTCATGTGACGAAGTTGGTTTTGAATGTCCTGTTGGGAAAGATATAAGAAATAAACATTAAAAATAAAACAACACATTAACCAGCTAACTGCCGTACTTTGGAAAAAAATATATTCAAAAATTTGGCCAGAAAACTCGTCCTTCAAATATCGATCATTTAAATGACTTTCATCTTGGCAAAAACTCTCAAACCTGGACTTCGCAAAGTCCTAGGTTTCAAAGTTTTTGCCAAGATGAAAGTCATTTAAATCGATCGATATTTGAAGGATGAGTTGTCTGGCCAAATTTTTGAATATGTTTTTATCCAGATTACAGCAGTATTATAATAGAAGGTTGTGTTGAACAGCTGGAGAGACAATAATGTTCATCAGGTTCTTTCAACATGAAAATTTTACAAGATCCACAAACTGAGTTACATTCACAGACATGCCAAGTTCTGCAAAAAAATTTTGTAGAAATATGAATTTTTGGCTCTATCTCCAGAGCTGTTTTTGCCTCTTTGACTCAGTAAATCTTGTTGAAAAGGAAAATTTATTTCCTTAGATCCTGTATTCAGGAGTTTGAATCATTTGTGGATCATGATGATGGCAAATTATAGTTTTGTAAAGATATTTAAAGTGACTTTTTCCATTTTTTCCCTTGGAAACCAAAAATTAAAAAAATTTAAAGTAGGCAGCCCTGCATTCACAAATCCTAAAAGAAAGTAAAATTTTTAAAAAGAAAACAGCTTACTGGTGCCATGGCCGCTGCTAGGATGTGAAACTGATGGTCGATAAGCAGACGCCACAATCCAAGAACTTCCTCTGTCCTATGAAGGAGATCCTGTAAATGTTGAAGGGAAATCTTCTCCATTCTCTGGACTTCAATCTGCATTCGTTTCCGACTCTGCTCGTCAATGCTTCCCTCCAAACGGCCCCGGCCCGTGTTCATGCTGTCGGGAAAGTAAACAATCATGGCCGTCAACAAGTGATGGGTGAAGAAACTAGACTAGACCATTTCTATAACGCAATATCCACTAAACGTGATCAAAGCACTTTACAAGGGATCCCTAGCCACCAGCAACACTTAACATCTAGGGCGAGACATGATGCCTGTTACTACAATTTTTGTCTGACAAAGACATCGCTGTTAAATGCCAGGTACTCATTTTACACCTGAGTTCAGTGAGAGAATGTGAGTAAAGAGCCTGTTGTAAAGACTCAACGATGCACCACTCAGACCAGGACCCTAGACCTTCCAATCCAAAGATGAGTGCCATACCACTAGACCACATATTCCTATTTGTAACCCAAATTCTCTAAGCATTAATGTCAGGATGAATCAAACCCAAAGCCACAGAATGGAAATTGAATTCATTGCCATGAATAAGAAATCTGGGTTTAATTTCTATTCAATATGGTGGAGAATAATTCAATATCACAAATTGCAAATGTCAAAGTTCAAATTCCTCATCGTTTTCATTCTAAATTCACTTTTCAGACTCTAATTCATCCCAAAATAAAACGGCAGATGAAAACCAGAAAGGAGTTCCGTTGTACTGTTTGGGAGGCTACAGGAGTTCTGTCAGGCTGTCTGGGAGGGTATGTCCAACAAGGCACCGCCTCAAAGTAGAATACCATTTTGGGATTGAGGGACACATATCTGTCAGATTCTATATCTATTTCATAACATGTCTTGACAAGACCTTTCAAAACCCATTCCAAAAATACAAACATTTCTCATTCTAAGTCACCTGTTGCTGTGGGACATCAGAGTGATCTCAGACACACCCAACACCTCAATTCTATTCACAGTTTTATACAATTGGAAGCTGTATTTTAAGTACTGAACACAATATCGCAGCATTCATCGACAAGTGAGCCGATACATTCTAAGGACAGAATCTATAAAGAGATATCAAATGACAACTTACATGTCAACATGAGAATCCACATCAAATTTGGAGTTGAAATCGACAAAGTCCGACAGGTCTCTCACCATTTCCAAGGCTGTGCGTAATTCTTCTACGGTGAAATTGGATGTAAGCTTAACATAGAAATACAAACAACAAAAAAAAGGAAATAAAATAAAATAAATAACTCAATAAAAATTGAGAAAGTCTACATAACTTATTTGAGTTCAAATGAAAATCAAATTCTAATAGCAATAATAAAAAACAAAATATTTTAACAATCATTAAACTTGAAACTTTGCTTAACTCCTTCTAAATGCCAATTTCTCTTATTTTTCTTTGTTCTTGAAGAGTTTTGGTGTGGGGGGGGGGGGGGGGGGGGAAATGGAAGTGGAGTTTACACCCATTATCACTTAGAATTATGCAAGCATAAAAACTTTTTTTTCCACTGAATTATTCCAGCTCCTTAGTACTAACTAAACAACATGCCAGAAAATGGAGTTTTCAGAAAGATTTGAAAAGGGGGACGCTTACAAAAGTAACTTTTCCCTGCTTGGAGTCGTGTATAAATTCTGTTGTGACTGGAAATTCCCAGAATGGTCTGAGGATGCGACTGAAGAATATGTAGATGCCGTTGTGTTTGCCAGAATAAATCACTTCCTGTTGCATGGGATTGGGACTCCCTCCTCCGACCATCGTACCCGGTGCTGGCGTGGAAGTCATCATATCTGGAATGGATGAATGCGACATAAAACATCATTGTCATTCCTAACGTTAAAAACAATTTTTTTTTATTAAAACATTTGCATGAAAAAAACCAACCTTGAGCATTTGTATAGGGCAATATCCACTAAGCATGCTCAAAGTGCTTTATGAGGGGGTCCCAAGCCAACAGCAACTCTTAACATGTAGAATAAGACATGATGCCTATTAGGCCTTATTACAATATTTTTTTCTCTGACAGAGACACCACTGTCAACGGTAAGGTTTCATTTTAAACCTAATGTGAGAGAATGTCCTTTCCTAAGGACTCAACGGTGTGCCGCGCAGAGCATCAAAAGCCTGAATGTCTGTTTGTATCTGTATGGTTGGTGCTGAAGAAACCAATTAGTCTGTTAGATATTATTGGATTACACATAAGTTAATTCTTATTTTTAATACAACGTATCAATACCAGGAATAAAAAACAAACTAGAAAATCTACTTCAGTATTTTTATTTCATTTTGGACAAAAGAAGCAAATTGCCATTCAGATATAACGGATCAAATTGATAACAAATCCAGACATAAAAAATCAACAACAATGATGAAATCTAAGTCTGTCTCCAATTTGCTTTCCCACTGTATGGACTCAAATATACAACAGACTGAACTTTGATTTTCTCACCTTAAAATAGGACAATATGAATACCAATTAAGAAAACAAACTTCCCCGACCATCATGAAATAGGATATCTCAAAACATTTTGGCGACAAGTTCTAAAGGTCCAATATTCATTGATAATTTGAAGTTTATTCATTTCAAGTCAGGCTACAAATTACAAATGGATTGGAAAATATAATTTTGTTTTGGTTTGACATGTGGTTGTATTTCCATATCTGCCAACTTTTCACAGAGCTCAAAACAGGACACGGACACCCGTCACACAATATAGTCATGACCCAAAAGCAGCCAGTATGTTTGGGTTATCATAGTATAATCTAGATTTACAGCCTTCCTTGTTTTAATTTTCTAGTCAACAAATCATAATCCTGGAACATGCAAGGGTCATTTCCATACATATAAATATAAACATACCAATAAAATTATTTTTTTTAAATTTCTCCAGATGGATAAATTGGCCATTATGCAATCCTACATTGGATGTCAAAGGTCATACTTACTGGGAAGAGGGCTGCTGGGCATCATGCCAGGGCTGTACATGTTGGGGAGAGGGCTGCCTAGACCTGCATTGCATTGACCATCACACAAATGAGAAAGAAAGAAAAACCTTATTGTCATGGCTTTCATTAACTTGGGCTGTTTTCTCTCCTACAGTTTTCTTGATCCAGTAAATTTCTAATTTTTTTTTTGTTTTGTTTAATTTGAACATAAAGAACTTTGAAGAATGTCCTCATTGCACCTACGGATTGAAGCTTAAATCCAAGCAACAGAATTCCATTTACACACACACACACAAACATACACACACAAAATAGAAAAAAAAAGAAAACACCACGACCACCAAATGAGTTTATCAGATGTGAGAAGAAAAAAAAAAACAATTTTAAATGGAGAAAATACCCACAAAAGAAAAACTTAAACTAAACTAGAAAGTTTGGACGTCTGATGTAAATGGAGCTCACCTGGAATAGTGGTCCTCATGCCAGCAAAGTGACATTGTGCCTCTCCACCGTACATGAAGAAAGCCATTCTGGCCCAGTCCGACACCTGACACATGTCATGGGAGTAGAAAGAAAGTCATTGAAACATACAGAATGTATGGATGGATTAAAGGCATACAAGATGGGGACTAAATAGCAATGTACAAAAATTAAATATAACAGCATAGAAAAAAAAACCCCAAAATACCAAACACGGAACGTTTCGGGCTTAAAACCCTTCTTCAGCCAACAACAAATACATTAACATATCACTTAAAGTCTGCTGTCTGTCTGGATTTTAAGTGATATATTTGTTTTTATCATTGGCTGAAGAAGGATTTTAAGCCTGAAACGTTCCATGTTTGGTGTTTTGTTCTTTTTCATAGCTATTATGTTTATTATAATTTAACGTGTATGGATTAGAAAGGAAAACAAGATGAAAGTTACGGATTGAATCCGTCAAGATTGAATTAAGCCAATATTGAAACTACCAAACAACCCCCTCAACCCTTCTCCCCATTTGAAATAAGCTTTGAAACAGATTTTAGAGGAAAATATAAGAATACACAAATCAACCTTTTCAAATAGCAGGAAACAAGAATAAAAAATACAAATAAAAAGCTCATCCAAAATGACTCACTTGCTGGTCAGCGGCTGCCCTGGAACATGCCAGAACAAGGCAAATGGCACAGGCTTGGTCAAGCTGAAACAAATGAAAACATCACACAACTCATTACTAGCAAACATTGCATATCACGTGGTGTGTGGTTCATCATCATCATCATCATTAGTGTTGTATATTATGATCATCAGCATTACATTGCTTTCAAAACATTAATGTCAAAATGTCATCCATTTGTTAATAATAATAATAACTTACTATTATTATTATCATTATAAGACAGGAAGTTAAAAAGGAAAAAAATGTAGCAAATACCAGCAACTGTGACCCATGGATAGAAATTTGAACCCAGACATTGATTAGAGGTAAGTGATGGAAAACGAGTAAATGTTGGGGTGACAGGCTTACTTAATGAGGTCATGTGGTTTTGTGGAATGACATTTGGCTTCGGACACAAGGGTCCAGGATTTGAATCCCACTCTCAGCGAAACAAATTTGAGTCCTTGGAAAAGGCTCTTAACTCACATTCTCTCACTGTACTCAGGTTATAAAATGGTCCCTGACCATTAACAGCATTGTCTCTATTGGAAGAAAAAATTGCAATTATCGCCTAACAGGCTTCATGTCTCATCCTAATTGTCAAGTGTTGCTGTTAGCTAGGGACCCCATGTAAAGCACTTTGAGCATGTTTAGTGGCTATTGGGCTTTACAAATGCTCAGAATGTTTTGTTTCAGTGCTGATGGAGACTAAAGGTGAAAAAGGAGGAAAATTTTTAATAATTGCCTCGAGGCCCCAATTTTACTGCCCTTACCCCCCGCTTTAAAAGTAATTGAGATGATAAACTATCTTTAATATTCTAGATAACTTCTGGTAAGTGGAAAACTGCATCTATTTGTTCCACCACACATCAAGTCTCTCACTGCCAGTACATTTGATTGGGGGAAATGTAACTTTTTCAAAGGAGGGAATTCCTCCCCTGACTCTGAAATTGTGGATTTCTGCGGAGACGAGGAAAATCATCATACCTGTTTTTTAAAAAGACCACACAATGCGATGAAGGAAACGAATTAGATATGTCCTCGATACAAATCACAGACTGGCTGTATAAAGAATGCCTACCTTATGAAGACGGAAAAAGGCCTTGACCTGCTCCGAGTCCGGCCCTCCACATTCTAACAACAAAGACTTCAACTGTTCGACTGGCCTCAATTTCTGTACAATGTGAACGCCGTGAGTGCTCAATACAACAAAGCGACGAGGAGGAAATGCATGCTGGGTAACCACACATGGTGGATCTGTGATGTGACGCATGGGAGATGAGGAGGAGGAGGAGGATGATGATGATTGGGTAGTGATTGACCTAGATGCAGGGATGATGTCGGCTATTGACGGCACCTCTTCTATAGCCCACGTTTTTCCACCACAAGAGATGATGGTCTGGTGGAAAAAAGACATGTCAAAATCAGACCTTTCAATTACAAATGCTTTTTAAAGAGTGTTAGAAAGAAAATCAATTTTTAAATAAAATAAGAATAAAACAAATAAGTATAACCATTGGATGACCCGTCAAAAATCTTATTTGATTCTTATCAGTGCTGATGGTAAAAAAGGAGAAATATTTTGGTCTATTGCCAATTGTTATTTTTACTAAACTAAACTTGATCATTTCCATAGTACTTGAAAAGACTGAATGTATGAATGTATACCAAACCAAGATATTATATGGTATACCGACTGAATGTATGAATGTATACCAAACCAAGGTATTATATGGTATACCTAAACTAATTGTAGGGGGAAAGAGAGGGAGGTGTCCCAAAAGCCTGGTTGTAGAACATTTGGGAACATTATCTATCCCAGGTGCTATCATCTAGTAGTCATTGGGTTGCAGGATCTGTTAGATCTTACACAAAGTACTTTATGAAAGATTAGCATCTTATCCAAATGGTAGCAAGCAATTACTATTGTCCATCTAACACAACAGATAATGGGATAAACTCCAGCTCACAATGGAACGGCTCTAATGGACTATCTTTAAATAAAAATTGAGAGCCAAAATGTTCATGTATCAAAGCATCCCAGCACTAATTCATTCACAATCAAGATATAAAGTAAGGGGGGAGAGGGAGAAAGATAGAAATACTTACATGAGCTTCCATAAGTTGTTTCTGGAAGGGAAAGGAGTCGGGACTGATGCACCACAGAATATCTCTGTCCTGACTTTGGGATGATACCAGCATGAACGTGTCTGGTGAGAAAAAGACACGATTGATCTCTTAAACCTTAAGATTCAAAATACTTTAGCCATGACAATGTCAAAGGTCAAGGGCAAATCGTAAATGACAATTCTAGGCATGGAGAATAGTATTTGGAGTCACATGATACAAACATCTTTTATAAGAAGAGCCAAATTCTGACACAAGAAGACACTGTGTAGTTTTTTCGGCATTGCCTGTGGATATGTAGCCATGGTTATGTGTTATACAAATGATATGTCTAGGGCCATTCACACTATGGATTTTACGGTTATACACCATACAAATGATATGTCTAGGGCCATTCACACTATGGATTTTACGGTTATACACCATACAAATGATATGTCTAGGGCCATTCACACTATGGATTGTACGGTTATACACCATACAAATGATATGTCTAGGGCCATTCACACTATGGATTTTACGGTTATACACCATACAAATGATATGTCTAGGGCCAGTCACACTATGGATTTTACGGTTATACACCATACAAATGATATGTCTAGGGCCAATCACACTATGGATTTTACGGCTATACACCATACAAATGATATGTCTAGGCCATCACACTATGGATTTTACGGTTATACACCATACAAATGATATGTCTAGGGCCAGTCACACTATGGATTTTACGGTTATACACCATACAAATGATATGTCTAGGGCCAATCACACTATGGATTTTACGGTTACACACCATACAAATGATATGTCTAGGGCCATTCACACTATGGATTTTACGGTTATAAAACCATACAAATGATATGTCTAGGGCCATTCACACTATGGATTTTACGGTTATACACCATACAAATGATATGTCTAGGGCCATTCACACTATGGATTTTACGGTTATACACCATACAAATGTTATGTCTAGGGCCATTCACACTATGGATTTTACGGTTATACACCATACAAATGTTATGTCTAGGGCCATTCACACTATGGATTTTACGGTTATACACCATACAAATGCTATGTCTAGGGCCAGTCACACATGGATTTACGTTAACACCATACAATGAATGTCTAGGCCATCACATATGATTTTACGCATACCATACAAATGATATGATGGATTTTCCACACTTCTAAGCAAGTCAATGTTTGTCATGCTGATTTAAATTTATGCTTGAACCATCATGTCTAATACTGGAGGTGTCGTGACCTTTGAAATCAATCAAATCTCACATAACACAAATTAATCTTTGACGTTCCTTTAAACAAAGAGCTAAAATACATGGATCACCATAAGACCAAATCATACGACCTGCTTATTTGAAAATTTAAAAATTCATAATTTTTAGGAGATATAAATTGCAGTCGCCATAATATTTAACGTAACAGATCAACAATTTGTTCTCACAATGATTAGATATCACTCCAAAATCCTTATAATTATCTAGTCTGGCAATAACTTTTATTTTCAACCAGTTTTAATGATTTAGAAATGTTCATGAACGTTTTAAATTGGAATAAAAATTTTGTAATTCGAAGAAATTTTAGTAGAACTAGGCAGGTCTGTCTGTATGACTCAAAATACAAACCAACCTCCCTAAAGACCCAAAAATCACAAACCAACCTCCCTAAAGACCCAAAAATCACAAACCAACCTTTCTTGTAGAAAGCTGTATGCACACTAGTTGGTCTTTCTGGTGTTGACGTGGCTGAAAATCCTGGAGGCAGCCGGACGTGGATGAGGCCGAGGGTACAAGGTCTGTGATCCAATTGTTTCGAGGGCACCGTGGAGAAGTAGAGACGCACACCTACAGAATGACACAAATCAAATATCAATACAAGTGTCCTGTCTATATCAATACCCTGCAAGACGTTTTTTATTCTGGCCAAAAGTTTAAACACGTGTTTAATCCAGAGTCTGACACAACTGTCCATTTGACATGAATTTGACAGGAGCAGAAAGATAGAAAGACACGTCAATCAACATAATGCACGTCATAAGAAATAAAGAAAATTTACAAATTTACCAGTTTCTGTGATGGCGACAAGATGGACACTCTCTGCTTCTCTGTTTGTAATGGCTGATATGTGCATGATGGACTTGAAATTGGACTTCTCTATTGTTCTATTGAAGAATAAAAAAAAGTGTGGGTCGGGCATTTGTATCAATAACGATGAGAAATATAGGGTATAGAGAAGTGCTGGATGAAGACAGAGAATAAAAATATCATGAAGCCAGAGAGACAAACTCGAGATCCAATTGAGAAAGAGAGACACCGGTGAGTGGTTGTACTAGCTGGCTAGATAGCTCAGTGGCTAGTGCAACAGCTCTCCAATCTCTCTCTGTGTCTGAACCAGATGAAGGGTGTCGTATCAATTGGATCATGAGGTTGGCTCTCTAACACCGTGATATTTTTATACTTTGTTTTCATCGGGCACATCTCTATACTCAATTGTTCTATTAAACAGGAAGAGAAAAAAAAAAACAAATAAATATAAAACAAATTTGAACATGGAAAAGTTGAGTTCCCTGCAATTGTCAATTTGGGATGTAATTTAGGTGACCAGCAATGATTATAACAGAGTCGATGACTCCCAGAAATCCGTGAAAGTCATATCGCTTACATCAGCCAGAGGAAGTCAATTCCATCGTCACATGACCGATGGGAACAGGGGTTGGAGATTGGCATCGACTACGGATTGGGACGACACCATTTTTGGGTTTTTTTACTTAGGAAATTCAAAATTCAAAATCAAATGACATAAGACAAGATATCCTACCTTGCAATTGCCGAGGCAGAATTCAATATGGAAGCCTGAGACTGATAGGCCACTTTACTCAATCCTTTCTTGTTCTCACCGAGATCAAAAACCTGATGGTGACAAACATGGTGGGGATTACTTATAGATTCTATTGCAGAAACACGACTGTGGTTGTCATTGAATAATGAAACAATGCAAAACTGATTAATAAAAGAATATAAAAAGTACCGACCCCACTTCAGCAAAATCAAAAACAAAAATAGCATTGATAGAACATACTATAACGAATATGAACTTAAATTAAATATGGTTCATATACTTTAACACAAGTATATAGTTCACCTTGTCGTACAATAATGGTTTTATTAAAGGTGCTTTGGAATGAACTTCCCGAGCACATCAGGAAAATCTCAAATTTTAATGTTTTCAAAAATCATATCCTCTCATGGAATGGCCAGCCATGCAAATGTAATATTTGTAATTAATCTAACCGTACATATATGTGTATATATGTATATATATATATATATATATATATATATATATATATATATAATATATATATATATATATATATATATACACACACAGATACATATATACACATATAGATAATATATATATATATATATATATTATATATTATATGTCACAACAGATACATATATACAATATAGATATATATATATATATATATATATATTATATCTATGTATATGTGTGTGTATATAAAATAGTAGTATTATTTGTGTATATTAATCATTATAAATATTATATAGAATTATAATATGATTTATATATGTGTTATATGTGTAAAGGTATATATATAGTACTATATATCATATATAAACATTTTAATCCACAATAAATAATATTGATATATATATGAATTAATAAAGAATATAAAATAAATATAAAAAATATAAAAAAAATATATGTTTAATTAAGTGTATATATGTATTTTTACTGTTTAGGTATGTTACTTTTTCTTTGTGTGTCATGATTGGAATCTTGATGAGAGAATGTTTTTAAGGGAAAATCTATAACTATGTATTTTTATGCACTATGTGTTAAAACCTATGTCGGTCAAAGGCTTCTATTAGCCTGACTACATTATCTATGAAACATTTTTTAAATGCCGACAATAAATAAATATTTGAATTGAATTGAATTGAATACAAGAAAAAAAAAAAAAAAAAAACAACCAAAAAAAATTATTTGTTTTTAATTCAAGGATCATACTTAATGTATATTTCAACTGTTTCAGGCCTTACCTGAATAGACCCATTTACCTGAATTGACCCATTTACCTGAATAGACCCATTTTGTGTTCGGGCATATAGAATTCCCCGGGAGTCATCAATAGAAATTTGAACCAAAGCATCTGGAATTTGAAAAGTAAAATCTTAAACATGCACAAAAGTGAAAATTTTCACATTAAATGAGACAAAAAAAACATAAAATAGACACAACACACCACACCACACATCTTGTTCATCATTTCATCGACAGACCTACATGTCATCTCAACCCAACCGTCTGAACTTTTTCACATCCATCATCCCCCCACCCCCCTCTACACACACACACACACACATACACACACACACACACACATACACACACTCACACACACACACTAAACCAACCAGAGCTAAAAAATGTAAAAGAGAAATAGACCTCAATAAAAAATGATAAATCCAGAAATTAGCCACTATGGACGATAGACTTACCGTCTTCCCCAAATGAGAAGTTGAGAAAAGAAGGGACTAGAAATGAGAAAGAACTGGTGGAGTGGTTGACTTTGTAGCATTTCTCACTGAACCAGCCATCTCTTGCCTGGGGAGAAACATCAATGACTAAGAGAATTACATTCACCACATTTTCTATTCCATACACAAACAGGACACAAACTAAACATTCTTTATTTTTGTATTTTAAATAATAATATTTAACTTAATTTAATTTAATTGAGCTTTATATAGCGCAATATCCACTAAATGTGCTCAAAGCGCTTTACAAGGGGTCCCTGGTCAACAGCAACAGTTAACATGTTGGACGGGACATAATGCCTGTTAGGTGATATTACAATTTTTCGGACAATGACAACGCTGTTAACGGCCAGGTACTCATTTTACACCTGAGTACAGTGAGAGAATGTGAATAAAGAGCCTTTTCCAAGGACTCAACTATGCGCCAAGCGCGAGGCTCAAAACCAGGACCTTCCGATCCGAAAGCGAGTGTCATACTACTAGACCACATAGCCGCACTTTTATAAGAAAAATCTACTCCACCCTAATGATCCAAGCTGTAAATTTCCATCCAATAGAAGATTTACAATGGCAGGGCTGTCAAGTCAAGAGGCAAAAATCGACTGAAATTTTACACAAACGCTTGGACTGGCCAATATCTGAGCACTGAACCCCAGGAAAAGAGACATCATTTACCTACTTTTTTTCCCATTCTGCAGATGATTGGTAAATATATAGAGATGTTTAACACACAGAATTCCATAAATATACCGGATATTGTCAACCTTGCATATTCAAATGTTTGTGGAATTTCTTTGTCCCAGTAGCTGACTTTTCGCACAGATCAGCCTGGGTACTCACTGTCAAGCTTGCATTGGATTCCTAACAAAGCCCAACACTGTTGGATCAGAAAGATTGGTTGATTTTATCCATTGTCAATGGAACACAAATAAAGAAAAGAAAATTTGAGACCAACAACAAGAGGTGTTGACTTGAGACAGATTCCACTGTATCTATAAAGTATAAAGTCAGTTTTCAGACAGTTTTGTCTCTAATCTGTCAATGAGTCATGAGGTGAAGTAAAAAGATTTTCATCTGATAAAACTGAATCTGAAATCAGATTTTTAACAAACAACATTCAAGCAATGCTAGGAATACGGAAGCTTTAATTGAATTAACGAAGACAGATGATGTGGTGGACATTTTGGGTTTCCCCTTTGTCAACAAAACAAAATGAATGAAACACCAAACACAAACCAGAGATGTTAGTCTTTATCGTTTCATTCATTGTAGGTTTGCTTATTTTTTTATTTGGGGGGGGGGGAGATTTATTTGTAGTTGACAGAGGGGAAATTCAAAACGTCCACATTATCTGCCCCCCCGCATCAGTTGACTTTTTAAATTTATTTATTCCAGCTTCAAACAGCAACATGTGCATTGTAAAAAGGTGTCAAAGTTCAAGACAGAAAAAATGTCCAACTGACCTGATAAACCAGTTCATACAGACATCCGTTCTTCCCAGCCATAAAAACACGGCCATTGTCACAGCCTACAATTGATGTGAAGTAAATGCCGTCCGTCGGAATGGAGAATAACGGATCTGGCAACAAGTGCATTTCTCTGGACGACGGATCATCTCCAGCACCTGCCACAAAACAACCAACAACACACAACAATATTATCCATACACATCATACCTGCCACAAAACAATCAGCAACACACAACAATATTATCCATACACATCGTACCTGCCACAAAACAATCAACAACACACAACAATATTATCCATACACATCGTACCTGCCACAAAACAATCAACAACACACAACAATATTATCCATACACATCGTACCTGCCACAAAACAATCAACAACACACAACAATATTATCCATACACATCGTACCTGCCACAAAACAACCAACAACACACAACAATATTATCCATACACATCGTACCTGCCACAAAACAATCAACAACACACAACAATATTATCCATACACATCGTACCTGACACAAAACAATCAACAACACACAACAATATTATCCATACACATCGTACCTGCCACAAAACAATCAATAACACACAACAATATTATCCATACACATCATACCTGCGACAAAACAATCAACAACACACAATAATATTATCCATACACATCGTACCTGCCACAAAACAACCAACAACACACAACAATATTATCCATACACATCATACCTGCCACAAAACAACCAACAACACACAACAATATTATCCATGCACATTGTACCTACCACAAAACAACCAACAACACACAACAATATTATCCATACACATCGTACCGGCCACAAAACAATCAACAACACACAACAATATTATCTATACACATCGTACCTGCCACAAAACAATCAACAGCACACAAATATTATCCATACACATCATACCTGCCACAAAACAACCAACAACACACAACAATATTATCCATACACCTCGTACCGGCCACAAAACAATCAACAACACACAACAATATTATCCATACACATCGTACCGGCCACAAAACAATCAACAACACACAACAATATTATCTATACACATCGTACCTGCCACAAAACAATCAACAGCACACAACAATATTATCCATACACATCATACCTGCCACAAAACAACCAACAACACACAACAATATTATCCATACACCTCGTACCGGCCACAAAACAATCAACAACACACAACAATATTATCCATACACATCATACCTGCCAAAAAAAAACAATCAAGAACACACAACAATATTATCCATACACATCATACCTGCCACAAAACAATCAACAACACAAAACAATATTATCCATACACATCGTACCTACCACAAAACAACCAACAACACACAACAATATTATCCATACACATCGTATCACAAAGATTTAAAGTTTATTTTTGACAATTTGCCAATACAGCACAAAATTTAAACCAAAATGACTTATTAACAAAGCCAATACAATCATATTATTATTATTGTAAATAAACAAGAATGTTAAAAAAATTACTTATCACTGAGAATGACGACGATGATGATGCTCCCCCCCCCCTTTATTTTTTTGTTCTGCAGTATACAATGATTTGTGTACACTATAATATAATTAATCATGGACAGTTTTCATGACCTCAGTTGTCTGCAATTGTCCATTTTGACTTAACATTGGGACATAGATAGATTTGTCATAGCATTCAATGATGTGTGAAATCGTTACTTGACAAGCTTTTTGAGATGATGTAATAATAAGGTCTACGTGATTTTCATATTTTATTTCTATTTAGTTTGAGATGAATTTTCTTCAGCTCACCTACTTCATTACGACAGTAAACCAAAAAACACCACAATGAAAAGTGAAAAATAATTAACAATTGTTCCTGAATCATTGTTGGATAAATAAATAATAATTAGAGAATAGAACACGAAGGAGAAAACACCACATCTTGATGGAAGGCATTGCAAAGTCTCAGGATTGAGAGTTTTTGCCAAGATGAGGGTCATTTAAATAGATCGATATATGAAAAGCTGAGTTTTCCACCAAATTTTTAAATTCAAGTTTATCCAGAATACAACAGTTTAAAACACCTTGACCCTTACCATCCATTGCCTTGGAAAAACTGACTCCCAAAAGAACGATATCCACAGACGTAGCAAGACACAGTAAATGTTGGATGTGAGGCTGAAATATTCCTATAGAGTAAACAAAAAATGCATACATCAAAAGATGGCACATGTAAATCATAGTTTCGGAGGTAAAACAGAAAAGTCTATTTGAAGTCTTGAAATATGACGTAAAAAATGTCCTTAAAAACAATGTATTTAAGATTTCTTTGAATTCTCTCTCTAAACAATAAACCGTTCCTCAATCCTATAAACTTGTCAACATAGAACATATTTTTAGTAATCTACTAAAATAGAAAACCTCTTTATAGCAATCATTCTAATCTTTAAAAATTATATATGATTTTTTTGTTTGTTTGTTGCTTTAGGTCTCTTCCAACACAATTGAGGTTATATGAGAGACCGCTGAAACAAAAAAAACAAGCAATCTAACAAAAATAGTACAAATGTCAATCAAAAGCATAACCTAAAGATATCATAAGCTAAATTATAAATAACCAAGAACAAACAGGCAGAGGATTTACAGGAAAAAAAATATCCCCTGTCAAAAATACAATCACAAACCAAAGAAGCAGGATAGGCTAGTAAAGAGAAGAAGAAACGACATCACTATCGGATCGTACACCCATGCGAACATCATAGGTATATGATTCAAGGGTGATGCTCCCATCCAACCACCCGCAAATTATATATGATCATAAGGATATAAAATGAATGCATATAAGAAGATATATTTGTAGGTAGGGGGGGGGGGGCGGGAAAGAAATGGTAGATACAGCGATATTGCCTTATCAACTGGATTTACAAGTCATTATCAAAGCACGTTACTTGTGAATCCAAACTCATTCAAGTCATACCTGGTTTTGGTTTCAAAAGTGAGGCACAGAGAATTGCTTCGTTCAGTCCATCAAAATACGCCAGATCTGACCTAGGAAGACAAAAATATCCAAACGATAAAAATAAAGGGTAGCTTGTGCCAGCTTACAATAAAAACATTCAACATTTTCATTCATTAATGCAGGGCAGTGGCTGTAAAAAACATTGACATTTTCATTCATTAATGCAGGGCCAGTGGCTGTAAAAAAAACATTCAACATTTTCATTCATTAATGCAGGGCAGTGGCTGTAAAAAAACATTGACATTTTCATACCTTAATGCAGGGCAGTGGCTGTAAAAAAACATTGACATTTTCATTCATTAATGCAGGGCAGTGGCTGTAAAAAAACATTGACATTTTCATTCATTAATGCAGGGCAGTGGCTGTAAAAAACATTGACATTTTTATTCATTAATGCAGGGCAGTGGCTGTAAAAAAAACATTGACATTTTCATTCATTAATGCAGGCCAGTGGCTGTAAAAAACATTGACATTTTCATTCATTAATGCAGGCCAGTGGCTGTAAAAAAAACATTGACATTTTCATTCATTAATGCAGGGCAGTGGCTGTAAAAAAACATTGACATTTTTATTCATTAATGCAGGGCAGTGGCTGTAAAAAACATTGACATTTTCATTCATTAATGCAGGCCAGTGGCTGTAAAAAACATTGACATTTTCATTCATTAATCAGAGACGCCAACTTTAAATTTGGCTCACAGGAGTTTCAGACACCACTCGTAGGAATTTCAATGCCAAAAGAGGAATTTCCGCACACAAGAAAAAGCAATTGGAATGGTATTTGGCATTGTGTTTACATATTGTATAGTTCTAAATAGATAACTGATTAGGATTATATTATGATACTTAAACACATTGCCAAATACAATCCCAAAGTTTCCTTATTTCAAATGAAGTAAAGCTCCAAAACCTAATGGTAGAGATTGTAGAACTGGTGGTAGTGAGGATGATGTGGTGTTGGTGTTGTAGTAATGGTGGTAGTGATGATGAAGATGTGATAGTGGTTGTTGTTGTAGTAGTAGTAGTAGTGATGATGATATGGTGATGGTGCTGGTGGTGGTTGAAGTAGTAGTGGTAGTGATGATGATATGGTGGTGGTTGTGGTTGTAGTTGTGGTGGTAGTAATGATGATATGGTGGTGGAGGTGGTTGAAGTAGTAGTTGTAGTGATGATGATGTGGTGGTGGCATAGTGGTTGTAGTAGTTGTGGTCGTGATGATAATGATGTGGTGGTGGATGTTGTAGTGGTGGCAGTTATGTTGATGTGGTGGTGATGGTGGTTGTAGTACAAATGGTAGTGATGATGATGTGATAGTGGTGATGTGATTGTAGTAGTAGTGGTAGTGATGTTGATGTGGTGCTGGTGGTTGTAGTAGTAGTGGTAGTGATGATGTGGTGGTGGTGGTTGTAGTAGTATTGGTAGCGATGATGTGGTGGTGGTGGTTGTAGAGTTAGTGGTAATGATGATGTGGTGGTGGTGGTGGTTGTAGTAGTATTGGTAATGATGATGTGGTGGTGGTGGTTGTAGTAGTATTAGTAGTGATGATGTGGTGGTGCTGGTTGTAGTAGTATTGGTAATGATGATGTGGTGGTGGTGGTTGTAGTAGTATTAGTAGTGATGATGTGGTGGTGGTGGTTGTAGTAGTATTAGTAGTAATGATGTGGTGGTGGTGGTTGTAGTAGTATTGGTAATGATGATGTGGTGGTGGTGGTTGTAGTAGTATTAGTAGTGATGATGTGGTGGTGGTGGTGGCTGTAGTAGTAGTAGTGGTAGTGATGATGCGGTGGTGGTGGTTGTAGTAGTATTGGTAGTGATGTTGATGTGGATGTGGTGGTTGTAATAGTGATAGTAGTTGTAGTAATAGTGGTAGTGATGATGATGTGGAGGTGGTTGTAGTAGTATTGGTCGTGATGATGATGTGGTAGTGGTAGTTGTAGTAATAGTGGTATTGATGCTGATGTGGTAGTTCTGGTTGTAGTAGTACTGGTAGTGATGGTTGTAGTAGTAGTGGTAGTGATGATGTGGAGTGGTGGTTGTTGTAGTAGTGGTAGTTGTAGTGATGATGATGTGGTGGTGGTGGTTGTAGTAGTATTGGTAGTGATGTTGATGTGGATGTGGTGGTTGTAATAGTGATAGTAGTTGTAGTAATAGTGGTAGTGATGATGATGTGGAGGTGGTTGTAGTAGTAGTGGTCGTGATGATGATGTGGTAGTGGTAGTTGTAGTAATAGTGGTATTGATGCTGATGTGGTAGTTCTGGTTGTAGTAGTAGTGGTAGTGATGGTTGTAGTAGTAGTGGTAGTGATGATGATGTGGAGTGGTGGTTGTTCTAGTTGTGGTAGTTGTAGTGATGATGATGTGGTGGTGGTGGTTGTAGTAGTAGTGGTAGTGATGATGTGATGCTGATGGTTGTAGTAGTAGTGGTAGTAATGATGATGTGGTAGTGGTGGTTGTAGTAGTAGTGGTAGCGATGATGTGATGCTGGTGGTTGTAATAGTAGTGGTAGTGATGATGATGTGGTACTGGTGGTTGTTGTAGTAGTGGTAGTTGCAGTGATGATGATGTGGTGGTGGTAGTTGCAGTAGTAGTGGTAGTGATGACGATGTGGTTGTGGTGGTTGTAGTAGTAGTGGTAGTGATGATGATGTGGTGGTGGTGGTTGTAGTAGTTGTGGTAGTGATGATGTGGTGGTGGTTGTAGTAGTAGTGGTAGTGATGATGATGTAGTGGTGGTTGCAGTAGTAGTGGTAGTGATGATAGTTGTAATACTAGTGGCAGTGATGATGATGTGGTGGTTGGAGGGAGGGAGGGCATTCTTGGAACAAACTGACCTCACCGGAATTTGACGGAAGCTGCCCGGAGCCCGGAATTTTTTGCTTCAGACCGGAGTTTTTTCCGGTGAAACCGGAGTTTTGGCATCACTGCATTAATGCAGGCCAGTGGCTGTAAAAAAACATTGACATTTTCATTCATTAATGCAGGGCAGTGGCTGTAAAAAACATTGACATTTTCATTCATTAATGCAGGCCAGTGGCTATAAAAAAAACATTGACATTTTCATCCATTAATGCAGGGAAGTGGCTGTAAAAAACATTGACATTTTCATTCATTAATGCAGGGCAGTGGCTGTAAATTCCATTTTGATGACATTTGACAGGATTCCCCAAATCCTGGTCCCTATTCATTCCTTGATGTTATCCGCCCCAATTTCCTTTGTCTTTCAAGGAAACCAGATTCAAGATTGGCACAAATTATCCTCTTCACGTTGTGCTAACCCATAGGTGAAGGAGATCCCACTACATATACGTCACTCTACATCACCTACACATTGAAGAAGCCAAACTAGCAACAAGTATGTCAACACTGAAAATGATTGCTGTGTGCCTAAGCCTAAGGACAATAGAATTAATTTAATCAATCGGTGTCTCCTGTTTTGGTGGTTTTACTGGGGACGGTATTCTAAAAGTAGCACAACAAATGAGACACACAAATTTAATCTTGAAATCAATTGGTGCTGACTGAATGTACCGTCAATTTGACACCACGTCCCCACACACATTTCATTTTGCCCTAAATTTGAAACATTAATCTTACTATTTTGTGATAAATTTTGAAGCTACGATCTGATGGGATTTTTTTTTGGTTGTAATTTTGACAATGTTGTAATGCTCCTAAAAGAAATGACATTATTTTTTGTTGTTGTAAATTTTCAATCTTAATGACGTGATCTCTTTATTGTAGGAGTCCAATGCTACAAGGATGTCCTCCAATTCCAGTCACAATAACATATCTCTTCTTTTAGAACTGAATAATAATTCTTAAATGTACTTACCCGTCTTCATATTTCCATAAGAAGATGTCACTGTCAATGGTGAGCCAGGCTCTTTCAATCTCAGGAAACAATCCCATCAAACAATTACATTGGATGCCTTCAATTTCATTAAGGACAAAATTAAAGATTTTTTTTCAACTTTTAAAACAAGGTTCGAACCATAAAGAATCCGATGATGCTGTGATATGAAAAAAAAAAAACAAGTATTTGAAATTTTTGTCAGAAAACCTGTCCTTCAAATACTTAGTAAAATGACCCTCATCTTGTCAAAAATTCTCAAACCCGGGACTTCTCAAGTTTCAAGTTTTGGAGTTCTTGCCAAGATGAGGGTTATTGTAACCGATCAAGTTTTTTGACCAAAATTTTTAATTATGTTTTTTTTTGGTGATTTTAATTAGAATACATAGTTCTGAGGCATAAAAAAATGGAAGTCCTCAATACGTCTGCTTGTTTCAATTAATTCTAAACATGTCACCTGGAAGAATTAAAGAAAAGCATTTTAAAAAAGGATACGACCAAATTGTTCAACTAATTCTGGTGGCAGAGGAACGGTCTTTTCCACCTGGAGCTCTGAGAGGGAATCGAGACCGACGCCCACTTCTGCCAGACTGGGATAATCAAGGTCATGGAGTCCACTCAAACTTGGCCCGGCTGAAATGAAAAAAAGAGAAAAAAAAAAAAAAAGAGTTAAAATTAAGAAACTACAGTATAATACCAAAGAAATAAAGAAAAATTAAAACAGAATAACATAGAAAGAAAATAAAGAGAGAAACCAAACAGAATGCCTCGCTCACAATGTAGTTGAATATATTTCAAAACAGATAAAGTATGTTAGAAAAACCCTTTATCGCTTTTAAATAAAAGAATTTTCATTAAATTTCTTTTCTTTAAATAAGTGGAAGTATAAGGCTATGTTTTATAGTAAAAATCAAAGAATATCGGCTCCTATTGAAGGCCAGTAAATGCAGATAATTCACATGCATATTTATCTGGAATAGAAAAGCTAATCTTAATCAGGGATGATAATGGCAATTTGTCCAAAAGGATAAAATTTATCAGGCCATCAGATAACCTAAACACTGGTGAAAAGACAAAAATATAATAATAATAATAGTTGGAAAGGGGTGGGTGGGGGGGATAGAACTAAATTGTTTGTTACCGTCTGGTTGAATATTCAGCAAATCTCTCAATCCCAAGTAAGACTTGTCATCCTGAAGATGTTTATCGACCAATCTGCCAGCTTTGTCCAAAATGTCTTGAAGGGTAAGAGGGGGGAGGCCAGAGCCCATCAACATCATTTTCTGAAACAATGAATTCATGAAATAAATGATAATAATGATTATAATAATGATAATCTTTATAAATCAGAGAGGCAATTATGACAGGTTACAGCTCTTTTTATGTTTTATAAAAGGGACACACACAAGACAAACATAACACGGCGTCTAAACTGCACTATAAATCTGACCGTTTAGTTTCCCGCTGTTCCGAGCGCCGACGTAACCTCACCCGACAGGTAACCGGGGTCAACAGCAGTCAGCCGATATCAATTCCCAGAACGTAGATTTGACGTGCATTGGGTGATACCAATGGATGATTTCCGTACCAATTAACCTCACGATCTTCGTGACGATGCAATTCCACCCAAATGCAAAGAATTCTCGCAGACCTCCTCTTTCCATGGGTCCAATTTTTATTTCAATATCTCCAGTACTTATTCCACAAGCCGTGATTCAAATTCACATATTTTTCTATAACATTTAAATAAAATTACTTGTAATTACCTCAGGATTCTAAAAAAACGTTGCTATAAACTTCAAATTTTTTTTGGTGTGATTCACAAGGCACAAGTTTTACTACGAAATGAGGTAAGTTTCATTTACTCTTCAGTTTTCATTATTTTGTAATGATTATTTTTCCGCGGTAGGTCAGGTAATAATGATATTACCTCTTTAGCCTTGTTCTTGAAACGTAATATTTCGCTGCGGTTTTATTGTTAATTGTATTTTTATTTTTTATTTTTTTCAATGATGAGTTAATTTGATTTTTAAATTGCATAATTTGAATTATCTTGCTAATGTTTAATTTTAAATGACATTGTGTGTTGGGCCTCAACTTAGCTCAACTGCTTGTTAGAATTTTCCTGCCCCCCCCCCCCCCCTTTCTTTCACCAAATTGGGTGAAGTATTTGGTTTTTCTTTTGCCAAATTTTATGCACGCTGTTATGTATGCATGGATATGAGAAGTAATACAGAGTGTTTTAAAACTCATTTTATTCATTAATTCACTATATCATTGCTTACATCGCTCAGTCAATTTTGAATTTTCTCTTACAGCATGGACCACACAATTGCAAGTCATAACCAAGCAGTGAATTCATTATGTAGGACATGTGGTATGATTTGTTTAACACAGAAAGAGAAACGTGCCCGCAAGAAACCATTTAAATGTTCAAATTATTCTAATGACATTCTTTTAGTCTATGGGACTGACACGGCATTGGACAAGCAAGGAGCACACTCATAATTTATGTGTAAAAAGTACACATTATAAAGCACATTGAACACACGACTCATTAGCTTCTTTGTATTTTCTCATTGCCAAGACGCTAATAATAAATAAATCAACCTTGAAACGGGTTGCACTTGCATGTTTGATATCGACAGAGTAGAATATAACAACAAACTCCAAAACGCAGGAGAGACTTTCAAATCTCATGCACGAGCCACTCACCCTCAGGGATGGTCTTATTGCCTCTGAATTGGACAGAATACCGCATTACACAACAGGCTTACCACAGCAGATCATTCATTGGCAACCACTGCCACAAATACTTACAAGAAAAAGTCTACACTTACAATTATCCAACAAACAAAGAACTGCACCCACGACCCACTCATCATTGACGACGCATGCAGTATTGGATTAATTTTCGACAATATAAACAAGGCCTATAGTCATGTGCACAACTTTATATCACACACAAAATCGATCAAAGAAGACACGATCCAATATATTCAAAGTGCAATAAAACATTACACGGATACATACAGAAAATATTTTCCAAACAAAAAATCCCAAAAACAACACCTCCTTGAGTACCAGTGCATACCACACATCACTCAATAAAAGTTTGGACTTAGACTTCTTGGAGAACAAGGCACAGAGACCTGTCACCAAACAACAGCAAAATTGGAAAAAAAGAGCATCCGGCATTATCAATGATATGAATAAAATGCGATTTGCCATCAACGCAATGCAGTTAAAGACCAGCCCCAAACTACACTGACGAGTTTGAATGCTCGTAGCTGATATATTTTTGTTGAGGAAAAATACGTTTTTTGTGAGGAGAAGTATTTACATCTTGTCTTTATAATACATAAAATTCAGACAAATCCATAGCAACGTTATTTTTTCTCTAATTTTTGAAATGTTGCACCCGCTATATTTTTTGTGTAATTTGTTACCGTTCATTGATAACTTATATTGAGAAATCTAGTAATACTATGAAAAAATAAAAAACACACAGTAAAAGTAGAAAATATAAACTTTTATACCAAGTAGTGATATTTCAACTCATACAATATGGGTGTCTAACAGACAATAAAACAAAACATTGTTAAATTGAGTGAAACGGCAATCCCCGTTAGGTAAATTCCTCTCGGTGATTGACCGCTCAATGTGACCGGGTCAGCAGGTGTCAGGAACGGGATACCGTCTCAACTAAACTGTTGTCGTTGTGTACGCTGTGATAAATCCAATCTCACTCTTTTTCTCTCCCCCCCCCCCCCCCCCTATACCCTCCCCCGTTTCAGGGTTATCCGATGTCAACAAAACAAGATGAACGAAATGCAAAATGCAGATCGTGAGAGGTTGGTGTTGATAAATGACACGTATAGACCCATGATATGCTGGGCCTTGTGGTCCAGTAAGCGTGGTTTGTGATGCTTGTGCAGCTATAGCTATGTGGTATGGCACACTCACTTTCAGATCAGAAGGTCCTGGGTTTTACCCTTGCTCTGCATATAGCTGAGTCCTTGGAAAAGGCTCTTTATTCACTTCCTCTCACCGTACTCAGGTATAAAATGAGTACCTGACCGTTAACAGAAAGAAATTGTAATATCGCCTAACAGGCGTCATGTCTCGTTCTACGTGTTACGTGTTGCTGTTGGTCAGGGACCCTTTGTAGCGCTTGAGTACATTTAAGGGGATATCAAAATTGTGCAATATAAAAGCTCAAGTTGTTTTTACACAAGCATCCAACATCCAATGCCTGTAGTCCCAACGCTCCCTGATGACACCAACGCCAACATCCTCCATTATTTATACTTGGCAGGGATTTCCCACTTTGTTCCTCTGTTTGTTTTCCCCCTGAATCTGAAATTTAGATCTGAAAACAACAATAATTTTTGTTTTGATATGATTTTAACTCGTCTTGGAATTCGTGAAAAGACTTACTTATAAAAATTAAAAACAAATGCTGATGAGTGTAGACTCAAATCTTTCCACAACGAATGAATGGTTGGAAGAAAGTGACGAGATTTGCATGCGTGCTGAAATCACTGCAAACACCTGAAGAGTTCCAATTTGACTCCTTGGTAATTGATGATCGGTCAACTCCTTGGCAACTGACACAATCTATTCCCATTTACAAAGTGACAAGATATCGTTCTAATCTAATAGAGCGACACCTAACGCCCACGCAACACTAGATATCGCTCTTTTTTACACCTAACGTAACACTACACTAGATAAAGATATCACTCATTTATTAATTGCAAAAATAGTCATTAAAACCATAAAAAGGAAAACATCTGGGGAGGCCTTCCGAAAGCTCCTCATGCTAGGCTAAGGGAAACAACCCAAATATTCCCTCAACCAACCCTAAGAGCTTAACGGGACTTTAAATAAATGAATAATTAACAAGTTTAATAATAATAATAATATAATAATAATAATATAATAATAATAATAATAATAATATAATAATAATAATAATAATAATAATAATAATAATAATACTTTATTGCATCCCAAACAGGAAATTTTTTTGACAGACGTGTTATACTTTACACAATAAGATAAAAAGAATCGAAATACGATGTATATATTGAAAAAAGGAGCAGCTCCATAACCAGAGCCGCGCTTTATAATATGAATAATTTCAACACTGTAAAATAGTTAAAACTCACTATAAATTGAAAATTGAAAAGATTGCAAAACAGATAAATTAATAAATTAATATTTACATTTATTTGAAAGTAAAAATGCGAAATAATTATATAAAATGAATATTGCCTGTTGTTATTGTTATAAAGCCGACGGCTGGAAAGCAGAAAAGATTTTCGGTGTCTCTCTGTTGAAATAGAGAAAGAGTGATCACTCCTTCCTGACACAATAATTTTCGTAGTGTTTTTATGCACCTCCGTTGACAGTGTATCTTAACGGATCGTTTTTATACACCTCCGTCACGCATGCGAATTCCACCCAATTTCATTAGCGATATTGTGTTTCTGTATTTGGACATGGCGAATGTTATATTGTGACATCTGTAGGATGTTTTTGTCAATAAATTTATATAAAAATAATAATAATTTAAAAAATCGAAATATAAAACCAGAAAATAGAAGTTGCATTGAAGGTAAAATAATGTTTTAGAAAGACCTTATTAAATGTGATGAACAGTCAGGTGGCTCCGTAGCGCAGTGGACAAGCTGTCCGACTCCAACCTTAAAAGTCCCGGGTTCGATTCCCATTGTTGACTTTTTTTCTTTCTTTTTTCAAAAACTTTTTAGCATTAGGGAGTTTAATAGAAATTCTAAATGTACCTCACACACTTGAAACCAATGTCATATGAAAGAGCTGGCAACACAGATTACAAAACAGTTTGAATTTTGTTTCTATCTTGATTAGAAATGTAGTTACGGCAGTTCAAAGTCTGAAATTTCAGATCGATTTTTACCCCAAAATTACCATTGCAAAGTTGTGACCAAAATCGTGTGATGTTAATAAAAAATGGTTAAAACAGTCAATATGGAGTTCTTACCATATATTGTATACCAAAATGTTCGTCTTATCGAGGACAATGCATTTACATTAATAAAGAGGAAGATAAACATTTCAAATTAACACATTATTACATAATATGACGCAAATGTTACATAATCAAAAACTTGGCTAGACGTAAGAAACAATTTGCTCTATCACTTTTGGATTTATCCCCAATATCTCAATGAAACAATTGCAAATAATTCCCCTCTTCTAATTAATACATAGAGAATAAAAAATGGTTTGAGAGTATTTAAATGAAAAGATATAAACATGTTGTGTAATGACATAATGAGTTTATTTTTACCTATGGCAATTTAATTGCATATAAATAAAATGGTAGATTGAAAAAGTTCAAATAAATTGAAACAGATTCCCTATTATACCTAATTAGAAGGAAAGTTCTGGCTTTTAATACTTTAAAAAATTCTGCTGAACCACTTTGGGTTTATTGCTATTACGTCATTTGAATTCAGAAAAGTGAGTGGAGCAGGCACTTATGTTGGTAACAACAAGATATGAAGTGAGTAGAAAAGTGCCAGAAGACAATAGAGAATAAAAACATTTTTTTTTTTTCGCGGCGGTGGTGGGGTTTGAACCTGCGACCTTATTGGTACGACAACTCCGCCTGGCAGGTGAGAGCGTGGCTCTACCGTGTGAGCTATCCACGAACACAAAAATATTCGTTTCAAACCCAAAGTCATTTCTAGATCCCTCTCTCACCCACTTCTTGAGATAGCCGATTCGTTCACCACCATCGCGAAGTAATTTTGACCAGCAGTTAAGTTTAATAGCCAATATTCTCATCACAAACATATAACATAGAAACGATTGAGACATTGAGTATGCTCCGGTGTATGGGGTGAATTTTTAATTCAGAAAAGTGAGTGGAGCAGGCACTTATGTTGGTAACAACAAGATATGAAGTGAGTAGAAAAGTGCCAGAAGACAATAGAGAATAAAAAATTTTTTCGCGGCGGTGGTGGGGTTTGAACCTGCGACCTTATTGGTACGACAACTCCGCCTGGCAGGTGAGAGCGTGGCTCTACCGTGTGAGCTATCCACGAACACAAAAATATTCGTTTCAAACCCAAAGTCATTTCTAGATCCCTCTCTCACCCACTTCTTGAGATCGCCGATTCGTTCACCCCATCGCGAAGTAATTTTGACCAGCAGTTAAGTTTAATAGCCAATATTCTCATCACAAACATATAACATAGAAACGATTGAGACATTGAGTATGCTCCGGTGTATGGGGTGAATTTTTAATTCAGAAAAGTGAGTGGAGCAGGCACTTATGTTGGTAACAACAAGATATGAAGTGAGTAGAAAAGTGCCAGAAGACAATAGAGAATAAAAAGAAGTGGGTGAGAGAGGGATCTAGAAATGACTTTGGGTTTGAAACGAATATTTTTGTGTTCGTGGATAGCTCACACGGTAGAGCCACGCTCTCACCTGCCAGGCGGAGTTGTCGTACCAATAAGGTCGCAGGTTCAAACCCCACCACCGCCGCGAAAAAATTTTTTATTCTCTATTGTCTTCTGGCACTTTTCTACTCACTTCATATCTTGTTGTTACCAACATAAGTGCCTGCTCCACTCACTTTTCTGAATTAAAAATTCACCCCATACACCGGAGCATACTCAATGTCTCAATCGTTTCTATGTTATATGTTTGTGATGAGAATATTGACTATTAAACTTAACTGCTGGTCAAAATTACTTCGCGATGGTGGTGAACGAATCGGCGATCTCAAGAAGTGGGTGAGAGAGGGATCTAGAAATGACTTTGGGTTTGAAACGAATATTTTTGTGTTCGTGGATAGCTCACACGGTAGAGCCACGCTCTCACCTGCCAGGCGGAGTTATCGTACCAATAAGGTCGCAGGTTCAAACCCCACCACCGCCGCGAAAAAAATTTTTATTCTCTATTGTCTTCTGGCACTTTTCTACTCACTTCATATCTTGTTGTTACCAACATAAGTGCCTGCTCCACTCACTTTTCTGAATTAAAAATTCACCCCATACACCGGAGCATACTCAATGTCTCAATCGTTTCTATGTTATATGTTTGTGATGAGAATATTGGCTATTAAACTTAACTGCTGGTCAAAATTACTTCGCGATGGTGGTGAACGAATCGGCGATCTCAAGAAGTGGGTGAGAGAGGGATCTAGAAATGACTTTGGGTTTGAAACGAATATTTTTGTGTTCGTGGATAGCTCACACGGTAGAGCCACGCTCTCACCTGCCAGGCGGAGTTGTCGTACCAATAAGGTCGCAGGTTCAAACCCCACCACCGCCGCGAAAAAAATTTTTATTCTCTATTGTCTTCTGGCACTTTTCTACTCACTTCATATCTTGTTGTTACCAACATAAGTGCCTGCTCCACTCACTTTTCTGAATTAAAAATTCACCCCATACACCGGAGCATACTCAATGTCTCAATCGTTTCTATGTTATATGTTTGTGATGAGAATATTGGCTATTAAACTTAACTGCTGGTCAAAATTACTTCGCGATGGTGGTGAACGAATCGGCGATCTCAAGAAGTGGGTGAGAGAGGGATCTAGAAATGACTTTGGGTTTGAAACGAATATTTTTGTGTTCGTGGATAGCTCACACGGTAGAGCCACGCTCTCACCTGCCAGGCGGAGTTGTCGTACCAATAAGGTCGCAGGTTCAAACCCCACCACCGCCGCGAAAAAATTTTTTATTCTCTATTGTCTTCTGGCACTTTTCTACTCACTTCATATCTTGTTGTTACCAACATAAGTGCCTGCTCCACTCACTTTTCTGAATTAAAAATTCACCCCATACACCGGAGCATACTCAATGTCTCAATCGTTTCTATGTTATATGTTTGTGATGAGAATATTGGCTATTAAACTTAACTGCTGGTCAAAATTACTTCGCGATGGTGGTGAACGAATCGGCGATCTCAAGAAGTGGGTGAGAGAGGGATCTAGAAATGACTTTGGGTTTGAAACGAATATTTTTGTGTTCGTGGATAGCTCACACGGTAGAGCCACGCTCTCACCTGCCAGGCGGAGTTGTCGTACCAATAAGGTCGCAGGTTCAAACCCCACCACCGCCGCGAAAAAAATTTTTATTCTCTATTGTCTTCTGGCACTTTTCTACTCACTTCATATCTTGTTGTTACCAACATAAGTGCCTGCTCCACTCACTTTTCTGAATTAAAAATTCACCCCATACACCGGAGCATACTCAATGTCTCAATCGTTTCTATGTTATATGTTTGTGATGAGAATATTGGCTATTAAACTTAACTGCTGGTCAAAATTACTTCGCGATGGTGGTGAACGAATCGGCGATCTCAAGAAGTGGGTGAGAGAGGGATCTAGAAATGACTTTGGGTTTGAAACGAATATTTTTGTGTTCGTGGATAGCTCACACGGTAGAGCCACGCTCTCACCTGCCAGGCGGAGTTGTCGTACCAATAAGGTCGCAGGTTCAAACCCCACCACCGCCGCGAAAAAAATTTTTATTCTCTATTGTCTTCTGGCACTTTTCTACTCACTTCATATCTTGTTGTTACGTTATTTGAACTGACAATTAATATAATTTTATCCCCCCACCCCCTCCCCCCTTCTCTCTCAATGTATGGGGGTGTCAAAACTAATAGAACTTCTTACCATAATAATTATTAAGGCTAACTAAACATATGGGAAAGAAACTTGATGGGAAAGTAAAATAAAATTAAATTAAAGCAATTGGTATTTTTAAAATATCGATATTACAGTGGACTCCGGATAAGACGATGCCCAGGGGAACCGAGAAAAAAATCGACTTATCCGAAAATCAACTTAACCGGAGGGTAACCAAATGAGCAAAAACTCATTTGAACAAAGCAAACCAATCTAGAATAAGTATGTCCCTTCATATCGCGCGGTCTCTGTAGTGGTCGTCAGAGGTTACCCCCAATAGCCCCATAGAGGAATCAGAATACATAACAATCGGAATTTGAGATTTTAAAAAAGCGGAATCAACTTATTGTTATTGACTATGACATGCTTTGCAACAGAAAATGTAATAGACAATCCAAAAGTACTCAAATGATTAAAAATAAAAAATGTGTAAAAATGTACAGATTGTGTAAAGACTAAGAATGGGGTCAAATAATAATAGAGAACACACAGGTCCTGGCCGTCTGAGAGCAAAGCATTGAATGGATGGATTTAACCTTGTCAGGACCCTCCTCCCCCCACCCCCTCCCACATACACACACCTAATCAAGCAAACGCGCGTGCCGGTACACACACACACACACACACACACACACACACACACACACACACACGGACACAGGGCTAAAATTAAATAGGGAAAGAAGCTGACCGTACTCAAATAATATTATTACCGATTGAAGCCAACATATAATATTACCAAGGTCATTGACCTCACGAATCGGAGTCACAATAATAATAATAATAATAATACTTCGGTCAACCCCCCTCCCAAACATAAAATATTATCCGACATCAGCAGCACACACTTTGAAGAGACTAATCAGACATACAAAATGTGTGTTGATTGACCATAGGAGATGACGAAATAAGCCATAGCTCACCTTTTTTTCGCTAGAGATTTTTTTTTTTAATTTTCCTTGATGGGAAAGGTGAAAAGCGGAATTTTTGCCTTGAATGTGAAATGTATACCAATTAAGTGAAATTATTCCGCGAAAAGCTGAAGGGTAGGAGCCTCTAGGTCAAGGTCATGCTTCTTGTAAATCGTCGGGACAGAAATAGCTGGTATGCCAATTTCCTATGCGATGATTTTCTGTCGCATGCCAAACTTTCCAAATGCATCGAATCTTGAATCTTCCTTTTCCGCGATAGGTTTGCCATTGTAGTTGTAGACTTGACTTGAATTATTCTTGATAAAATTGATACTAATTAAGAGGGCCATTACATAGGATGGCCTGGGATTAGAACCAAAAAAAAAAATCTTGAACTTGAAGTTGCGAGAATGTAAAATTTGAGATGGAGAAATTAAAGTTATTCAATACTGCTCATGTACATTGAACACGGACGTCAGGCAAAGCACCTACATTACATCGATGTGCGCCAATCGTTCGCGGATATTCTTAACCACTTAAAATTCTTACTGGTAGCTTTTTTAACCAATGGAAATACTTGTTTATTTGTGATTTTTTTGTAGTCATGAGTGATAAGAACATCGACTTAAGCGACATCGACTTATGTGGAGTTTTTTTTTTTTTTACTAATGTTTTATAGGAAGAAGGGGGAGGGACCAAGAAAAAAAATCGACTTAGGTAAAAATCGACTTAGGCAACGTCGACGTATCCAGAGTGCACTGTATTAATATCGGATTTCACAAAGAGAAGAAATATACGAACTTATAAAACAAAAACTATAAAATGCCTATAAAGTTGGAAAGTATGTATTCAAAATAAAAACATAGCAAATAATAGTACTGAAAATATTATGGACTAAATTTAACATAATACATAACTAAATTTAAAATATCGATATGAATATCGATATCGTCTGGCAGCCATGATGAGAAGATAATGTAAAGAAGGCATTTCGGCACAGAGTTAAAAGGTGTCTGCGCATCGATATAGAGCCCTGAAATTTGGCATGAATAAAGTTTAGATGTTATTCTAAAAACAAGCGTTTAAATTTTAAAAACACACGCGGTAAATAAAAAAATAAATGCATTTGAAATTGCCAAATTTTAACTTCATATAACTTCTGGAATTATTAATGGATTTTTCCTTAATTGGCACCATTTAAAAGGAAATTGAAAGACGAAAATAATGATACCAAAATATCTGCGATATTCTTATTTATAACAAAGTTATGCATCTTTAATTGAACCCCCCAAACCGCGAACGGCAATTTCCAGTCACAACTTTCCTATGGGCGAGTTGGGTCAAAATCTGACTGCCACTGCTGCTGCTCACTAATCTGCCTATTATCATGTTTTTAAAAAACTTCCGATTTTAATTTTCTAGAATTATTTATTTATTTGAGATCAGTATTTGTGTGCCATGTTTCTTTTTACTTTTGATTTTTTAAAAATTATTGTTATTATTCTTTAATTTATTATAATAATAATAATAATAATAATAATAATAATAATAATAATAATAATAATAATAATAATAATAATAATAATAATAATAATAATAGATCTTTATTGTCCATAAATATGGCAATTTGTCATTTAGTTACACTTGTTATAACGTTATATGATACGCAGTGGCTATTTTTACAGTCCCGTAAAGATGGTTCTCGGGGCTATTTTTACAGTCCCGTAAAGATGGTTCTCAGGGCTATTTTTACAGTCCCGTAAAGATGGTTCTCGGGGCTATTTTTACAGTCCCGTAAAGATGGTTCTCGGGGCTATTTTTACAGTCCCGTAAAGCCGGTTCTCATGGCTATTTTTACGGCGTTGATGCGATTCTGTTCAATTATCCGCATAGTTATAGATTATCATCTTTTTGCAGTATTCACAAAACTTCACATATCATTTCTCCCGATATTTAGATGTACAGATCTAGAGGCGGTGAATGAAAGCAAAATTAATTTCATTTAACATATTTAGATCTAAAGCTAAAACTAAAATTAACAAACAATTAATGTAAAGTCAATTCTCTTAGCGATTTTTACGGTACTGTCATTTTTATTACATATAATTTTTTTTTTTTTTTTTTTTTTTTGCATAAGTTATGTTTGCAGTACAGAACAGCCCGTTTTCTATCATCAGTGGGCAGGTTAGGTTGTATGTCTTGATTTTTTTTTTCTGTCAAACATACATAATATAGATCTATTATCAAACACTGAAAGTATATTTAGTTCCTGCTTGAGTCGACACCCTCAAGATATAATACTTTACAGGTTGGCTTTTGTTTATACTTTACCAGTATAACCAGTCAGGAAGGACTAACGGTTTATACAATTTTAAAAGAAGTAGACGTCTAACATATTCAGGGTGCAGTCTTCTCACGTGAGAGTGGGTTTGAATCCAATTTCAGAAAAGAGGCCGTTCACAAACCAATTGGACACATTTTGACCTGTAAGGTGAAACTCGTTTTTTGGAACTTTATTTTTGACCCTTTACTGTGTTGGTCACCATGGCGTTATTTGTGAACCTATGTGACTAATTTTGGTATCATTATAAAGGGCACAAAACAAGCTTTCTAACGGTGTATTTCATTCTTAATTCCTGATTGTATTTCTCAGAAAGCTTATGTAATAAAAATTTATAAATTTTTGAATTACAAGAACTTTTTAAATTATGGATACATTTTAATTATACTTCATACATCGATAGACAATTAATTGAAGAATATCTCTGCCAAATTTCATCAAAATTGATACACTCGCTCATTATTTTATTTTTCCCGCCACCAACCCCACTTTTTATGACAAAAACCTCATATTTTTTTCCATTTTCATTTATCCTTCATTTTTTCCATACTTTCCATACATGAAAATGATTTATATGAAAATAAAGCTTATTTTCTGACCTTCAAAATGATATCTAACACTTTCCATTTATTTTTTAATTGAAACAAAATTACTGAAAACAATAAGTGGGCCAAGTTGACTGCAAGACTCAAAATTTCCCGATAGCCGCGAGATGCTGGTTTTGAGGCAGCAGTGAGATCACAGATTCTCTCTGTAAAATTGACAAAAGATTTCAGTAGAAAAATATAAATAATTCTGGACCCGTAGGTCGTAGAGAAACAAATAAGGTATCAAATTTTATGTTTTTTCGAGTCCCATCCCCCTGACTGAGTCAAATCAAGATATTTTGAGTTTGAAAATTTTATCAAAGTGCCTAACTAAGCAGCGTGCTAAACTACAATCTAAAACTATTTAAACCTCACGGACGTATGCAGCAACATTTTCATTAATTTACCATCACCGCCAACGGAGGTGCATAAAAACGGTGCGTTTTTGTACACCTCTAACGGAGGTGTATAAAAACGCCACCTAATACACAATGCAAAATTTCTCGTATAAAGATCTACATCGTCAACATCATTTATATAGCATGGATGGATTTTTTAATATTTGAATTTATTTTGTTCCTTTCCACTGCTGAGCAATTGCCTCCCCAAGCCGTTATAGTTATATACAAAATGACAAGGCACTTTCGATTACTACTTAAAAGAATGTGCAGAGGGTTTTATCTGTTCTAAACTGAGAAAGTTTTGCTAAAAAATAAGTACGTTTGCACACCTTAGGTACGTAGATCCTCCTGAGGCTAGATGCCCAGTTACCGTGTACGTAGACACTGTTTACCCCCTCCCAAACTCAAACCCCCTAGACTAGAACAAGAATACTGGGGATGTAGGAGCTTTCGGAAGGCCACTTGTCGCTTTATAGAGAAATTACTATTTGGCTCCAAAATAAATTACCTTTCTTTATTTTGCCTGAATATCACTATCAGGAACCTGGACTGATTAAAAAGGGTTCTGATTTTAAAAAACAAATAATTTTCACATGTATGCCGCCATGTTTTGAATGATCCCGGAAGTAAAAGGAGAAAAAGCCGACTGTGTGTTGAAAAAGAGAGTAATCGTCCTTTGTATACAAAATGGCAGGTGTTCAGGAAGATGACGAGGTAGTGGTTTATGAACCAACGTTAAAAAATATCGTTGATCAAAAAACCTTAAGATGGATATTTGTTGGTGGAAAAGGAGGAGTAGGAAAGACAACTACAAGGTAATCATGCGAGTTGGCTTATTAATGTTTTTAACGAGGAGAGAGCATCATCAGTATGAGTGACAACATCAACAACAGCAGACAGATTATTCTGGACTGACTCAGAATCTCTGCTGACTCTGACCTGAGACAGACTGGATTTGAATGTGGTCTTCCATTCTTTAAAAAAAAATATTGTTATCCCATTTTTACTCGTACATCCCAGCTTGAAGTTAGTGACATTCGAGGTTGAAATTTAAGTATTTTCGTTTTTTTTAAAAAAGTGGCCCCTGCCTAGCGGAGTAATTTTAACGCTGTGATTATCCCCAGACACCTGTCTGGGGATAATAAAAATTTGTTATCCCCAGACACCTGTCTGGGGATAACGAATTTTCATTATCCCCAGACGCATATTTGAAACTCCGCTCTTTTAAACAATTATCCACATTCCAGAATATGGAATGTTTCCAGATGCACATAGAAATAAGGAAAGTTAATAAAATATCTATAAAAACATAAAATTAACCAACATTAAAATCAGTTGTTACTACATATACACAATATGCGTCGACTTCGAAGTGGGTGTCATGGCCGAATGGTTTAGTGGTCTGCCCTGGAAGTTTGACCATAATCGACGTTGTGGGTTCGAATCCTGGTAACGTAACTTTTTTTTTTTTTTTTTTAAATTCCGTCTTCTTTTTACAGAACGTTGAAAAGGATAAATGTCCCACCCATCCTCCCCCCACCTCTTTTTTTTTTTATTATTATTGAACTATCTCTCTCTCTCTCTCTCTCTCTCTCTCTCTCTCTCTCTCTCTCTCTCTCTCTCTCTCTTGTTTTTTTTTTTTCTAGTTTCTAGCAAATATATTCGTCCCCACTCCGATCTCAAATAGTGTCTAAAAAGAATAAATAATTAAAAAGCAAACAAACAGAAATATTCAGAGAGCGACCAAATGGTCAGATAGAGGAGAAAAAAAACAATAATTGTTTTAAAAAATAAAAACAATAATTGTTTTAAAAATAAAAACAATTTAAGAAATTCATGCTCAGAAACGGAACATTTACATAAAGGTTTAGCAAACAAAAAACTCTAAGGTTTAGGTCAAAATATTTTTAAAAAAAGAAAAAGAGAGATTTCCCTCGGAGCAGGGAATAGTGTTAACAATAATAATAATAATAATAATAATAATAATAATAATAATAATAATAAAAATAATACTATTATTGATAATAATATAATAATGATTATGATGGTAATAGTAATAATAATAACAAATATTACAATTATTATTATTATTATTATTATTATTATTATTATTATTATTATTATTATTATTATTATTATTATCATTGACCAAAACAAAAAAAAACAATAATAGATCTAGAGCAAATTAAATAATGAAATAATATTATCGGAGAAATAAAAAATTCAACTGATTAAAAAATAACTCTTGCTCGGAACTCGTAACAAAAGTGAAAACAATGAATATCAATTGGGAAGAAAGAAAGAAAAGTAAAGAAAAAAAAAAATGAGTGGGGGGGGGGGGGGGTCGGTCGCGACTGGGTCGAATCTGTGCAGCTAAAAGGAGTAAAATGAAAGGTGGCCTTACCCACTGAGCTGCCTATTCACACCGCTATCGGAATATTTTAAATTCATCATATATGAGCTAAACATATTTCCACCATTTTTGCTTCCTTGTTTTGGTAGTTATTTTCATCTCTGATTCGAATAAAAATATGTTGTTGGATCTAGTTTTGTGGACGTGTGATACTAAATTGTATTGTCTTGTGCGAAGCAGACAGGAAAATAGCAGGTGTGGGTTTTGGGCTTTGGGGCGAATAACACCATGGCCTAGGAATTCGTCCGCGACATAAAAATTATTCCCGGTCGCCCCCAAAATTGTGGCCAGAATGAGCAAATTATAGAAACAAGAGATGATCAATAAAGTTAACAGGTAGGTAGGTAATGAAAATTTTAATGGTTGGTGGACTATGAACAGATTTGATGATTAACAACTTTCTTCCTGGTTGAAAATAAAAAGTCGAATTGCCAGTTTGACGTTTTCAGATCAAAGTAACAAAAGAAATTTCATTGATCCATTTGCTTTAAAATATTTTTTTAAAAAGAGCTGGATTTGACATTTGATCACTATTTACTTTCATCTTGTGTTAAATATCACTTGATATATTAACTGTTTTGGGACACAACCACTAGTATTTTTTCCAGAATATTTGGTATTTTTCACGCCTAGTTTGGCATTTTGCATAAAATCTTTCTGCCCACTTGCTACATGCGTCTGGGGATAACAAAAATTGGTTATCCCCAGACACCTGTCTGGGGATAACGAATTTTTATTATCCCCAGACAGGCGTCTGGGAATAATGACAGCCTAATTTTAATGGCCAGATCAGATGTGTTTTAGTTTAATGTTGATCAAGTGATCAAGATAAATAGCAGTAGCAGCCATTTTTTTTACGTTGTCTAAAAAGAAAAAAAAGATTGCGATGAGTCTCACTCTCAAAAAATAATGATGGGATATAATATGTACATTGCGACAAGCACATATCATATCTGCAGGTCTGATAACCCTAATTGTTATGGGCTCATTATTGAATTGTAATGGGAATACTCTCAAACTAACGCAAAATATTGTCCATTATAATTTTTTTAAATGAAAAAATTGAGCTTTTATATGGCACAATATCCACTAAACGTGCTCAAAGGGCTTTACAAGGGGTCCCTGGTCAACAGCAACATTTAACATGTAGGACGGGGCATAACACCTGTTAGTCGATATTACAATTTTGCGGACAAAGACAACGCTGTAATGGCCAGTACTCATTTTACACTTGAGTACGGTGAGAGAATGTGAGTAAAGAGCTTTTTTCCAAGGACTAAACTAGAATATGCGCCGAGCGCGATGCTCGAACCCAGGACTTCCAATCCGAAAGCGAGTGTCATACTACTAGACCACATAGCCGTACAAAACATTAACGAAGTGACCATTTCTCTGAACGCTTGGAGGAATGAACTTAACACTTTTTCTCCGAACAGTTTCCAGTTTCCATTCTCATGAATTTTTTTGGTTACCTATTTGCGAGAGTTTGGCGCCATTTTTCATCATTCTGCAACTTCTACAAGGACTGGGAGGAAGCACATTCTAGAGCTAGATATTTCCCCCACCCAGAAAAAAAAAAATTATCGATTTTTTTAAACAGAGAAAATTGAAGAACAGAAAAAGAAATGAAAACTGAAACAAAGCAAAAATAAAAATTATTTTTGTGTTAGACAGCTGACAACTTGCAATCTCTGTCTTCTGTCTTTCCCCTGAACATAAAAGCTATTCAGATTGGAGTCTGTATAACCGTAACATTACCAAGTTATATATATACTGAGAGTCCTGCCTCACTAATTCATTCCTGAGCGTTGAGATGGTGACGCAACTATTACATACAAGACCTTGCAGTTGAGTCGGCAGGGCTTTTGGGTTAGACAACCACTATTTACCCATCGGTCAGCGGTACTCTTTGATGTACAACACTCACCACCTTTATGCAAAGCCGCCTGCCCATATATATATATTAATTAAAAAAACAAACAACTCAGTGTTTTAAACGCTTTTGAATCACACGAGATACATCAGTGTGCTCATCGCCTTGAGAATTGAAAATGAGATATAAATCAAGAAAATCGACCGGAAAATAAAGATACTATCATTAAATTCAAAAATTTGAGCAATATATTTTTCAAAATCAATCTACTAGAAAAAAATGTTATTTCTGAGCGCTATTTTTGTGAAACAAAGATAAATGTTCTCCTTTTTGCAAGCTGATTCAAACAATGTGGTTTTCAAATTTATCGTGGATACGTAATCATTTGGAAGCTACAGAGAAAGGTTTTTTTGTGTAATCCCTTTCACACGTGCGTATACATCCCATGCTGATTGTCACTACCCCCTAACCATTTCCACCATCCAAGTACCAGCAACCTTTTCTCTTTGATGTCGTATCATGGTCTCCCCAAAGCCCAACACCTCGGTCGATTGTGGGTCAAACCCCCCTCCACCTCCCTCCCCCCCTCCCCTTTTATCATATCTTACAGAATATTCGGGAAAATAGAGTTCAGCATTAGGTTGGCCGAGCATATTTGAGAATTAGAGATCAAGTTTATATTTCCTTAACCATTCGGAGAAATAGAGATCGTTTTTTTTCAGCCAGCCATTTTAATGAGTGGTCCTACCCTCCACCATTCCAGCAGTAAAAGAAGTAACGCTATTTAATAAAATTGAAGAACGAAAAAAAGAATGGAAAAATCAAAATGAAATAATTTTTGTGTTGGACAGCTGACAACTTGCAATCTCTCTTCTGTCTTTTCTTCACAACAAAAAAACAAATTAAAAATCAATAAATACAGAAGAAGAAGGCATAGCATTGGAAATAATACATTATATTTTCTAATATCTAATTAGGCTAAGTATTTAATAAGTAGCTTACCCTTTATGTTGGATGAATCCATTGGAAGATCCAACGTGTCATCGCGTTTGGACACTTGTCAATCACAGTGGAACTATGGCTCGGGTTTTGGCACCTAATTATAGAAATTCAGTTTTCAAATGACTATATAATATTTTTTTTTTTTTTTCGTTCGACGTTGCAATAATATAGTATATATGATCTATTGATAAAACCATTTGAATTTTGTCTCTATGCCAAATCTTGGCCCCAGCTGACTGAAGTAGCAAAAGGGAATTCCCCTGATGTGATGTCACATGACTAGGAGCCAATGAATGACACTGACCCTGGCAGTCCAAGCTGACATGGCGTGATTACAATTTCAGTTGTTTTAGAAATCACAATATTAGTTGTCTTCAATTTTAAATACATTGATGTATAAAAAGATTGTCCCGTTTCAGAGAATATATTACAATTGAAATAGTCTGATGCAAACATGGGCTGAATAAAATCTGTTCATTATTTTTTCAAGGTACATCCCTCCCTTCTTCACCCCCCCCCCCTTCTCTCTCTCTCTCTCTCTCTCTCTCTCTCTCTCTCTCTCTCTCTCTCTCTCTCTCTCATCTTAATATTAATTGATGACATGAACTGCAAGATGTTCAGAAAACACTGCATGCTGTACAATTGTTTTACAAAACATAAATATCTCAAAACAAGTATTTTGACCATTCCTGGGTCACTACACAATTGGTCAGCTCATTGCTGGGTCACTAGACAATTGGTCAGCTAGCCCCTGGGTCACTACACAATTGGTCAGCTAGCACTGGGTCACTACACAATTGGTCAGCTCGCTCCTGGGTCACTACACAATTAATTGGTCAGCTAGCTCCTGTGTCACTACACAATTGGTCAGCTAGCTCCTGGGTAACTACACAATTAATTGGTCTGCTAGCTCCTGTGTCACTACACAATTAATTGGTCAGCTAGCTCATGAGTCACTACACAATTAATTGGTCAGCTAGCTCCTGGGTCACTACACAATTAATTGGTCAGCTAGCTCCTGTGTCACTACACAATTAATTGGTCAGCTAGCTCCTGGGTCACTACACAATTAATTGGTCAGCTAGCTCCTGGGTCACTACACAATTGATCAGCTAGCTCCTGGGTCACAACACAATTGGTCAGCTAGCTCCTGGGTCACTACACAATTGGTCAGCTAGCTCCTGGGTCACTACACAATTGGTCAGCTAGCTCCTGGGTCACTACACAATTGGTCAGCTCGCTGACCACTTAAAATTGATTTAGTCATCTGCATGATTACGATATTTTTTTCTGTCTAGTTTAAGTTTATGTTTATGTTTTAGGTTTTCTTTATTTTCTTGTTTCTCACATGTTAATATCAAGTTTTTGAAATTCCTTCCACAGTTGTTGTTTGTCTGTCCAATTGGCTAAGGCTCGGGAATCTGTGTTAATCATATCGACAGATCCAGCCCATAATATCTCAGATGCCTTTAGTCAAAAGTTTTCCAAGGTACCGTCAGCAGTCAAAGGTTTTGACAACCTCTACGCAATGGTAAGTCCATGGAGATTTCCTGAATAAAATTGTCACTGTTTTATTAAGTACAGTTTAACTCACTCAACCCGAACACTGACTATATATCTGTCTATAACCAGGGTTACTTTTATCCCATGCCTCTTTATTTATTTCATTTTTCTGAGACAAATTATAGATGTAGTTCAAAGCTAATGTTTTTCATTATACATGTAGTGATAGTTGAATAAAACAATCTATGTACATGCTCCTTTTTAAAACATTTTTTCCAATTTTGAAAAGTAGCAAAAATATCTAGGATTGAGTGAGTTATCTGCCTACTACAGTGGAAGCAGCTGAAATGGAACAACGTTGATACATAGAAATTATTCCCATTCACAGATTCAGCAACTGATTTTTTTTTGACTGGAACATGGCTGCAGACATTTTCATTGCAGAGGGTTTCTTTGCGATGTTTTTCCAAAATTTTGTCTTCCGTCTTTAATGGCATCAACGTTACTTGTGTGTGGACATGATTACATCTTGGGCGTGTTTATATATTAATATTATTACCTCCATGTCATGTGTGGAGACATGTTTACATTTGGAAGGATGTGTACAAAAGGCTATGCTAAAAGAATGTTTTCATAACATTTGCTACAAAAATATTCCAGAATTAAGTGATATTGATAAATCTGTGGAAAATGTTCATCAGGACGTTACAGTCGCAGGCTTCAACTGAAGGCTGGTTTACCAAAACTCGTTAAGTCGATTTTTCTATTTTTTTTAGATTTTCCATCCAGATAAATTTAAACGTAATCTTTATTTTAAGCATCAACTGGCATAGTAATTTCCCTAGATTTGTGTGAATTTGATGTATAAATATGATAAAATTATAGGCCGGATGAGAAATTTTAGGGGAAATAATCCTCAATATCTTAAAATGGGAAAAACTGAGTTAGGCAGATTTGGAAAACCATTCTTCAACTGTATTTAATAATGTGATTACTTTTTTCTGTTTGGTTTTTTACTTTTCTACCTTAATCATCCAGTGCATCAGAGATCTATGAATACCGTCATCATTTTAGATTGAACATTCAATTTATTTCACATCTCATTTTTATGTTTTGATTTCTTTTGCAGGAGATTGATCCAAACCTGGGATTTTCAGAGCTGCCAGACGAGTACTACGAACAAGGTCTGGCATTCAATCAGTTAAATTTCAAACATTCGTATTTTGATAAGTAAAGGACACTGTTTTTTTTTTAAATTCAAAATCCTGCATTTGATTTTGTTTCGTTATACAAGTTGGTTAGGGGCTTCTGATAGTTCAGTTGATAGAGCACTCACTTCACAAGCCAACTACAGTTGAGATTTTTTCTTTCTTGTCCACCCAGCAGTGATTGGGTAGCTGGATCTGTTAGATCTGGTGAAAAGTACTTTACGCTAGACTAGCATCCTATCCAAAGGGTAACAAGCAATAGCATTGCTATAGATGATACTGGGATAAATTCAGGCTCCATAGGACAAACCCCTCTGAAATTCTACTTTTTATACAAGATGGTTGTTGTGGTTGAAGCAATGCAATAGGTTACAAATATTGTAAATGTCAAATGATGGTTATTAGTTTATCATAACTTTTAAGTTTGTGACAGTTTGAACATCGATAGAAATATTTACTGAGTGAGTGACAGATGATGTGATTGTGATGTTTATTTGGTTTGTTCTCATACCAAATGTAAACACAATACAAATGTGGTGCGTGTCTTCTGACACCAATTAAGGGCCTCGTGTGTTCTGTAGGGCAGCTGTGTCAAACTGACTTTTTATGTTAAAGGTGAATAAGATGGTATTTTAGACTAATTAATTGTTATTGTTATTTTTTATAATCAATTGTTATTATTATTATTATTTTTATTTATTAATTTTTTAAAATTATTATTATTGTTATTTTAAAAATTATAATAATTATTATTATTATTATTATTAGTATTATTATTATTATTATTATTATTATTATTATTATTATTATTATTATTATTATATTTATTATTATTATTATTATTATTATTATTATTATTATATTTATTATTTTTATTTATTTATTTTTTAAAATTATTATTATTGTTATTATTTATTATTTTTGTTTATTTATTTTAAAAATTTATTATTATTGTTGTTTTTTAAATTATTATTATTAGTGTTATCATTTTTATTATTATTTTTATTTTTTTATTTTTTTTAATTATTATTATTGTTATTTTAAAAATTATTATTATTATTGTTATTATTATTATTATTATTATTATTATTATTATTATTTTTATTTTTATTATTATTGTTGTTATTATCATTGTTATGGTTTTATTGATCTAATTGTCCCCAGCCGATATGATGTCGATGGGAAAAGGTGTTGTACAGGAACTGTTGGGGGCTTTTCCAGGAATTGACGAAGCCATGAGTTTTGCTGAGGTTATGAGGCAAGTCTTGGAAATAAAAAAAAAATTTTATGAGCTTTTATATAGCGCAATGTCCACTAAACGTGCTCAAAGCGTTATACAAGGGGTCCCTGGCCAACAGCAACATTTAACATTTAGGACGGGACATGACGCCTGTTAGGCGATATTACTTCGGACAGAGACAATGCTGTTAAAGGCCAGGTACTCATTTTACACCTGAGTATGGTGAGAGAATGTGAGTAAAGAGCCTTCTCCAAGGATTCAACTATGCGCCCAGGACCTTCCGATCCGAAAGCGAGTGTCATACCACAAGACCACATCGCCACACAATCAGTCTGTCTTTGACAATGTTTAGTGTGTTGCCATATATCGGATTGGGTTAAGTAATGAAATAATAAGGGTGACATCAATAATGAGCATTTGTATAGCTCACATTTTCAAAATGGACAGAGTTGGAGCATGAACTGAAATGCTTTTTTCTTTTTTTTTTTTTTTCTGAAAATGTGCCGAAGACCAATTTAGTTGTCATTTTTTAAATTGTCAGAATTTATCAGTAATTAATCAAATGTTACCAATAGCTCAGTTGGTAGGGCACTCCCTTCACGTGCAAAGGGACCCAGATTGATCCTGGGTGCAGTCGAGATTTTGATCTGACCCCCCCCCACCCACGGCTACTCAGCAGTGAATGGGTAGCTGGGTCTCTTAGACCTGGTGGAAATTACTTTGCGATATACTAGTGTCCTATCCAATGGGTCGCAAGCAAGTGCTATAGACACTGGGATAAACTCTGGCTCCATGGCCCTAAAGGCTCTGAAGGATGACTTTTACTTTTATCAAATGTTGTAAAATTCTTTCAAATATGATCGATAATTTCCGCACCGTTTTCAATGGATTTTTCTTTTGGTTTTTAACTTTTCAGACTGGTAAAAAATATGAACTTTTCAGTGGTGGTTTTTGACACGGCCCCGACTGGCCACACTTTGCGTCTTCTGTCATTCCCGTCCGTCATCGAGAAAGGTCTTGGGAAATTGATGAAACTCAAGAATCAAATCAGTCCTTTTATCAGTCAGGTTGGGACTTGAGTTATTTATAGATTTTTATTTTAATTTCACGTCAGTTCATCACTCTCTTGTTTTTTTTAATCAGATCTAGAGGAAAAGTGACTCAATTAGCCTTTTGTGATTTATTTTAAAATTTGATGAATTAACAAAAAAAATCACACGTTTTTCGGGATTTTTTTGTTGTTTTTTTTTTTTTGGGGGGGGGAGGGGTCTGCTTTCTTTTGTTAATTTGGAAAAGTAACCTTTTGGTGAACCAGTGTTAGATTTGATCCAAGATGGATGGGAAATTCAAGAATAAATTATATCTACATAATCACTATATGTGTGTAAAATGTTTATAACTTTCTAAGCACTGCATTATGTTACTGAATAAAACGTTGGAAAAGTTTGCTTTGTTTTTGTTTTTTTTTGTTTGTGTTTTTGTTCAGAGACAAGCTTATGCTTGTAATTTGTAGTCGTAGATAAGTTTTTGGTTAAGAATAAACAATTCTGATTCAAAATACACGATTGATATTAAGTCTGTCTCTCTCTCTCTCTCTCTCTCTCTCTCTCTCTCTCTCTCTCTCTCTCTCTCTCTCTCTCTCTCTCTCTCTCTCTGTCTCTCTCTCTCTCTCTCTCTCTCTCTCTCTCTCTCTCTGCTCTCTGTCTCTCTCTGTATCAGATGGCTGGTCTGATGGGGATGCAGGATCTGAATGCAGACCAAATGTCCAGCAAGTTTGAGGACATGCTGGACACCATCAAACAAGTCAATCAACAATTTAAAGACGCCGTACGGGATGAGTATTATTACAGTCTTTTTATACTTGAATGATTTTTTTTTTCTATTTTCTCTACGATTTAAAATGACATTTCATGCATCATTTGTGCCAGGTTATCACAGCCTGGCGTTTCACTGGGAGACAAAAAGTTGCCCTTATTGCCCGTATCACAAAGCACTTTCATGTGAAAAGAAATAAAGATAAAAGTAGAGTATTAATAAAACTGAGAATAATAATAATAATAATAATTATAATATAAAAATAATAATAATAATCATGTTAATAATAATAATAATATAAAAATAATAATGATATAAAAATAATAATAATAAGAAGAAGAAGGAGAAGAAGAATAATGTTAATCATAATAATAATGATGATAATAATAATAATAATAATGTTAATAATAATAATAATGATAATAATAATAATCATTATCATGATATTAACTATAATAATAATAATGTACATTTGTTAAGGGCAGTTTATCCCAATGTATTATGCAGGCTCACAGCGAGTTACAATGACATAATTCTTACTTTGTTTCAAGAAGTTAATTTTAAAATGAACAATGACAAATAAATATTTATTTGAACTGGTGTTAGATTTCAGTTGGAGCTCATAAAGCCATGATTTATCCCCAATTTCTGAAGCAATTAACGAAACAGTAACCATCTTTTAATCTGATACCTGACTTAGAATTTGTGTCGTCTATTTCAACGAAAATTTCATCAAGTCCTATTTCCACTCATTTTTAATCCAAAAAATGTTTTGTTTTAAGTCATGAATAATTCTCAAGCAGATGTTTTACAAATTTGTTGGAATGGTTTGTCTTGTAGATTTTACTGCAAGAATTCTGGTTGCTTGGGTTCTCATCTCGTACTGGGGACGGTCACATTAACAATACCTGCCTTCCTTTACGGATCATCCGTTATTATCACAGAAATTTGGTGTCAATTAATGGACACGGAAATGGAAGAAATAAGAGGCATTTTGATTTGACAGCAATTTGATCACAATATTTTTCTTAAGTTACCGCAGTTTTAACGGGGGAAAAGGCTTTTTTCCATAAAAGTTATACAGGCTACCGCTCAGTTCCACGTCCATCATAGCAAAGTCGATCTTGAACACGTATCGGTGGTCTGGTCGTCAACAACGGTAAAAAGATTATCTACAAAAGGTTGTATGTAGCATTGTTTATTTGGTCTAGTATTACAGAAATGTTTACCATTTGTTACTAGGGTGGTCTGAGTTAATGAGTAGAGCGTGCCTTAAAAAACTCCCTAGGCAAAAAAAAAAAGAAAAAAGTTAGGTGGCAATCTGAAGGGAAAATATCGACACGGACATGTATTTCATATTTCCATCAATTTATTTCAAGTGTGCTCATTGTAAATATGCTCTGATGTTTTGAAATGAAATGATTCTAATTGGAATCAAGTTCAGTTTTTGTTTTTATAGTTTGTGTTTATTTTGCTTATCATTTTCTCCAGGACCAAACCACCTTTGTATGCGTGTGCATAGCCGAGTTTTTGTCCCTGTACGAGACTGAGAGGCTGATCCAAGAACTCACTCAATTTGGAATCGACACTCACAACATCGTCGTCAATCAACTTAACTTTTTGAAAAAGGGAGAGAAGCCATGCAAGCTTTGTGAGGCCAGAAATAAAATACAGGCCAAGTATATCGACCAGGTTGGTGAAGATTTGATTTATTTCATTCTCTGTGCCCGTTGTCTAGTCTTTGGAATGACAGCTTGTTTTTATTTCAGGGAATTCGATGATCAAGATACCGTGAAGATTGGGCTGTGATTCTTTGGTCAATAGAATCTTGTCCAGTATATGATAGTTATGATGATGGTAGAATAAAAATACCCTTGCTCAACAGTAGAGAGAGAGTAACAGGGAAAGGTTGAAAACTTTACGTATCGAGGCTCAAGAAGAAGAAAGGTAGAAGGCAGGCCACGTCCAGATATGAACAGGCCGATTGGCTCTTGTGTTAACCAAACTGTCATCCATGTTTTCTCTCTGACATTTATATCAAGTCATTTTGACATTTGACCTCTTCACTTTGCTTTTTTTTTTTTCTTTCAGATTGACGATTTGTACGAAGATTTCCACGTGGTCAAATTGCCATTATTGACGGAGGAATTGAGAGGTGTGGATAAGATAAAGGACTTTTCAGCCAATCTGATGACGCCGTACAAACCGGATTAATGAAGTCGAATGGGAATTCTAAATTATTGTGTGATTGAGTTTATGACTATGAGCTGCATTGTGGCACGGAGAGAGGAAGGGAGTTTGCAATTCGTCTTTATTAATGGATTTTATCTTTCCGTGGATTTTGGATTATTTATTATTTAGGAGGTGGGGAAAAGTGGTTGTGGTAAATTTTGGATGCTACTTTATTTATATTTTAGTTTTACTTTAGTTTTATTCTTTCAATATTTCAAATAATATTCTATCGCTTCAGGAGATATCAAAGTTGTCTCTTCTTCATCTCTTTTGCTTTCATTTGGTCTCTATCTTTCTGGTCGTACTCCAGTGTATCAAATAGAAGGAGGGAAGGGGTGGGAATATTGACCAAATAACGGGGGGGGGGGGGGGCTGCAATTTGATCAGTCCATTGAAGCAGGAGGGGGGGTGGGGGGGTTGCACATTTTGGGTTTTTCTGATCTAGTCCAGGCGAGATGTGATGTATAAAATGGTTTGTTTTTTTTCCAATCATATATACGGTGCGTAAAATAACAGCCACAGCATAGAGAATGTATTTCTGAACAGCATGTGTCGTGAGCTGAAATTTACTAAAAAGGAGATGGGGGTGGGAATAAGCTTCAGGGGAGTGTGAAAAAAATTCTAGAAGATAAAAAAGACAGGGGGTGGGGGGGAGATGCAAATAGCCACTTGATGGTAACATGAACTTGAGAGATAAATCAGTGAGGGATAACTCAAATCACTGAAGTAAACAACCAAGTTTCATTGGAGTTATCGTTCTTAACCGTCTCCATTCTTCTGGCTAAATTTTCTGGTGACTTCGACCTTGTTAGTCTTTTGTCCACTTTGAGTCAACACTGACCAGCTGATCGCCTTAATTGGAAATTGGAAGAATTTCATGACATTTATTACACAGCCATCACTATGAGATAAAATCATCTAATTATCTAATGTGAATAGATCGTTTTGTTCTCAATTAACAAAATTTTAAAAATTCTGTTTCTTTTCCTATAAGTCAGGTCTGCACTGTGATAATTGTCATAAAAAGATCTTTGTGAAGCCTATTGTAGCCAAAATAGTGTAAAGTGAGAGTTACTGGTAATGAGCAATAAATACAGTGGATTCTGATAAAACCAACTCTGTCTGACCAGAAAGATTGGGTTGACTTACAGCAATGTTGACTATATCCATTATGAATGGAACACACGTAGATAAAGAACAGAACGTTTGGGACCAACAAGACGTGTTGACTTTAAGCAGAAGTTGACTTTATGAGTGTTGGGTTTATGTGGATTCCACTGTATCGTCACGTGATGTGGTGTGAGACCTGTAGTATGATTTCTTGGATGTTTGTGTTTTGTGTGCAGACGAATGTCAGTGGTTTGACTGAGGGGGTGGGGGGGGGGGGGGGGTTCATACTTCTAATGATGGGCAGGCAGAGAGGTCCACTGCTGTGTCTTCTATCCCCCAGATCTGGTCCCCCTTTCCATGTTGATGTCTGTCTTTGTTCAGGATTGAAATTACTCTGTTTGGGTTTTTTCGTGGTCCTGGCAGGGAACCTTCGCTGGGAGGGAGACAATCAAATGTTTTGCACCTTTTCTGAGAGATAATATATTTCTCCTTGTAGATCATGTCTCTGATGTGTACTACTATAGTAAATAGTTTCTGTGTGGGGTCCTTTGACTTCCCATGATGGGCAGGAAGGTCACTTTCACTTACTGTGTCTTCTATCCCCCTTATATCTGTTTTCCAACTTGCTTTCTGTTTTGTCTTGGAATGAGATTACTTGGTTGTTTTATCTTCAGATCCCCATCTTTTCTCCTCTATCATCTTCCTTTTTTTTCCCCTTTTTACTGGCGCTGAGATGACCTAAAATTGTCAAAATGCTGTAAAACCCTTATAAATAAACAAACAAACAACTGGTGCTGATGAATGACCTAAAAGTGTGACAAGTTGTGAACCCCCTGAAATATAAATGTTACGAAATGAAACTGTTTGTGATGAAAAGTGAAATTGTCCCTCTTTGTATTTGATTTTGATTTTTGATTAAATGAAACTGACTGAAATATCCCAGCGTTTTGCAGATCTCATTCATTTCTTTCATTGCCAAACTCTGGAAAAACTTGTATTTCAACGTTTGACCAAAAAATCTCTTTCTTCAACTTCAAATATCGGTTGATTTAAATGACACCTCCTGGGTGGGGATCCTGACCTCCCATAGTGGGCAGGGAGGTACATGCTGTGTCTTCTATCCCCCCATAACCGTTTTCCAATTGTTTCCTGTCATTGTCTTGGAATGAGATTACTTAGGTTTTGTCCTATAGTTATAGTTTTGTGAGATGATATTTTTTTCCTTGTAAATCATCTCTCTGTTATGTACTGTATTATGTTTAGTTTACATATTATATTATATGATTTGTAAACGTTTGAGTGTGTTCCTTTTGGTTGGGACCGGACCTTGTGTGCTTGTGTGTGGATGAGACTTTTGGGTGATCTCAAACTAAGTACTTTGACGGTGTGCTCTTGGAATCTACATCTGTTCCCTATTTGAACCTATTCCCCTTTGTCTTACCTTTTCTCGGGTGCATTAAACGTAATTCTAGAACTTTTTGCTATCCCATTTTCTTCCTTTTTACTGGCGCTGATATGACCTTAATGTGTTGCAAGCGCCGTAAAACCCTTAAAAACAAACAAACTAAATGACACCTCATCTTGGCAAAAACTCACAACCTGCCACTTTTTGCAATGAGTTATCTGGCCAAATTTTTTAATACAAATTGTTTTTTCCAGAGACCGTTTGAACTGGTTGAAGATACAATGTGATTTTTAACCCTCTCCATACCAATAACAAAAAAATGGTTGAATTCATCATTTTTTAAATATAGTTATTTCACCCAGATGCAGATATATAAGCAGTTTTGTGGGACAGTGTGGATCAGTGGTACGGTCATTGCTTCGTAACTGAAAGGTACCAATTTCGAATACCCACTCTTTGTGTGTCCTTCAAAAAGTCACCTTACATTAGCTCAGTCTGTGGCGTTGCACTGCGGCTGACGCCTGGGTAATTCCAGTCTTCCCTTGGAATAAACCCTAAAGAAAAATGTTCCCTATTGGATGAATAAAGTAATAAAGGGAATTTCATTCTTTTTTTTTTTTTTTTTGTAATTGTGTGGCATGCCACTCACCATTGGACTCGTAGGTCTCGGGTTTGGTTTTGAGTGGTGCAAAGTTGATGCCTCGGAAAAGGCTCTTTACTCACATTCTCTCACCGTGAAATAGAAAGTGGCAGTTACTTGCCTCTGTAGGAAAAAAATATTGTAATATGGCCTCACAGGCATCAGGTCCCGTACTACATGATAAGTGTTGCTGTTGGCTTGGGAACCTTTGTAAAGCGCTTTGAGCACATTGAATGGATATTGTGCTATATAAATAAATGTTCAAGTTAAAAGTTTTAGTTTAATATATTTAAAATGTCCATTTTAAGGAAATATCAAGTGGAAATTGATACTCTACTGTACCTGTCATCTGCATTTTTTGCCAAATTGGGACCTAAAATTTGCCAAGAAATTTGACAAAAAGACCAAAATTTGCCGAGGAGAACTAAGCGTTTCAGTAAAAATTAACATGCGATACAGAAAAATATATATATAAAAGACAATTTATTACATTTAAGGAGGCTGCATTTATAATTTAATGAAATGACTGTGAATAGCGTTGTTACAAAGGTTTTAAAGGATTATTATCCATAGAGAGTAGCTTCCCTTGCTTTGGGCCCAGCTGCAACATTTCTCAAGTTTTGCACTTTTTTTTTTCGTAATTTTGTTTTCGCTTCTTTTTTTTCCCCAAAATTTGCCACGCGATTTGCCAATTTTCCCAAAATTTGCCACGATTTGCCAATTTTGGGAAATTTGCGGATCGCCCTGATATTTGCGGCCGCAAAAAATGCAGATGACAGCAGTACTCTGGAAAAACCCATATTTGAACATTTGGCCAGAAAACTCGTCCTTCAAATATCGATCATTTAAATGACCCTCAGCTTGGCAAAACCCTCAAACCTGGGACTGCGCGAAGTTTTCTGGCCATCTATTCAAATATGGTTTTTTTCCAGAGTACGATAGTCCTGTCCTGGCTGGATTCCATCAGCCTGAATTCCAGGAATACGACACACCAGCCTGAATTCCATGAATACGACACGCTGGAGACTGGAGATGGCTGACGGGAATTTTATCTACATTATAAGTCATTGCCTCCCTTGAGTGTTGGATGATTTTGGCACGTTTGGATCCGAGCACTAGCACGCTTTTTGGCTTCTCCTTGGAGGATGTTGGAATCCGGAGAGTACTGTATTATATATGTGTGCGGCTATGTGGTCTAGTGGTAGGACACTCGCTTTCGGATTGTAAGGTCATGTGTTCGAGAATCGCTCGGTGCATAGTTGAGTCCTTGGAAGAGGCTCTTTACTCACATTCTCTCACCGTACTCTGGTGTAAAATGAATACCTGGCCATTAGCGGTGTTGTCTCTGTCCGGAAAAAAATTGTAATATCACCTAGCAAACGTCATGTCCCGTCTTACATGTTAATGTTAATTGTTGCTGTTGGTCAGGGACCTCTTGTAAAGCGCTTTGAGCACGTTTAGTGGATATTGTTCTCTATAAAAGTCCAATTAAGGCTCAATTATATCAACGTCAGCAAAAACGTATGGACACAATTCATGGTGATGAAGGAATATAATAATAATAATACATACATACTACCGTTTATCCCAACACTACTATGAAATGTTCTAGTTGTTTTATAAAATACATACAGTACAAAATGTGTAACATTATCTTTTATAGATCATTAAAAATGTCACATGGAAAATTATGTCAACAACGATAAACTGTTGTCAGATAGTATTCTCAATGAGATGCCATTTACAGGAAAACAAACAAGGGGTTATTTGAACCATTCCCCTTTGTCTTACTTTTTCTCGTGTGCTTTTTATAAATCTAGACTTTTTGTTTTGACTTTACCATTTTCTACCTTTTTATTGGCGCGGAAATGACGCAAATGTGTCGCAAACGCCGTAAAACCCTTAAAAACAAAAACAGACAGATCCGTATCGCCATGTCATTCCTTCTGTCCTTCCTTGGAACATCTCCCTTCATTTCTCGGTCATATATGTCCTTGGCTTCGAGGGTTCCTCACACGTGACAGTATAAATCTCCTACCTCTTAGATGTCCTTCGTCTTCTTGTTTCCCTAGACATTCGCAAGTGTTGCTTACTTGTTTGCTAATTTGTTTAATGTATAAAAACTTAACGCAACAAAACCATACAGAACTTCTTACTTGCCAAGGGGAAAAAAAGGAAAACTCACTTCAAAAAAAAAAATTAAAAAAAAACAATTTGCTCTCAGCATAGTCCAAAAATGCTCCAACGTCCTGAATATAGGATCTAAAAAGCTAGACTTTCCTTTACAGCAAGATTTAGTGAGTCAAAGAGACTTACGTATTTCTACGAATTTTTCATAGTACGTGGCAGGTCTGGACTCACGTAGCCGTTTTTTGGCGCCACGAAAGCTCAAGGAGTTTTACCGGAAATAGTTCAATGCAGTAGTCAGCAGTTACCGGCCGTTTGTCGGCGATTGATTCCGCCAGTCAGTGGTCGGCAAAGCACGAAAGTGAAAGAACTTTATCAGTGAGTGGCCAGGCGTCCACAGAACTGTAATTAAAGACATTTTGACTAGTTGTGAATAGTTAGCCCTTATCACACAGCGTGTATTGTTGTACAAGGAAAGCGGATTGTCTAACACTCAGAAAATGCCTTTTTTCTTATTTTGACCGAGAGTTGTTTTTTTAAACTTCAAATATTGATTATGATGAGTCATCATGTCTCAAAAAACAAACAAACACTGAAGCGTTAAATAATCAATGGGTTATCTTGATTTTTGGATAGATATGGGGAAAAGTTGTGAACCTTAATATAAAGACATTTTGCCAGTCTACGGCTGGTCGCCACAAACTCCAAACGAAAAGTTACGGCCATAAAAGTTCGATGTCGTTTGGGGTCTCAACGTCACTACTTGGCCTTGTGTATTTACTGCCATTCTTTAGGGAAAAAAACCCCAGAAAAACACGCATTTAAAACTTTTGCCAGAAAACTCGTCCCTCAAATATCGATCTGTTCAAATGGCCCTCATCTTGGCAAACATTCTCAACCCTGGGACTTCGTGATGTCATTTTAATCGATCAATATTTGAGTTTTCTGGCCAAAAATTTTAAATACGTGTTTATTGTTTTTTTCATCAGGGTACCTACACAACAGTGTATCTAGGTGTAACGTGTAACTTGTACGTTTCTCATTTCACATTTGACGATATGATTATCTTTGCATTGGCTGAGATAAAGATCTAGCAAGTAAACGGAATGGAATTGGGTAGGAACTTGTACGGGCTTTTAACTGGAACGTCAATTCTACTCTCTCTCTCTCTCTCTCTCTCTCTCTCTCTCTCTCTCTCTCTCTCTCTCTCTCTCTCTCTCTCTCTCTCTCTCTCTCTCTCTCTCTCTCTCGCTCCCTCTCTCTCTCTCTCTCTCTCTCTCTCCTGTGTGTGTGTGTGTGTGTGTGTGTGTTTCAGGGGACCGCGATAAAGGGGTTGTGGTAGAGATTTCCATGGTTGAATTTTAAGCGGTCTTGCCCCGACTGATTGAATTCCGATAGTTTAGTCAATTCCGGTGGGCAGGAAAACGTCACAAACAGAAATAATGACAAGAAATTGATTTGATTTTGTGATGACAACCGTTTTAATTCGTTTCCATTCAATCTTTCAGGTAAGTTGACATCACCAATACAAATAAGGCAAATGCACAACGACATATTATTGTTGACTGTTATTTCTATCATTCTTAACTCGTCTGATTTTGATTGACGCCTAGACAAATTTTCAGGTCTGTTAATCTAACGCAATTATGGACATGATTTAACTAACATCGTTGTAAAGGACAATATTTTCCGTTAGTTTGAGAGTGTTTCCATTACAGCAATGAGACCCATAACAAGTTGGGTTACCAGACCTGCCAAAATGTACACGTTGCGTGGAATCAACATCGACGTCACGCTCAGACCGAATCAGTCAGTTTATATGAAAAAAATACGACAAGAATAACTTTAAACTTAAACATCTAGAAAGGGCAATGTCCACTAAACGGGATAAAAACGCTTTTAAGAGGTTCCAAGCCAACAGCAACATTATACAAGAAAGACTAGAAATTATGCCTTTTAGACCATATTAAACATTTGTTTTGACAGGAACAACACGATGATAGTCCAGATACTCATTTTACACCTGAGTACATTGAGAGAATGCGAGTAAATAGCCTTTATCAAGGACTTAACTTGTTGCGCTGCTGAGAGCGGGATTCGAACCCAGAACCTACCAGTCTGAAGGAGACTGTCATATCACAACACAACAACGCTGCAAAAGAAGAAACACTTGTCTCAATGCGTTTCATGATGTGTTAGCAATTTCCCTTGAAGACCATAATATGGTGGATCAAGGATTTCATTTCATACAGTACAGACTGTCTGTCAGACTTGGTTTTTGCACCAGCACGCTTACAAAATATCAGTCATTGCCAGTAGCTAGACACTCATTCACAACTGGATCAAGTGAGATAATGTGACCAGTGTAGCGCATGGCGATCATTGCCATCTATCCGGTCATTGGCCACTCTTGATTTCGCTTGATTTTATCACAAGGCACTTTAATGCTGATCCCAGTTTGCTACACGCATGTCATGAGTACAAATTGAGCCAGAGTTTTGCTATCACTGTCACCCATATTCTCACTGACAACAGTTACTGCTGCTTGACTTTGTCATAAAATGAAAGAGGGCACCACGCCATTCAATTACGTATATCTGATGGCTTTTCAAATCATCAACATCTCGGCTCTCTCAAATTTGAACAATTATATCGGATGCGAGAAAAGTTTAGAAAGCACTTAAAGCTTGCAGGCGTCAGACTTTTAATGATACAAGTCTGAAAAACCATTTCTAGACATTGGTGTCCACAAGATATATTGAAAAATGTCAATCCTCCGATTGTTTTGATAAATGCACCACAATTTTTGCCACATCTAAGATTTGGGATTGATTCTCAAATTTTGATGTCATCTGTAAATCTCCCATTTGCTTTATGACTATGGCCATGCGTGACCTTTCAACCCTTAATCTAATTGATTCCTTAATGACTTGGATAGTGATTCAGTCTCGTGTATTTTGAATTGAATTTTTATCTCTGCTTCTGAGTAAAACGATGTAGAACTCTTATAAAGCCATTTGGACATTATTGACCAAATACTGTTGTCCATTGGATTTACGTCAGGACTCATTGGAGGGCATTTGTTATCTTTAGAAATTAATCAAATGCGATTTCTGACTTTATCCCGTCGCTTACTTATTTATGTTTCAACAAGACGTGACAACTTCCTACACTAGTCACACCAACTGCTAAAAACAAGACGCAAGTTTGGAAACTTTCGATATGGTGGTTTTTATACGACTTTCGTATAACCGGCATAGTTTTCTAACCAACTAAGGATTTAGAATAAAACTTGGCAAGTATTAACTTAAAGTCTTGTTCTCGTTGCTTGTAAATTTTCAAAGGGTTCAAATTTCTACTTTGCATTGAGACAATTTTTTGTATTTTTTTTTTCTTGCACCCAATGCGCCTACAACCCTGAATATGGCTTTTTCACGGAATTCGCAAAGCTGACAGTCCTTAACAATGCTTAATGTATTCATCCAGCAGCCGTTCAGTGCCAGATTTCTATCTCATACAGTACAAGTCACCTGATACACACGTCCTATTCGTTCTTCCACTCTTACAATATCCGTCATCTCCTTCAGCGTCATACATGATCAAGATGGAGCAATGGATATGGGACAGCATGGCTCAGCGGTATGGTCTTTGCTTCGTATCCGAAAGGTACCGAGTTCGTCTACCCGCCGCTGTGTGGCCTTGAGCAAGTCACCTAGCCTTAGCTCACTTTGCGACGCTGCACTGCGGCTAACGCCTGGGTTATTTCAGTTTTCCCCTGGAATAGATTCTAAAGAAAAATTCCACTTGGGGGCGAATAAAGGGAATTTTCTATTTATGTGTTAAATGTCTAACCTCAGGCTACATCACTTTTTCATATCTTTATCGTAAAGAAGACATATTCTGCCGTACTCTGGAAAAACGCATATTTAAAAATTTGGCCAGGAAACTCGCACTTCAAATATCGATCGATTTAAATGACCCTCATCTTGGCAAAAACTCTCAAACTTGAGAACTTCGGCGAAGTCCCGGGTTTAAGACTTTTTGCCAAGATGAGAGTCATTTCAATCGGTCGATATTTGAAGGACGAGTTTTCTGGCCAATTTTTTAAATGTGTTTTTACAGAGTACGGCAGTACAGAGAATAATAAGTTTCCCTTCGTTCCCAAAGCATGAATGCTTTACGCAAAAAGTACAAGGACCACAGAGACGAGGTGTTGACCGTGGTGCAAGTGACCAACGATCTGCTGGCTTTGTTGACCAGGGAGGGATTGCTGGACATTGCCGACTGTGTCCGATACCAGGTAGAGATTCATGGGTTTGTAGCAGGGCATACACACTTTGGTTTGTAGTGATGAGGAGTATCAAGGGTTTTGTTATTATGGTTGTATCATAACTATATTATCATCCTTTTATCCTCCTCCTCCTCCTCCTCCTCCTCCTCCTCCTCCTCATTATCATCATAGTCATCATCACCATTATCATCATCATCATCATCTTCTTCTTCTTCTTCTTCTTCTTCTTCTTCTTCTTCTTCTTCGTCGTCGTCGTCGTCGTCGTCATCATCATCATCATCATCATCATCACCACCATCATCATCATCATCATCATCATAATCATCATCATCATCATCATCATCATCATCATCATCATCATCATCATCCTCAACGGCACCACCACCATCATCATATCATCATCATGATCATCATCATCATCACCACCATCTTCATCACAATTGTTACAGGGGGGGGGGGCGGTGTTTTTTTAATATAGGTATACATGTTTCTTGGGTTTGGTTTTGTTTTTTGTTGTTGTTTATTCTTTGTTTTTCGCTTCTGTTATTTTTCCAGGGCATGGCAGACATACGAAAACGAACCCAAGCCTTCCTGGAAATGCTAGTGCAAAGAAGCTCTGACCGTGCTTACCGTGTCTTGATTCAAGGACTGCGTGGAACCGGACAAAGCAAGGCCGCTGATTTGTTGACGGATGTGGAGGAAGAAACAAATCTTATCATTCAACGTAGGTTTTATAGGGAATGAGATTAGCGGAAGAGTAGCGTCCCTTGATTGGACGTCACCCATAGTCTGTGACGTCACCGGCGGAAAAGTTATTAGAGAGAGAGAACGTCATGTTGGTTGTGCGCATGCGTGCGAGGACGAGAGACGCATGCGCACAACCAACATGACGTTCTCTCTCTAATAACTTTTCCGCCGGTGACGTCACAGACTATGGGTGACGTCCAATCAAGGGACGCTACTCTTCCGCTAATCTCATTCCCTATTAGGGTTAGCTCGAGGTCGGAGGATTTTTTTTTTATTATGGTTAAAGTTATAGTAGGTCTTAGTAAAGGTACTAGGATGTTTGTTTTTCCTATTGAGGTTAGTTAAAGGTCAGGTTTGATTTTTTCTTAGGGTTAGCTAAAGGAATACTTGGGTTGCTTCCCTTAGCACGAGAAGCTTACGGAAGGCCTCTCAAAATAAGATTCTCTTAATAAAAAGAAATAGGCCTACCATTTAAGTGTTTTTTTTGAACATGTCTTTTATTCAAAGTTAACGAAATCGGAATTGATTGAGGGGCAGAAAAAACAAATGATTTCTTACAGTCTTGCGCACGCGCATACTCCGACTGGGGCCACATCCGGAATTCCAAAAGCAAGATTGTTCGAATCGCGTATTATTCCAAGATTACACGTCATATCTAATTAAGAAATTAAGGAGCAGGCACCTTGAGTTCAAGGTCGACTGATTTTATGGGATGTTTTTTTTTTTTATCTTGTATTTTTCTTTCTTGCTTTGTCTGGCACCTTTCATACACACTTATTGTTCAGATCTAGAATCTTACACGTCATACCTTGTGCCAATTGGATTCTGCTTCTGTCTTCGTCCTTCCGGTTTTCACATGTATTGCCAGACATTTTTCTTTGAAAAAAAAATAGCTTAACAAGTCAGAGAAAAATACGAAATGTCTGAAAAAAGGCAAAGGCTTACCTATAGATATCAACCTTCTAAATCAAAATGCTCAAGGCAGTAGAAATAAACCTTTGTATTTTCTAAGCCCGTTACTATGAGTATATAGACGTCTATGTCTGAATAAAATTGCCAGATAATCGTAACAAATTTGCATATGATAGATGTCTGTGTAGCCAAAATATATTTTAAAAAAATATTTTTAAACAAAACAAAAGCTGCCAAGGTATTGTAATTTGGCACTGAAAATGCCAAGCTGACAACCTGTATGGTAATAAGATGATGGTGATGATGATGATGATGATCATGATGATGATGATGATGATGATGATGATGATGATGATGATGATGAGATGATGATGATGATGATGATGATGATGATGATGATGATGATGATGATGATGATGATGATGATGAGGATTTTAGTCTCTGCGATAATAATAGAAAATCTCCCTTTTTTCCCCAAGTTCAAAAACTTCTGGATGAACGGATCGACAACATCGACGCCTTCATAGAAAACGAAGTTGACAGAGCGGGCGTTCTGAAGACATCACCCAGGGAGAAGAAACCTTGTGGCCATCCAAAGCAAAGGGTCACAGAAAGGTCAAAGGTCAATAAAGCGTCCAAGGAGGAAGTGACGTCAGTGGAAAACAAGAGGTGAGATGACTACAAGTCTTGATAAATTGTGAGATTATTTTTTTTCTATTTATAACATCAGCATCGCTGAGAGGCGAATCTCTTTTCTTAATCCAGACATTGATAGTTGCCGTGCAGTTCATTTGGTAAGATTTTGAACTGGTACCGTTGTTAATCAACGAATGGGTGAATATGGAGATGTGAGAATTTGTGGTTTGTAAAACTTTATGTAGAAAAATGAATGATGAATAAAACAGCTTCGAAACAGAACAAAACACTAAACAGAAAGTTTCGGGCTCCAATTCCTTATTCAGTCAATAATAAAAAAGTTATAAATGTTATTTGCTTCAAGTACGATCCAGATCGACGATAGAAAAGTTGTAGACAGTTTTAGGCAAAGATCTAGTCGACGGCAACAGGTTTTGGATTTCTTGGAACGACATGATAAACCCGTAAAAATGCCTTATATAAATGTCTTGTATCTTGCCAATCCTGTGAACGTGTAAAATTGTGGTCAATAATTGTTCATCATTGTTTTGTTTTTTTGTTTTTTTTTGTTTTGTTGCTGTTGTTGTTTTGTTGTTGTTATTTTTTGGTTTGAATTCATCCAATGATTTTCCAGATTTGGCGAAATGCCCAAGAAAGCATGCGACGAGCATCTGAACAGCTAGAGAGATGCAAGCTTGTGATAGGAAAGTTACACCAAGACTGTTTTGATGCCACGGAAAGTAACGCTTGTCTCACGTCGCAGACCAAGGAATGTTACATTCAGGTGAGATAAGCTCGAACACGGAATAACTCTGTCATTCTAGAAAAATACAAACGTATTTAAAATGTTGACCAGAAGGCTCGTCCTTCAAATATCGATCGATCTAAATTTTTATCTTGGCAAAAAAAAAAAAAAACACACCAAAAATAATGATAAATCTAAATGACAAGTTTTGGGTCATTTTAATCACTCGAGTGTTTTGTCCAACATTTTTAATACTTGTTTGTTTTTCAGAGTGCGGCAGAAAATAGATTAGTGAATAGAAAAATATATAGAAAATTGTCATGATATTGATGCTAGGCGTTTTGTTAAAAAAAAAACCCAACTCATAACACATCTGCCAGTCAGATATATCGTACAAACACACAAACGACGTGTAACCTTAAACGTTTAAAGTCTGATTAATACAATTTCGTGAGGACTACTCATAAAAAAGACTGGCTAAAAACAATAACAAAGAGGTGAGTGACGTTATTCTCGTTCCTTCCTATAACGTGCTTATCTTTTGAGATGATTCCATTTTCTTCTATATTTCTGTCTGATTTTCCTGGCACTGGTTGATACACAGCTTTCCATGATTTTATCTTAGCCCAGTAGCCATTCAGTGCCGTTAAGCCCTGAAGTCGGAGTTCATCCCGGTTTCTATAGCTTGGAATGGATGGCACCAATTTATGCTGCCTTTGGGATATGACGCTAGTTTATCGCGAAACACTTTCCGCCAAATCTAAAGACCCATCTTCCCAATCTTTGCTGGGTGGGCAGGGTAGTCAGAAAAAAATCTGAAATCAGTGCCTGCTCCCTAATTTGTCACATAAATGGATAAATCAATTTTATCTTATTTTACAGCTGAGCAAGATGATTCGACCCAGCAACACCCACGTCAATGAGATTCACCACGACACCCAGACCACGCAAGAACTATATCAGGTGCTCGTAGATGACGTTCATCGACTCATGAGTAGAGAGAGGAAGGCACAGGAAAGAGAAATGGAAGGCAGAGCGAATGCAATGCGCACCTTAAGACAACTCCGAGACTGGATCTTGGATCGATCGGGAATTTTAACATCTCTTCACTCGACATTTCGTCCTTTGGGTAAATCCCGATTTACATCCCAGCATCCTTCATCCTTGGGCCAGACTCCAATGATGGCAACCTCGCCTCAGCATCAAACCTGTTCATCAAGTCAGAGACTCGTTTCGCCTGATCGGAGTGTAAGCCTACACATCCACGAGTCAGAGGCCATAGCAGCTATCGACACGTCAACGTTACAGGACAATGACTCATCATTAGGAGGCCAAAAAGCGCTACTTCCTGGTCCATTTGCGACAAGCACGCCAAGACCCACGGAAATCGACAGCAGGCAGCTGTCTATAAATATCGAACCCATCAGCACTCTGGTTGAGGGAGTTAATATCCTCGAGAAACAGCTGAGAGAATACATTCACCTGGAAATTTTACTCACCGACAAGTTCCGGTTTGAAATGCGCATGAAGCAACATCAGCAAAAAGCCCAAGGATTTACTCCACAAGGCATCAAGGAGGTCAGGACGATTATCGGAAAACTGTCCACGTCAAACGACAACATGGAAATGGATTCCATTCAAAAGCTGCGAGGTCAGTTAGAGCGGATGTCCGTGGAATATTCCGAGTGTGGCAAATATATGGACAAGGTCATCTCGTCCATAAATCACATTGGAGATGTCGACGATTTTCTGAAGACTCTCGACGAACGAGAAAAACAATACAAGAAAGACACGAATAAAGTAGATCGAAAATCGAAAGGGAAATCGAAAAACGGTGAAACGAAAGATTCCTATACAAACCTTGTTGAGATGTTTCGAGTTGGAGCAACGAACCAAAATCCAAAATCTTACAACGCGTTCAATAAATCGTCTTCAAACATTTCAAGAGAAAAAGTAAAATTGCCATCAGTCAATCCTGTTAAAAGCGATGCCAAAAGTTCAGAGGATCTTCTAACAAAGTTAAAGGTTCTTGTTGCCAATTTTGAAATCGTGAGACTGCGCATGCTCACTGTGGAGGACAGATACAGACGCGAATTATCAAGAAAAGAAAGAAAGTTTGAGAGCATTCTCCGATCCAAGGAAGACGAGTTGTACCGTCTACAAGTAGCTCTCAATGAGACCGAGGCAGAGAAGGACAAATATCTTCGTCTCTACAACAGCACTAAATTAAGTACTTCGAGGAAAAAGTGAATGTTTTGTTCAATGCTGTCATTTCATAAGCCACACCAAACACCCTGGGCGATTGTAGGGCCGGATTAACGACGCGATTACATGAAATATTCCATTGTTGAATTTCTTTATAAAATTTTGACATTTTAGATATACAAGTATGGAGCAAAATCCTTTTATCTCTATCTAGTGTTTATTTATTGTGTTTATCTGTGAAATAAATATAAATAAGATAATTCAGATAAGCCGTATCGGTTCGTCGACGTGTATTTATTTCCAGGTCTGATAACCCGAATTGTATGCATTCATTGCTGTCACGGAAAATCTCACAAATGCAAACTATTGTTTATTACAATAATAATTGCGTTTTGTCCCGGCCTGCAAATATCTGCAGGTACGTGGACTGTTGGTACTGGATTCGTGGGACTGTTGTTACCGGGTTCTTGGGACTGTTGGTATCGGCTTCTTGGGACTGTTGGTACCGGGTTCTTGGGACTGTGGGTACCGGGTTCTTGGGACTGTTGGTACCGGGTTCTTGGGACTGTTGGTATCGGGTTCTTGGGACTGTGGGTACCTGGTTGTGGGACTGTTGGTACCGGGTTCTTGGGACTGTTAGTACCGACTGAATCGCGTTTTTTAAAAACATTTAATGTAATTGTATACTATTTCGAAAAATCGTTAAAAAGCACCTAAATGAGGAAAAAAAAACTCATTGCATCCAAACGATGTAAAACATAAACAGCGAATGTCCATCACCCGTCTCGATGGTCCGCGGGCAAGTCATCAAAAGGTTGATTTGTCAGCGGAGATTTACGAGAAATGTTGAGAATCACAGCCCTAAATAATATTGAATGTATTATCCTAGTCAAAGATACTCCACCTCCTCCTCCTCTCCTTCTCTTCCTCCTCCTCCTCCTCCTCCTCCTCCTCCTTCTCCTCCTCCTACCAATACTACCACCACTACTACTACCACCACCACCACTACTACTAGTAGTAGAACTATTATTACTACTACTACTACTACTACTACTACTACTACTACTACTACTACTACTACTACTACTCTCTACTACTACTACTACTACTACTACTACTACTACTACTACTACTACTACATACTACTACTACTACTACTACTACTACTACTACTACTACTACTACTACTACTACTACTACTACTACTACTACTACTACTACTACTACTACTACTACTACTACTACTACTACTACTACTACTACCCATATCAGATGTTTTCATCGTCATCATCCATCTCATAGCATTTCTATTACTATCATCACTTCTTTGTTCAAAACATATTCTTTAAATAGAATCTCTTATCCATTAAATGAATACCAAGTGGTCGACTATACTATCAGTTGTTAGAGTTTGAGTACCTTGATTGGATAAAAAGGTCGATGAATATGATCTCCATTTTGATGTAATATTCACCAATTACGACATACATTTTTAAAACATGGCCAGTATTTTTTTTAATGGCCAGAAAACTCGTCCTACAATTATCGATCGATTTTAATGACTCAAAAAACCCTCTCAAACCTGGGACTTCTCGAGGTCTTCCATCAAGCCACAGATTTGAGAGTTTCTGCTAAGATGAAGGTCATTTAAATCGATCGATGTTTGAAGGATGAGTTTTATGGCCAAAATTTTAAGCGTGTGTTTTTCCAGAGAGTACGACAGTCACCTGGTAAATTAACAATTTTATGTTTTTCATGTATTGAAATAAAACAAACGTTTTGATATTCTTAGAATTGCTTCATTTTCTTTTAAACGATTTGACAGCATGAGTTATAGCTGAAGGCGCTTGGAGGTAATTTTATCAGAATATTAAACAGAAATAATATTTGGATTGTCAAAAACTTGTTTGTTTTTGTTTTTAAGGGTTTTACGGCGGTACCCAAGAAAAGGTAAGGCAAATTGGAATTAGTTCAAACAGGAAACAGATGAAGATTCCAAGAGCACACTATCAGTGTACTTAGTTTGAGATCACCTAAAAGTAAACGTCTCTTCCTGACACCAGCACTAGAACCTGCTAAGAGGAATACACTCAAATGTTTACAAATCATATATCAATTTGTAAATAAAACATAACACAGTGCATAACAGAGAGATGATAGACAAGACAAAAAACTATACATTTGACTGTTTCCCTCCCAGCCAGGGTATCCAGCCAGGGCCAGGACAAAACCAAGTAATCTCATTCCAAGACAAAGACAGAAAGCAAGTTGGAAAACAGATATAATGGGATAGAAGACCCAGTAAGTGCCTCCTTGTCCACTATGGGAGGTCGAGAACCCATCCAGAACATAGACTTGAGAGTTGAAAATAAAATAGTTATTTAAACCCCTAATTCCCATGCAATCGGAGTCTATCCCTGTATTTGGAGTGGTCAACTGACGGTAATGGTAATAATTTCTTGTAACCGTTCATACAGGACGCCAGTTTTTTTTTTTCTCCTTCAAAATACTTTCCGCTAGATATAACATACCCATCCCCCCATACACCGATAGCTAGTTAGGAGGTCAGGAAAAAAATTATCCTCATCCTGTCAACAAACCCCAAACCTGGGACTTGAATTTGTCTCTGAACCAAGAGAGAGAAGCTTCCCGGGTTCTGTACACCAAGAACAGACATTTTGTGACGGCGAAAAGACTGTGTTGTCTTATCGTCTGACGTGTGTAAGGCATTAGGCTGGTATTGGGAATGAGATTAGCGGAAGAGTAGCGTCCCTTGATTGGACGTCACCCATAGTATGTGGCGTCACCGCGGAAGCGAGGACAAGAGACGCATGCGCACAACCAACATGACGTTCTCTCTCTAGTAACTTTTCCGCCGTTGACGTCACAGACTATGGGTGACGTCCAATCAAGGGACGCTATTCTTCCCCTAATCTCATTCCCTATTGGGGACGTCATTACATTACATGAGTAGGGGTAAAATAGGACGATCTCAAATTAAGAAATTAAGGAGCAGGCACCGGTGTAAGATAAAGACTGAACAAGTCAGTGTGTGTGAAAGGTGCCAGGGAAAGCAACAAGAAAGAAAAATACAAGAAAGAAAAAAAAACATCCCAAAAATCAGTCTCGAGATGGACTCGGGGATGAGGGGGGGGGGGGGGGAGTAAGTTTTCTACAGTTGGCGTCAAAGTGGTCATGCAATCCACGGGTCACAGTTTGATGACTGTATTTTATTAGGAGATCAAGGTGTGTAAGAACACAACACATAATGTATCGCCCGGGCATCGAATTTAGATTTATCATTCAACAAAATATTTAATAAAAGCGCAAGAAAATGAAACAAAATAAATAAATAAATTAAAAAAAAATAATAATAATAATAATAAAAATATTAAAAAAAAAAATATATATATATATATATATATATAAATATATTTATTTTTTTAAAACCAACTCCAATAGATCAACTTGGATTTCATTCCGTGAAAAAAAAACGTTTCTGGCACTGCATCTTAAAATCTCCCGAAGAAAACGGAATAATGAAAATGTTGGTGCTTGAAGCTCGAAGGAAAACATAACGATAGATAAAGTATTGAATTGTAAGCTTCTATTTTTTATCTGTCTTCGTCTAATAAATTAAAACTTACATTTCAATACTTATTCGTAATTTTGTCCCTTAAAATCTCCCAAAAATTAGTTTATGAAAGATAAACAAATTCTACGCCATCTTGTCTGTTGTTCTATGACGTAGATACAATCGTGGCTGGTCATTTGCAGAGTGAAACTGTGTCGTCATTTGAATCTTCTGCTTCCATCTTTCATTCGGAAACGGGTGTCAAACTACGTGAAGGGGTTTGAATATCCAGGCATGAACACAACAGGGATGAACACAACAGGCACGAACACAACAGGCATGAACACAACAGGCATGAACACAACAGGCACGAACACAAGAGGCACGAACACAACAGGCATGAACATGAACACAACAGGCATGAACACAACAGGCACGAACACAACAGGCATGAACATGAACACAACAGGCACGAACACAACAGGCATGAACATGAACACAACAGGCATGAACACAACAGATTCGAAAAAAGAACAAAATATCAAACGTGGACGTTTCGGGCTCAATCCCCTTTTTCAGTTCCAGCCAATAACTAAATCATTTTTTTTAAAACATTGCAACATCACCTACATTTTAGACAGACGCCAGAAAAGTATTGAGATCGGCAGGTGATCATCGCCTGCTTAAAGTGCCGGAAAAAGGTAAACAACTTTCTGACAGATCCTTTAGTGACTTTGCACCGACTGTCTGGAACAATCTCCCCTTATCTCTTCGTGACGTCCCTACTGAACTCGCTTTCAGGAAACACTTAAAAACTTATTTATTTCGAGAATTCTTTATTTATTCGTTATTTTATTTGAGCGGACAAATACGTGATGTTATTATTATATTATCTATTATTTTATTTTGTTATAATATATGTTATATAGGTAGATAGTTGGATGGTAGAAGGCTTTTTGTGTGTGTGTGTGTGTGTGTGTGTGTGTGTGTGTGTGTGAGAGAGAGAGAGAGAGAGAGAGAGAGAGAGAGAGGACGGAGAAGAAAGGGAGAGAAATATTTATAAATATATATATATATATATATATATATATATATATATATATATATATATATATATATATATATATATATTGAGAGAACAAAAGGAGAGACAGGGTGTGTGTGTGTGTGTGTGTGTGTATGTGTGTGTATGTGTGTGTGTAATAGAGAGGGAGAGAAAGAGATAGATAGATAACAGTGGCGTGGGGCCATTGGATCGAATGGTGTTAGGCACCACACCAATCTTTTAAAAAAATCATTAACAGCATAATTTAATTAAAAATAAAACAGAGATTTTAACTCCACTGTCTTTCGTCAACTCGCCAACAACATACTGCCTTTTTAGTCTCCACTCTATTCAAGATTCCGAATCACGCACTGCGCCGACTCGTGTGTTGGTGACATCACTGCGCGAGTTAGTGACGGAATCAACACTGTGGTGCAAAGCAATCCAAGCTCCAGTTAATGCTCTATCCATTAGTATCGTGACAGCTGATTGAGCGAGAAACTAGGTCGAATTATACTATCTTCAAATAGCGGAAAACCCCTCGACTTGTGCCAGGATCTGAGAGCTCCACCGTTGGACTGGGGGGATGCGACAAATTAGGGTAACTTCGGCCATCCAAAATATTACATTAACTGTCAAAAACACTGATCATTGTCAAGTTTATTTGTAAGCAGCAAAGAAAAATACTTTAAAATATGACATATCAAACCCCCCCCCCCCTACCTCTTTTTCACGATTATTGAATAAATTAATTCTTTGCAACGAAGCATTGTGGACGAATTTACCAACATTTCTCTTGCTTGTAGTGCCGAGTTGATGGTTACGTGTGTATGAGTGTTTATTTGTGTGTGTGTGTGTGTTTGTGCGTGTGTATTTGTGTTAGTCAGCGAAAGAAAGCGAAGATTGTCAACAGTTATACTTTTGGTGTGTTTTTAGATTTTTTAAGTACTTAAGTGGAGTGATTTTTTTCTTTGTGATGCTTTAAGATCTGAATCTACCTTTTATTTGTGCAATCATTAATCGTATTCCACTGATTTCCATTATTTGAGATATACTTTGAAGTTTTGTTTTGTTAAACAAATGAATTGCAATGAATCAAGTTGACGCTTTACTTCACCGACCGTTTGGGAGATTGACACTAGATGACAAATTAGAAATAAAAGACTAGTTCCTCACCAACCAACTGATTTTGAATTAACACAGGTGTGGAAATCTCGAAAACGCTCTTTTTCAGTGACATGGTATGACAGGCATGAATGGCTCACAGTTAGTTTAGTCTTTTGTTTTTATTGTCTACTTTTTACAGATACAACAAACACTGACAAATCATGGATATTTATAGGCTACAGTGACCTTAACCACTTCCATCGTATTTCTTAACCTCCTGAACGTTGTTTTAGCACCCTTAAAAGAGTGAAAAATTTCTTGCAAAATTCAATGAAACAGGAGCTGTTAAATTCGTTAATGATTCTGTCAATTCACAAAGCTGAAATAGATGCCATTCCAGATTTCAATAAACACATTATAAAAAGATTTGCAGAGATGAAACATCGCCATGCAGATTGTTTTTACAAGTACTAAAAGTAAGTAATTTCTGTCATAGGTTTTTTTTTTCTCTTTTGATTTACATTTATAACATATTGATTGCATTATCTACCAAATCCAATCCTTTAAATGGTGGACAAAGAATAATTACAAAGACCTTTTCATACGGGACTTGTATCTCAGTGTTGTGGCTTGTTGTTTTCTTGAATTATTTGTTTTTGTGAGTTTTGTCCACTCGTAGAAACCATCGACCCTCCCCCACCCTTCCAAAAAAGAGAGTTTTTAACATGTGCTCTCTCCTCTTAACCGTGTTCACTGTTTTAGAATTTTTTTCTTCTTCTAATCATGGCACCACTATATGCCGTCAATATGCCACGCCGCTGGATAGATAGATAGATAGATAGAGAGAGAGAGAGAGAGAGAGAGAGAGAGAGAGAGAGAGAGAGAGAGGGAGAGAGGGAGAGAGAGAGAGAGAGAGAAATTTGAATGGATTGATGTTATTGTTATGCGCCTAGAGCTTTATTGTATGGAGGATTGGGCGCAATATAAATAAATGTCATCATCATCATCATCATCATCATCATCATCATCATCATCATCATCATCATCATCATCATCATCGTTATTATTATTATTATTATTATTATTATTATTATTATTATTATTATTATTATTATCATCATCATCATCATCATTATGGATGTCGGCAAGGAAAAGTATGTTGAAATGTGTCAAGTTTATTTACAACTCAACAGAGTGACAGGAATGCGTTGTCTCCATTGTATTGCACGCTTCAATCTACAGCTGTTTTTTTAAATTCTTGATCAAAATCTAAACACATTGTGAATAGCGATCAACAGAAATGAAATAAGATACGTGACGACAACAAATGGCGAATGTCTCCCAGCTTGGTTGAGGGGTTTTTGTTTGTTACCCAGCGATTGATCATTGCCTGAACAGTCCCACTTAAATTGAAAATCGCCCACAGGTTTGTAGTGACATGGGTTACTCCGTGGATTCCCCTCTGGCATATCGTAACCAATGGCAACATCGGCACATCCGTAGAACTGTTCTTGATTGCCACACCCCACACAACCCGTGCCGTTTGGAGCCACACCCCAACTGTTGCCTGCGTTATATTTCCATTGTAAAACACACGCTTTGCATTTGACCCCTGCGGGTAACCTCAGTTTGATGTTTATTTTTGTGGAGTAAAATTTGTATTCCACTGGAAAGCGAGTTTGACCCGTGTCCTCGATGGTCAGGATGTGTCTGTTCAAGCAATCCCAGGTGGCCCTTTGGTCCGGGTCATCCTTCTGACATAAACGGAATTCGAAATAGCCTTTGTGATTGGCCGTCAGATCCACCGTGACTTCAATCACGTGACCCATATTGTAGTTTCGGACGATCGTCCCTGTGGCGTACTTCCCGCCAACTTCATTCTCACGGGGTCCGTTCCAGGGATCTCCACAAACACCACACCTGCCCTTCACGGCGGCACTGTATTGGATCTGGTAGAAATGAGGAAATATAAAGGGAATTCTTTTAAAAGGATGTTTGGAAATCTAAATTTAGACATAGAAAATTAAATCTTGGACATTTTGATATCACTTAATTTTAACAACAAAATCCTGAGATCAACAATTTATAAGCATTGAAAGTCCATTGTCCTATGAGATCCTGCGCTGTTTAAAAATTATCATAATAAAGAATTTGAAAAAGCTCATGATTTGTGTATTTTGGGGATTTTTAAAGTTTGCAATATTTACAATTGAATTATTTACAAATGGGTCTCATCAAAAAAGAACACATTCAAAAGAAAAAAGACGCAATTTGTATTGGACATTAATTGGCTTAAATCAACGTGCATTTATTTGCAGGTCTAATAACCTAATTCCTTATCGGCTCATTGTTGTCATGGAAATATTTTAAAAAATGACGCAAAATATTGCCATGTCAGACCTGAATATATAAACACGTCGGCTTAAAGCATCGACAAAACTATCTTAGAAATCTTGAGACTAATGAATGCATAATTACATCCAAGATGACGGACGTTTGAACGAGAAGTTAAAGATGTGAACAAGTGTGTATGAAACAGTGCCAGACAAATCAAGAAAGACAAATACAAGAAAAAATAACCAACCAAAAACTCGGCCTGCCTCGCCAGTCGGTGCACACCGAATTTTGGAGGATGTTCTTTTCCCTGAAGTGTTCGGGACCAAATTGCTTGTCGCCCGTCCGTCAATGGCCACGCTTAACATTGCTTGACTTTTGTGTCAAAAGAGTCACATAGCCACATGCCGTGGTATATCATGGCGTGTGATAAAACAAGTGAATGGAACCTACCCCGAATCCACCACAAAACAACTGGTTGTCGTTGTAGTTGGCGGGGGTGTCGTACCCAAATCTCCACATGGATGACCTTGATGGGGGCTCAATCAGACGACCGTGACCTTGGACTAAACCAATACACAAGACAGCTTGTAAAAGCTGGAGTGCGTTGAAAGACGACCTCATTGTCACGTGACTTCAATCCTTGTAGTGGTTGGTTGTTATGGCAAACCTGTGGGATTGAAATATTGAGTTAGTTTGAAGTCGTGGCCACAAAGATTTTGTTTGAAATTTTGTTTTTGGCTTAAAATGCACACAACGCGTCTATTAAAAAACAAAAACAAAAAAAAACAAAACAAAAAAAAAACCCAAAAAAAAACAACCAAAAAAAAACACCTCGTCCTGCAATTAACGATCGATTTAAATGATTCTTATCTTTGCAAATACAACATCTCAAATCTCAGACTTCGCCAAGTCTTCCGTCAGGTCCCAGGTTTGAGAGTTTTGATGAACATGGCTGCGCTGTCTCTATAGTGAACCATTCTTTGTATTTTTCAGTTCGGGCTTTTAACCATCTATGATCCCATACAATGTCACTGGTACTCCTATCTTTTCTGAAACCGCTTTCTGTCTGAGACAGATATTTCTCCACCACCTTAGATCTTATTCTGTTGAGTGTTAATACGCTGAGCAATTTTCTAAGTGTTAAAAGAAGAACAATTGGTCTTAGATTTTCTAATGGTCCTTCTTTCTTGTTTGGTTTATTCAACAAAATTACTTTACCGACGCCGAGATCAAGATGTGTTGTATGTTCGAACATTCCATTACACATATTAGCAATGGCGACTAGGTGAGGTTCAGTTAGACATTTTAGCTCCTCTGCTTTGATGGTGTCAATCCCCGGGGCCTAATGATTGTTAAGTTGGTAAATAGCTGCACTAACCTCAAGATCGGTTATTGGTTCTTCCAGTCTTGATTCGGGGTATTCGAATGGTTCTATCTGATTGTTCCCCTTTGTATTTATTCTCGAAGACGCTTTTAACTCTTCAACTATTTGTTGGTCATCACAGATTACTTTACCCTCGTTATCAGATATTATAAGATGACTTTATTGTTTCTATTTAATGTTTTTAACAGCTTTGAATATTTTCATGCTGTCTGGGGCTGTTTCTAATTCCATTGCTGTGTTGTCGTTTTGCTTTTATAATTGACAATAGATTGAGCTTTGATTTCATGCATCACTTGATTTCTGTGTTTTCCATTCTCGTTTTAGTTCTTCACCGTCGCAACTGTTAATATTGAGTCTAAGTTGCTTTTGTTTTTCTGAAAGTTGTTGGAGGATTGGACAAAAGTTCCTTTTGAAATTCGTTGTCTTTGGAAGAGTTTCGTCTCTGAATGAAATGATAGTGTCGATCAATTCCCGGTTTGTAGGGCAGGGTTTGTTTCCGCATTGATATGTAATAGCTCAAGTTTGTTTGTCACTTTGTTTAAATGCATTATGTATATCTTTTAGGCAAGTAAAATATGTTGCTGGTTTTGGTCTGGATTTAAAAAATCGTATCTTACAACCGACTGCTTTAAAACAGTCTGTGGTCAGTGTTTACGTTTATTCCAGAATATGTCCTTGCATTGTTCATGTGCTTTTTGTAACGTTCTGGGACAACAACATAGTCAATTTGGTGATAAATCTTTCCGATATTGTCATCCATTTTCATGGATCCTTCCCCTGTGGTGACTTGTCTAGGTGGATGCTTGATGGAAATAAACATTCGTTTTCTGTGTAAACATCAATTAGGCGTTGACCATTATCATTTCTTTTGCCATTGGAATAGTTGCCTAAACAACATTCACCTTCTGATTTCTGGCTTATTTTTGAGATAAAATTCACCACCAGTATGACATCTTCTTTTCTGTATTTGTCAATGAGATTTTTCCAATATCATCATAATTTTTTCTCTCTCTCACCAGCGTCGATTACTGTTGATACAGCGGTAGGCACACGAGTCTTGATTATAATTGTATATCTGTTGTTACTAAATATACTTTTTAAGTTCTTAATTTTTAATACTGCGAGCCTATCATGAATGATCCCGTATGTTTCCAGATGGAATTGCCATGCCTGAGATATTAGAACCCCCCCCCCCAACCTCCCTGACTGTTTTCGTGTGGAAATGTTATTAGTCAATTCCCTTCAATGATCTGGTCTGTTTCGCTCGTTTCGTTTCTTGAAGGCATACGGTATTGAGATTGCATTTCTTTATTTAAATCCTTTATAAGAATGGTAGTCTTAATATTAGAAGATAATCCACGCATCTTAAATGACGCAATCATTTTTTGAGAAGAATTGAAGTTTTCTATACAGCAAAATATAATTGTGTGTTCAGTTCCAGTTTTAATGTAAACACTGGTGAAAAAGCTATATCGATAATTGGTCACTCACCAGCATTGGCGCGTATCGACGGGAATATTGTCTATTCTATTCCATCCTTCTTCGAAAACCAACATTTGATGGAAAGGACATGTCAGCAGATTATGATCTAGGGTAGATTCAGGTCAAACCTGACACGGGTCAAACCGGACGCTACCCGACTCGATGTCTAATTTCCTTTTGTTTTGTTTTTTCCCCGGTGCATATGTCTAGTAACTAAGAAGATGTCTCGTGTGACGTTTTTCCCGCCGTTCCAATGAGTGCAATCTAAGAGAAATCAAAGAATCGTGTTTACATCGAGATATTTCTCACAAAATGTAAGTATCCCGTTCTTTGTTATGGGTTGCAAGGTGTGCAAGGAAGTTGCTTTTTAAGCTATTTATACGTCTTTATTAAGGAGTTTCGGCTCAACCACTGCACTACATGCTATTTTAGGATCGTTTGATTGTGGTTAGATCGTCTGACGATGTTCGGTTTTCAATTTAGCTCCAGTGGGGGGGGGGGGGGTGGCCGGTTTGACCAAAGAAAATTTAAACGATTCAGGTGAAACCGGCCGGGTTGATTAAGTTGTTTATTATTATTCTAGACGTCTATAATATTTTTGTTGCAATGCTTTCCTTGTATTTCTGCTGACCGGTCTATGTTTATCATGATTATCATTATTATTATTATTATTATTATTATTATTATTATTATTATTATTATTATTATTATTATTAAATTCAGAAAGCGTCTACACCTACATCCCCAGTATTATAATGTTTTGGGAGGGGGAAACTTTTTTTATAATGTTCGGGTAAGGGTTTTGGGAGGGGGGAGACTTTAAAAATAAAACTTTTCCCCCTCCCAAACCCCCTACTAGAACATTATAAAAAATACCGGGGATGTAGGAGCTTTCGGAAGGCCTCCCTAAAATTATATTATGTTCACCATTTTAAAGGAAAATTTACATTATTAGACTAGCCAGTCTATGAAAATGAAGTTCAAATATCTAAATACAGTTAATTTTTTCACATTGTTACAGGCACCAAGATGCCGCGATCAAAGTATACTGAAAAGAGTGTGGATGCTGCACTTGATGCCATCCGCACCAAAAATCTTTCATTCCGCCAGGCCGCTGCGACCTACTCTGTCCCGAAATCAACCCTGATGGACAAGATGGCCGGAAAATACCCCGTCCATAGGGTATCTCATACAGTGTTGGCCGCAGAGGAGAAGAAGAAACTAGTCAAGTGGATGGTGACCTGTGCCAGGGCAGGTCCCATGACGTGACACCCCATCCCACTGCTCACCCTGGCCTTGAGGTCTCCCCTTCCACCTCAGCCTCCCATGACGTGGCACCCCCTCCCACTGCTCACCCTGGCCTTGATTTTTATGATGGTTGCCCTTCCACCTCGGCCAGTCATGACTCGATATTCCCAGCTACCAGTCAACAAAACCCCGACCTTGTTTCTCTGTCTTCAACACCTGGCAAGTGTGGGTGTCGGGATCAGGACAACGTGGCGTTCTACATATGCCAGTTATTCGACCACATACTTGCCTGTGGCTGGTCGCCTGTTGATATGTTCAATGTGCGACGACGCCAGTTCAGGAATGTTCCAGCGACAGCCTCCGAACCAGACTACGCGAAGTATTTGGAACTCTGGAACAGAGTTGTCCCACAGCCCACATTTGACAACCTCCCACTCCCCGTTTCGTCTAGCCGAAAGTCCACAAGAGCGCCTCGTGTACAGCCCCGTTCCTATGTGTCACATGCATCCTTCAAGGAGTACCACGAGAACATAGATAAAGCGGAGGCGGCAAAGAAAATGGAACAGGAAGAGAAGAAGGCAAAGGCGTTGAAGAACAGGGAGGAAAAGGCGAAGAAAAAGTTGGAGGAGAAGGAAAAGAAGCGCTTGGAGAAAGAACAGAAGAAAGCTAAAAAGTTGGAAGAGAAGAGGAAGGAGGCAGAAAATAAAGGGAAGGGGAAGGGCAAGAAGAGGAGAGTGGAAGAAAGAGTGGAGTCTAGTGCAGAGGATGATGATACGATGGTTGTGTATGATGACAGGTGGGACGTTGAGATGGATATGGATGAGTTTTTGTGGAAGTGATAGGAACCTGGATGAATGGATTTGGTGCAAGTGTGGGAGGTGGTACCACAGAGGATGTACTGGCAGAGAGAGAAAGAGAGAGAGAGAGAGAGAGAGAGAGAGAGAGAGAGAGAAGATACTGGGGATGAGTGAGGAGGAGATCAGTGATGTCACGTTTGTTTGTACATTGTGCAAGTGACATGTTGCGTTATGATTATGTACCCTATTAATTGTTTTGAATAAATTATTTTTGTCTTTCTCTGTTGAAAATGAACATAAACGGGTTTATTTATCTATCTAGACGTCTAGATCTAGTCTAGCTACTTATGAAAATATATGGCAGTCGTCTTGGGGGAAGGAAACATTCTGCCAATTTATGGAAAGAGTCCTTCAAAGTCCTTGGAATGCTGGAATCGAACCCTAAATTGACCAATGACCCGGCAGATATTTTACCAACTGAGCCTATGGATCTGCTGTAACTGTTTATGAACTGAAAACTGGTTCACCTGAAACCGGCCACTTGAGCGTTACATTTTACGACATCACTATACAGCATTGATCTTATTTCTGGCCAGCAGTCTTTCATTCTCTGAGACGACCACAGATAAGGCTTGTGTGGCCGGTAAGCCTGAATCTACTCTAACACAAATTACATCACAAACAATCGAACCAACACATACACATTCACCTTTAGATTTACATGTGCAATGGACTCCATTCACGGAAGTTCGCCATAAGAGTTTTTGATGAAGGTCATTAAAAAATGAGCTTTTATATAGTGCAATATCCACTAAACTTGCTCAATGCGCTTTTCATGGGGTCCCTGACCAACAGCAACACGTAACATGTAGAACGAGACATGACGCCTGTTAGGCGATATTACAATTTTTTTCCAACAGAGACAACGCTGTTAACAGCCAGGTACTCATTATTTACCTGAGTACGGTGAGAGAATGTGAGTAAAGAGCCTTTTCTAAGGAGTCAACTATGCGCCGAGCGAGAATCGAACCCAGGACCTTCCGATCTGAAAGCGAGTTTCATACCACAAGACCAAATAACCGCACATTTGAATAGATAGATAATAGAGAGACGAGTTTTATGGCCAACATTTTAAATACGTGTTTTTTTTGTTTGTTTTTTTTAAATCAAAAGACGTCAG
>NC_088360.1:30932099-30954599 GCF_034508935.2 Berghia stephanieae
GAAGGACGAGTTTTCTGGCCAAAGTTTTAAATACATGTTGTTTTTTTTTCCTTTCAGACTATGGCCATGTTGTTGTCATAAGAAAAGACTCGTGACAAAGCCAAGTACAGTAGACCTTGAGACCTACGGCCATCTGTATGTTAGTCATTATTATGTAAGTGGATCGAGTTGATGATGATAACAACTTGAATTATGGTTTGGGTGACTATTACGTGTACTTACTTTTTATGGCACAAAGTACGAGATGAATGGGCATGATCTATATAGGGAATGAGATTAGCGGAAAAGTAGCGTCCCTTGATTGGACGTCATATTACAGAGAGAACGTCAATTTGGTTTTGAAGTGTCTCAAGCCGCTTTCACGAAGCGAGGACGACAGACGCATGCGCACAACAACATGACGTTCTCTCTCTAATAACTTTTCCGCCGGTGACATCACAGACTATGGGTGACGTCCGATCAAGGGACGCTACTCTTCCGCTAATCTCATTCCCTATTAACTTTCCATGTGCTCGAGGTCATTGGTCACATTGCAACATGTGCTCAAGTGACCCACTTAGTGAAAAGTGTTCACAGCTTTTTAGATATTTAACATCACGATTGGTCATGTGATTCAGTTTGACACATGGGTGTGTTTAAACATTTTGTAAGGAAAACAGCGTGTTTACATTTGTTAAGAAATATCCAATCGTTGGACAGCAACAAATCACGTGATTGATGACTCGGTTGGACGAAAACATGAATATAGATCGCTCCCATTGAAGAGATGCTTTGCGCTTGGCTAAGAAACTCACAACATTGACACCCGGAAATTAAACGGAAGCAAGACAATGTATAACCTTGGTCGTTCAAAGTCTGGTTAATAAAGTTATTAGTGAGACTTCCTCATAAAGATGGATACCAAAAAACAATAACAAAGACCTGAGTGACGTCATCTTATTTTTATGTATTGATAGAATGAAGTTGACGTCACTCGGGTCTTTGTTATTGTTTTTTGCCATCCGCATTATATGAGTAATTCTCACTAAACTGTTTTAACCAGACTATAAACGTTTAAAGTAACACATAGTTTTGTGTGTTGGTCCGTTATATTTGCGGATGGCAATGTTGTGAGCTTCTAAGCCAAGCGTGTAGATAGTGTGCACTTGACTAAGAAGCTCACAACATTGCCATCCGAAGTATAACGGACCAACACACACAAAACGATGTGTAACCATGAACTTAGACAGTCAGGTTAATACATTTTAGTGAGAATTACTCATAAACGTGGATGGCAAAAAACAATAACAAAGACCTACGTGATGTCATCTTCGTTCTATCTATAGATAGTATGCGCTTGTCTAAGAAGCTCATAACATTGCCATCCGGAAGTATAGCGGACTAACACACAAAACTCTGTGTAACCATGAACATTTAAAGTCTGGTTAATACAGTTCAGGCAAAATATAACAACAAAGGCTTGAGTGACGTCATCTTGAACTATCTATAGATAGTATGCGCTTGGCAAAGAAGCTCATAACATTGCCATCCGGAAGTATAACGGACCAACGCACAAAACTGTGTGTATCCATGAACGTTTATAGTCATGTTAAGACAGTTCAGTGAGCATTACTCATAAACGCGGATAGCAAAAAACAATAACAAAGACCTGAGTGACGTCATCTTCGAACTATCTATACTATCTATATTTGAAGGACGAGTTTTCGGGCCATATTTTTAAATACGTGTAGCGCAATTCACAGGTTTTTACAATCAGCCTCAAAACTGATGCTGGTCCCTTATTTAGGGATGACTTCTTGTGAGTATTACCCAAACCACTGATCAGGGGACTGAATCACGTCACAAACGCATTCACTCAATAATAAGAGAGAATATAAAGTAAAAAACCAAACGGGAGAACTAATCCGTTTGCCATGAAATCCTGGACACCTGCCTGATTGAATGGACGAATGGCGTGTTCTGGTGTAACAGAATCTTGTTGTGAAATCATTACTTTCTGCTGGATTTGGTCAGACAGAAACGTGTTGTTGGGGGAAGTGTGTGTGTGTGTGTGTGTTTGTGTTTGTTTGTGAGTGTGTGTGTGTGCTTGTGAGTGTGTGTGTGTGTTTGTGAGGGTGTGTGAGTCTGTGTGTGTGGGTGTGTGTGTGTGTGATTGTTTGTGAGTGTGTGTGTGTGTTTGTTTGTGAGTGTGTGTGTGTTTGTGAGTGTGTGTGAGTCTGTGTGTGTGGGTGTGTGTGTGTTTGTTTGTTTGGACGGTGGTCAGTGAGATGGAGTGTTTGGTGAATGCGATGTTGTTTCTTTTCCAACCCCAAAACCAATATTTTATGAATGTAACAATGGGATAGTTATCGCTCTCTCTCTCTCTCTCTCTCTCTCTCTCTCTCTCTCATTCTCAGTGTGTGTGTGTGTTTGTGTGTGTGTGCGTGTGTGTGTGGTTACATGCATGATTGTGCGTGATTTCGTTTGTGCTTGAGAGTATGGGAGAGAAGAACTGAGAGTGAGAGTGAGAGAAAGGAGAAAAAAAGAGAGAGAGAGAGAGAGGGAGAGAGAGAGAGAAAGAAAGAGAGAGAGAAAGAGAGAGAAAGATAGAGAGAGAGAGGGAGAGTGAGAGAGAAAGGGAGAAAGAAAGAGTGAGAGAGAGAGAGGGAGAGGGAGAGAGGGAGAGAGAGAGAGAGAAAGAAAGAGAGAGAGGAAGATAGAGAGAGTGAGAGAGAGTGAGAGAAAGAGAGAGAGAGAGAGAAAGAGAGAGAGTGTGAGAGAGAGTGAGAGAAAGAAAGAGAGAGAGAGAGGGAGAGTGAGAGAGAGAGGGAGAGAGAGAAAGAGTGAGAGAGAGAGAGGGAGAGAGAGAGAGGGAGAGAGAGAGGGAGAGAGAAAGAAAGAAAGAGAGAGATAGAGAAAGAGAGAGAGAGAAAGAGAGAGAGAGAAAGAGAGAGAGTGAGAGAGAGAGAGTGAGAGAAAGAGAGAGAGAGAAAGAGAGAGAGAGGGAGAGAAAGAGAGAGAGTGAGAGAGGGAGATAGTGAGAAAAGAAAGAAAGAGAGAGAGAGAGAGAGAGAGAGAGAGAGAGAGAGAGAGAGAGAGAGACGGGGAGGAAGAGGAAAGAAAAGAAGATAAAAAATGAAAAAGAAGGTGGAGAAAGTAAATATATTTCATTTCCTTTGTCAATCTTAACCGTTTCATGGATCTTTCTTTAGTGTTGGGACCAGAAGTTTCACGGTTCAAACCCATGAGACGTCTGATTACGAACATCTTTTGTCTTGGTTGTTTTTGTCTGTTCTTTCATTTGATATTTTGTTTTGGGTGTGTTTGTTTGTCTGTTTGTTTGCTTGTTATTTTTTTTTTTTTAATTATATTTGTTTGCAACGAAATTGAAAATGCGGAGATGTATACAAATAGCAGGAGATTTGGTCAGATATTTTTATTGATCATTTCCGACGTCTACTTTTTTACAGGTCTGATAATCTAAACTGTTATAATGGACTCTCAAAGCAAAGCCAAAAAAAAAAAACAAACAAAAAAACAAAAAACAAAACAAAACAAAACAAAACAAACAAACCAACAACAAAACAACCAATACCCTAATATTCAAACCAGCCGATTCGCTTATCAGACTTTCAAATGTCCATATCTATAGATTCTTTCATTCACACGACAAAGCACTGGACGGATCGGTTGCATACGCTGGTCACAATTTTAATCTCAAACCTGGGACCTCGTGAGTGTAACGACTCACGGTTAGACGATATTAATTCAACTAAATTTTAATTAATAATATGGAAAATTGACAACAAATACATATTACGACAGTCCTGGACGGATTTATTTTTTGACTCACTTAATACACGAACAACGTCTTACTATGTTTCTAAGGACAAAAGGGTGCTAATCCGTTCATGCAGTCAACATTCACACTCATATGCAAAACATGCACAACACAAGATGTGTACCGCTATAAAGAACCCTAACGTAATTAAAAACAGCCGAACAATACATGTTACAGTGAGGTCTTCCTTCAAGTCCCAGGTTTAAGAATCTTTGCAGAGATGAGACTCATTTAAATGGATTGATATTTGAGGGACGAGTTTTCTGACCAAATTTTTACATACGTGTCTTTCAAGTAAGTTAGGTATTTAACTGGTTTAATAAAACTCACGATTTGTTTTCTTTTCGGGTTGTTTATTTGTATTTGACGTCATTTTTGGTCAGCGCCAGGTCATGAGTTGACGAAGATCACAACAGAAGACAATAAAATCCAAAATATCAATAAGGAACAAAAGTATGATGTCAAAAAACTGGTTCCAATATGATTGGACGTGTAAAGCCATTCTTCTGGAAGACTGGCCCCATACCTTGTGTGTGTGGATATTCTGGTTTCAGAGTGATGGCATCTTATTTTCTAGTCTAAATAAATGCTGGGAGTTCGTCATGATCCTCCGTCTTCCCACTTTTACGTCCTGTCATCCAAATAATCCTCCTGTTCATCCTGATACTAAATTAGTTGTGTCACCTGATGATTCAATATGTAACCTATTCATCATTAGTCCTGGTTACATTTCCAAGGATTTTGGAACTGGAAAAGTAGAAAGAGTGACGTCATGACTTTTTTGCCCTTTAGAATCGTCTATCGTCTAACTACAAGGTGGAGTTGTAAAATAGATAATATTATTATATTCTACAAAAAGAACGAAATGTTTTTCTTACTTTAAGGCTAATGTTATGCCAAATCCGATCACACCGATAGACGCTTAGATAACCACGCCTCTCGGACAGTCGTCATAATGTAAACAATGACAATGATTGGTAAACATAGCAAACTACACTACAAAGAATTTACTATCGATGGTATGTTTATAAGTAAAATACCCACTGTTCTACCGATTGATCAATAGAACCAACACAGAAAATTATGTGTAAACTTAAACATCTTTCATGTGATCGAGAAAATCGTGTAATAATTAGTCACCCATTTGGCGGTATGAAATCAATAGCAATGATCAGAGAGAAAGAGAGAGAGAGAGAGAGAGAGAGAGAGAGAGAGAGAGAGAGAGAGAGAGAGAGAGAGAGAGAGAGGTCGATTTCATTCACGATATTGTTTATAAACAACCAACTATGTTTGTCCGAGCATGTGTGAAGGTGTGTCAGAATTTCCATGTTTGGATTGGTCCAAAATCTCCTTTTGAATTATATAAGGCAGAGATGATGAATCACAACTTTGTACTTTGTTGTGTATATTCAGAGCCGAAACAGACAACAGCAATTGCTTGCTATCCTTGGATTGGACGCTAGTCAATAGCAAAATACTTTCCGCCAAATCTTACAGACTCAGCTATTCATTCCCTGCTGGATGGACAGGGGGAGGGGGGGGGGTGGAGGTCAAGAAAGAATATCGACTACTTCCGGGATCGATCTCGGTTCCTTTGCTTGTGAAGCGAGTGCTCTACCAACTGAGGTGTCCGGACTCTGTTGTGTGCTATCATTAAACTGCCGTACTTCAAACATCGAACGATTTAAATGACCCTCATCTTGGGAAAACCCCTCAATCCTGACTCTAAAGGTCCCAGGTTTGAGAGTTTTTGCCAAGATGAAAGTAATTTAATTCAATCGTTATTTGAAGGACGTGTTTTCTGACCAGATTTATAAATTCATGTCTTTCCAGAGACGTTTTCACGTCATCACCACGGACATCAATATACATTACATAGTTGTGACTACCTTCGTTAAGAAAAGCTGCAATTTCCAGGATTGAATTGAAAGGATGTCTATGAATGAATGAATGAATGAATGAATGAACACATTATTTATTGTCGGTAAAAATACATATTATGCAAACATCTTTTATACATAACAACGACAATTAACAACGACAACAAAATATAAAAATAGTAATTTGAAAAAAAAAATGAATTATATTTTCTTTAAAAATTCTGATTTAAAATCAGTAAGCCCAAGGCTTTTCACCGACATAAGAATTTTACAACAAATACTTTCCACATACATTAAGTTCTATATTATTATGTTATACATAAAAATTGACAGGTCTCACTGTTTCATTAAATATGAATGCCATATATGCTTACGGGAACAGATTATATTATAAAAACAAAAACCATGAAATAATATTGCTCAACCTTTTGATAAAAGGAGCTATTTATAAAATATTTCAAGTATAATTATGCTCAACTTCTACACTTACAAGTCATAAATATATATATATATTATGTATGTATATATATATATATATATATATATATATATATATATATATATATATATATATATATATATATATATATATATATATCAGTGTGTGTGTTTGTGTGTGTGGTCGTGGTATGACCGGAAGGTCCAGGGTTCGAGTCCCGCTCTAAGCGGCGCATAGTTACGTCCTTGGGAAAATGCTCTTAACTCACAATTTCTCAGCCTGGTCTCTCGCATGCGCACAACCAACATGACGTTCTCTCTCTAATAACTTTTCCGCCGGTCACAGACTATGGGTGACGTCCAATCAAGGGACGCTACTCTTCCGCTAATCTCATTTCCTATAGATGTGAAATTGTCCGCACGTTGAGAATTCTGCATTTCCAGTTCTGTGTAACGAGACGATTGTTTCAAATTGTGGAATATTATGAGAAATAACTAAAATATATACTACTGGAGTTTATTTAGGAGTTCCGGATAGTTCAGTTGGTAGAGCACTCGCTTCACACACACAGGGACCGAGATCGATCCTGGCTGCAGTCGAGATTTTTTTGTGATCCCCCTAAATACCCAACAGTGAATGGGTATCGGGGTCAGTTAGATTTGGCGGAAAGTACTTTGCGATAGACTGTCATTCAACCCAAGGGTAGCAAGCAATTGCTATTGTCCGTTTCACGCTATAGAAACCGGAATAAACTCCGGCTCCATGGCCCTAATGTCTTTGAAGGACTGGCTTATATAGCTATGTAAGTAATGGGCGAGAATGTGCTTGAATCCTATGTTCACATCAGCACAAATACGATAACTCTAGTTAGTAGAATAAAATGGAAACTTATAATATATATTATTAGACACAGAGATAGGTGCCTGTTACTTTCCTCCAGACTCTAAACAAGGGGTGCAACTCATCCTTTAAATGGTAGCAATAATTTTGGAACAGTTATGCCCCTTGACTTTCACATTTCATATTCACGTTCCGATTCTTAATTTCTGTCAATGAACCTAAAATTGTAATAAATGAATATAGCTTGTAGTGTGGTCACGTGGTCTACTGGCATGGCACTCGCATTCATTGCGGAGAAACAGACAAAATATATTTATGCAGTGCGGCTATGTGGTCTAGTGTTTTGACACTCGCTTCCGGATCGGAAGGTCCTGGGTTCGAGCCTCGCTCGGTGCATAGTTGAGTCCTTGGTGAAGGCTCTTTACTCACATTCTCTCACCGTGCTCAGGTGTAAATTGAGTTCCTGGCGGTCAACAGCGTTGTCTCTGTCCGAAAAAAAATTGTAACATCGCCTAACAGGCATCATGTCCCGTCCTGAATGTTGCTGTTAGCCAGGGACCCATTGTAAAGCGCATTGAGCACGTTTAGTGGATTTTGCGCTATATAAAAGCTCAGTTTAGCTCAATGTAAATCTAGATATCTGAATTAACTAATAACCCAACAACCAAATCCATTGCTTTCTATTGGCCACACAAACTGTTATGGTTGAGGAAAAAACACAAAATAATTGACAGTGAAAATGAGTCTACTTTTCAAAACATTCCTTTTACGATTGACTGGAAAGTTTGACACGAGTGTCTGTGTCTACGACAAGCCACCGACAAGCCACCACTGTATGGCTATCAAACATGGCTTGTTTAAAAACTATAGAATGCTAAACAAGGAACATTTTGGGCTAGAAAAATAATAATAAAAAAGTAAATAAATAAAACAGCAACAACAATAGTGAACACTTGAATAAATGTTCGTTTTCATAGTTGGAAAAGGACCCATAAAGTTCTAAGAAAGATGGTCCATTCTTCAAGCAATAATTCCTATCACGACACACAAAATAGTAAGTCCTGGAATGACTGTCTCCGACAATCGAATCACATGTAGAAAATAACACCTGAAAACAATGGACGTGTGTCTCATATCCAGACAATTTTATTATTTACATATTATTCAATCATATTGGGGAAATCAACAGGGTAGTTAGTGGAAACTTGTCTATTCCGAAAGCCACTAAATATTAGCCCAGAAGAGAATTAAACATTGTAATTAAATGTCTGTCTGTCTGTCTGTCTCTCTCTCTCTCTCTCTCTCTCTCTCTCTCTCTTTCTCTCTCTCTCTCTCTCTTTCTATCTCTCTGTCTCTCTGTCTCTCTCTGTCTCTCTCTCTCTCTCTCTCTCTCTCTCTGTGTGTGTGTGTGTGTGTGTGTATGTGAATGGGTGTCTGTCTGTCTCTCTCATACACACACACTCTCTCTTTCACTCTCTCTCTCTCTCTCTCTCTCTCTCTGTGTGTGTGTGTGTGTGTGTGTGTGTGTCTGTATCAGATGAATGTAAAACCAAGTCCCACCAAGGTGTTCACAATAAGACAGAAAAACATTGAACAGAAAACCAATTCAGGAGAAGGAAATGGGCGCACAGGAAATGCTCCCGATGTCCCCTTGCCAGTTTCTGGGTTCATGAGAAGACCAGTCCCATCAGAGGTCCGTCCAGAACAATCCCACATCCACTGAGACTTCTCCACCTGCATGTAAATACAAGACTTTCCCCGGTTCCGAATTGCTAACTCCGTGTCAGGGTGGCCGATTGCCACATCGGCACAGCTATAGAACTGTTCCTGGTGTCCACAGCCTATGCACACGACCCCATTAGGCTCCACCCCCCAACTGTTTGCAGTGACGTATTTCCACTGCAGGACACACGCCTTGCAGGTCAAATGTTTTGGCAGACGTAGCTGGACGTCTATTCTCGAGGCGTGTGACACGAACGATATGGGATAGCGTGTTTTGTTTGTCTTCCCGATAACTAAAGGGTTTTTGTTCAAACACTTCCACGTCGCCTTCTGAAATGGGTCGTCCTTTCGACACAGGCGGAATTCAAAGAAACCCTTATGAGTGTCCGTCAAGTCCACGGTTACATTGATCATCTGACCGACTTGGTAGTTCTTGACAATCAGGCCTAAAGCATATTTCCCACCCGCTTCATTCTCGAACGGTCCATTGTGAGGATCGCCACACACTCCACATTGGCCGTCGTTGTCAGTGCTGTATAGAACCTGGCGAGAGAAACAGGATGCTGTTTAGAATGGTACCATTTGCATCTTGATGTGAATGAAATAGGGTAGAAAATTTGTGACTTCACACCTTTCTGGTTCCAAACTCCTTGGACGTGTGTATGTAATAAATCCTTGGGATGACTAATAATGAATAGGTTACATATTGACTCATAAGTTACTTGTAACTATTTTAGTAGCAGGATGTATAAGCATATTATAGAATGACAGGGCGTGACAGAGGGAGGATGGGTGATCGTCAGGGGCGTGGCTCTATTGGTTCAAATGGTGCCTGGCACCACATCCATGTTTTAAAAATGGATAACAGCATTTTTTTAAATATATAAAACTGAGAAATGGTATATATCGCCTTTTATCAACAGTGCGAAACAGACTCCCTTTCTGTCACAACGCCTTCTACCCACGCTTTTCTCCCGATTCACACAGTCTGTTGATGACTGTCGTCAGCGACTGTGTACTATGGCTGAGCGAGTGACTGGATTTCCCCACTCAAACGATTCCAAGGAGCGGATCTTTGCTGGCTCCATTTAAGGCTATTACTATAATGTACTATAATGTTGCCACATTGAATACCTGGCTCGAATTTTTACCATCTTCACATACGAGAAAAAACCCGCCTCAGGTGCCAAGACATTTTTGCTCCAACTCTGTTGGACTGGGGAAAAATAGCTAATGGGCTTTTAACGAAATCGGGCCGAACGAGACGCCAAACGCCGAACCCGAACGGATCTAGCCTTCTCACGTGACCATGAACGAGATCTGGATAGTGAAGACTCTCAAGCGGTATGCAGCATCGGATCTAAGGTCACGTGAATAGCTTGGGTTGCTGTTGGCTTCAGCTGACAAGAAACGGAGAAGGAAAGAATGGAGACTACCTCAGCCCCCCCCCCTACCATGTGTTAGGGGAGGGGCAAGGTCAGTGTCATTCAATAGTATATAATTGTGCATGTGGCGCTCTACCCTAGATACTGAGAGAAAATTATAAATTGATTACGGGGGAAAGTGGGAAGAGGGGGGGGGGGGGGGTTGACCCACAAACGACCGAGGTGTTGGGCTTCGGGTAGACCATAATACGAAATCAAAGAGAAAAGGCCGCTGGTACTTGGATGGTGGAAATGGTTGGGGGGTGGGGGGTTGTGACAATCAGCATGGGATGTATACACATTAATAATAAAGGTAATAGATGACCAGGGATGTGTAATGTGTGTGTATTGTTTGTATATGTTTGTGTGTGTGTGTGTGTGTGTGTGTGTGCGCGCGCGCTTGTGTGTGAAAGGGATTACACAAAAACACCTTTCTCTTTAGCTTCCAAATGATTACGTATACGATAAATTTGAAAACCACATTGTTTGAATCAGCTTGCAAAAAGGAGAACATTTATCTTTGTTTCACAAAAATAGGCTTAAAATAACATTTTTTTCTAGTAGATTGATTTTAAAATAAAATATTGCTCAAATTTTTTAAATTCAATGATCATTTCTTTATTTCCCGGTCGATTTTCTTGATTTATATCTCATTTCTCAATTCTCAATGCGACAAGCACACTGATGTATTTCGTGTGATTCAAAAGCGTTTAAAACACCAATTACGTTGTTTAATATATATATATATATATATATATATATATATATATATATATATATATATATATATATATATATATATATATACTGAGAGTCCTCCTCACTAATTAATTCCTGAGCGTTGAGATGGTGACGCAACTATTACATACAAGACCTTGCAGTCGAGTCGGCAGGGCTTTTGGGTTAGACAACCACTATTTACCCATCGGTCAGCGGTACTCTCTGACGTATACAACACTCACCGCCTTTACGCAAAGCCGCTGCCCATAAATCAAGAGATGATCTCCTAACTGTTCACAAGCGAACTGTCAAACGAGCAATCGATGATTGGATAAGAATCTCAAGATCTCATATAATAAGGTAAGTTTTGGAGAGGTGATATCCCCCCAGTCTGTGTATCTCCCCACCCGTCATCGGACAGAACTTTCATTGCGTTATATCATATAAGCTCCGCCTCCTCTTTCTATTCCGGAGTGACGAGATTAGACGAGAGGACGCGAGAAAAAACTGATCACGTGTCCGTTCAGTCGTTCGTTCGGTGTCCGTTCGGTGAGCAACTATAACTCGGTAATGTTGGTCATTTACGTCCTAGTCATAGTATGGTAACTTCGACCATCTTTATTATTATCGAAATCACGATTATTAACAAGTTCATTTGTTTCTCTCTGTGTGTCGTGATTATTGTATATATTAATTTATTATTATTATTATTATTATTATTATCAATCATCATCATCATCATCATCATCATCATCATCATCATCATCATCATCATCATCATCATCATCATCACATCATCATCATCATTACTATTATTAACATTATTGCTGCAAAAATTGATATGAAGGAATGTGAACGAGTTAAGTCAAACATTTCTTGATAGTGATGCTATATGCTAAATGCATGATCTTCGCGTGAATATGCGTGTTTGACTTTGTGTGTGTGTGCGTGCGCGTTCATCTCACATACACACACACACAACACAGATAGGTAGATAGATAGATAGATAAGAGAGAGAGAGAGAGAGAGAGAGAGAGAGAGAGAGAGAGAGAGAGAGAGAGAGAGAGAGAGAGAGAGATCTTGTATGGTGTCCATGTTTGATTTCCGAAGTGGAATGGGGCTGTTTCATGACGTAACTACAGTACTCTTTTAATAGGCCATGGGCTGTTTACATTCTTACGCTTTGTAAGTTTTGAAATTACCATTTGTTCGATTGACATTCAATGTCTGCATGTGTCCCTTTAAACCATTTCCCTCAGTGTCCAAACTCCAATCAATATATTCGTGCGTGATTTATATAAACAAACTATTGAAAAGATTTGCAGGAATAGAAACATCACCATGCAAATTTACTTTACAAGTATGTAAGTTTTTTTCTTCTTTCTTTTATATTTACACATGTAGCATGTGTAAGTCATTTTCGTCTGGCACCACTTTATACTGTAAGCATGCCACGCCGCTGGTGATCTTTATCGAAGACCAGCATAAATTTAGACTAGAGAATAAGATGCCATCACTGTGACACCAGAACATCCATGACACAAGATATGTATTCAGTCCTCAGATAGATTGAAATGGTTCGGACATGTAAAGAGACGAGAGAGGGAGTACGTGGGAAGAAAACGTATTGGACATACAAATAGCGGGAAAGAGGAAAAAGGGACGCCCAAAGAATAGATGGTGGGATAAGGTAAAGGACGATATGAAGGAACTGGGCCTGGAGGAAGATGATGCGCTGAACCGAGATGCATGGAGATGTCGCATTCATTATGACAACCCTGCAAACTGCGGGATAAGCTGAAAGAAGAAGAAAGGAAGAAGATTTATTCAGTCCTCCAGAAGAGTGATTTTACACTTCCAATGAATCTGGAATCCACTTTTTCTATTGACAATCACATTTTGTCCATTGACAGTTTTGGAGAAGGACATTTGACAAGACTTGACATGGACATTTGACAATGGACATTTGACAATGGACACAATATTGACAATGGACATTTGACAATGGACAACATTTGACAATGGACATTTGACAATGGACATTTGATAATGGACACATTTGACAATGGACACAGTAAAGTGTTGCTTCGGTGTCTCATTGCTATTATCTCTTGTCTTGTGACAAAGCACAGTTGAGCGTGGTCAGTAACCGGTTGGTGACGATTATTTCTAGCTCTAGTCCCGTCGTTGATCCTAGGGTATAAAGCACGTTCCTCACATTACCCCACTCGACTCAAGGCGATGTGGTCTTGTGGTCTGACACTTGTCTTTGGATCAGAAAGTCCTGAGTTCTAATCCCGTTTTGTGTAACACATAGCGGAGTGTGTGGAATAGGCTCTTTGCTCACATTATCTCATCGAATTCGGGTGTAAATGAGTACCTGGCCGTTGACAGACTTGTCTCGGTCTTTAAAAAAAGGAAATGTAATATCGCCTATTAGCCGTCAGTTCTCGTCCTACATGTTCAGTGTTGCTGTTGGCTTGGGACCCTTGTATAACGCTTTGAGCACGTTCAGTGGTTTTGCGCTACATAAAAGCTCAATGTTTAGTACTGGGATGCAAGCAGTGATGGTACACGGGCTAAAAGGACAGGCAATGTGTACGCTATCTAAAGTAAGGGTTGATGTATTTATCTATCTTAGGATGAAACTCCTTGTAATCGACTATTTCCTTGTAACGTCATACACAGTTATAAGACATGGTTTGAAAATTACAGATGCTGTGCGCTTGGCTAAGAAACTCACAAGATTGCCATCCGGAAATATAACGGACCAACACACAAAACTATGTGTAACCATGAACTTGTATAGTCTGGTTAATACAGTTTAGTGAGAATAACTCATAAACACGGATGGCAAAACCAGAATAACAAAGACCTGAGTGACGTCAACTTCGTTCTATCTATAGACCCATTTCTGTCGTACTCTGGCATCGAAAAGTTTTGCCAGAAATCTGATTTGTCGACCGTCAATCAATTCAAACCGTCCTCATCTTGATCAAAACTTTCAACCCTGGATCTTAAGGAAGACTTCTAGAAGTCCCAGGTTTGACAGTTTTACCAAGGTGAGGGGCACTTCCAAATGTCCCAGATTTGAGAGGGTTTTTTTTACCAAGATTTAGGTCAATTTAACTGATTAATATTTGAAGGACGATTTTTCTGGCCAAAATGTTTGTTTTCGAGTCCGTCACTTTTGCACGTACCCCATATCCACCACAATATAACTGGTTGTCGTTATAGTTGATTGGCGTGTCGTACCCAAATCGCCACATGGATGACCTTGAGGGAGGTTCTATCAGACGACCATGACCTTGGACACAGACGAGCCACAAGAGTCCATGCAACAGCTGTAGTGAACGGCTTGTTGATATCATTGTCTGAGGACATAAAAAAAAAGAAATTCCCTTCATTAATCCAAAGGGGATATGTGTCTCTATGGTCTATTCCAAGGAAAGGCTGGAATAACCCAGACGTCAGCCGCAGTGAAGCATTGCCAATTGAGTGAAGACAGCAGCTGCCTCTAATGGTGCTCACACTACTACGGTATGAGGATCAACCCAATCAGCAAATCCTTTACCGTCCGTTCAACGAGATGCTCTGCCATTTTGGGCTCGTTACCACAACGTACGTATTGGACAGGTGGAAAGTCCCGAAGTGATTTGGTGGAGAAACCTGGCAGCTTCTCCCCCAGTTTCGAGGAGTCAATGCCCCCGCTCCTACCCCCCCCCCCCCACCCCCACCCCCTCGAGGGAGTGAATTCGTCCAAACATCCATCTCGTATATCCGTAGTCTGGGAATCTGCGTACAAAGGTTACCGGGACTTATTTCGGCTCGAAACGGGGGCACCGTCCATTATGCACTTGAGAGGGGTATCCCCATTCCCTCTCTTTTGATCTTATCAAACCAGCTCTTTGTAATTGTCTCCCGCCGGACATCGGGTGGGGGGGGGGGGGGGATTGGGGGGTGGGGGGGGGGGATTGGGGGGGGGGGGGGGGGGGAAAGAGACTTGTTTGCTGCCATTATCGGGCCCCATTCTCTAGGCGTTGTTGCCAGCGTTCCTGACGCTATGTGCATCGACTTGCGAAGTTAAACATCTACCTTCTCAACGTTCCTGCTTCTACTCCACACTGGAGCGCAATACTCCGCGGTGGAATAGCATAGTGCCAGGGCGGACGTTCTCAGGAGCGCTTGGCTAGCGCCCCAAGTCGATCCCGCCAGCTTCCTTAGAAGACTGTTGCGTTTCTCAATCTTCCGGGCAACTCCTTCGAGATGCACCCGATAGAAGGCGAGGTGGCTTACTCAAGGTCACAAATCGCAGCAGGGTAGTTGAACTCGGTTCCTTTTGGGTTCAAAGCAAAGACTATACCGCTGATCCACGCTGCTAGGATGATAAGAATAGGGAGGATAACTCTTCATATCAAACTTATGGCAAATACTTACCTGAGACTAAAGCCTGTTTCACGCCTGTAGTCCGAATCGTTAGATTTACCCGAGACGCCCCCCCCCCCCCCCCACCCGTTAATGATTTGGACGATGTCTAAGGGAGACTTCAGATTCTACTATGAGCTTGACCCGTAACAGCCCAACATTTGACATGAAAAGTTATTTTTGGCATCCATCGATCGGCATGCGGCGTCCATTAAAACGTTTTTTTCAATCCGAAGTGTCAACTCATCTATGTCCCAAAAGTTTACTCTGAACACAGAAATACATAGATTTTGAAATTCAGCAGGTCACATTATCAAAGTCCACGCGCAATAATATTGCTGGAGAAATTAACAGATCATCATACGTCATCCACGTGTTTCCATGACAACCAGCGATTGTTTTCTGTGTGCCTGACAGTTTAACTGCGAGGCTGCCAGACTGTCACGTGCGTGGTCAGTTGTCCAAATTTGGCCACACAGATAATCGTATTTCTATCGTGGATTCGTAGTTTTTAAACATTTTTTTTTCAATAACATTTTTTCCTTGTCTCGTCGAAATCGTTTTTTAAAAAACAGAATCCATGAGTTTTAAAAAAAAATCCAAATTGGCCTTGACGAATTCTGGCGATCTGAGGGCCATGAAACTGACGGGTAGACTCACAGTTGGCCCAGATGATTCGAACTGCCAGTGTGTAGTGTGTAGCCACCTATGGGAATTGCCGGTCTACACGTCAAAACCTATCGTCACACAGACAGTTAATGATCAAACACCTTTAGAATTTTCATTTTAGACAGAGAGTGTGCATGGGTGTGTGTGTGTGTGTGTGTGTGTGTGTGTGAGAGAGAGAGAGAGAGAGAGAGAGAGAGAGAGAGAGAGAGAGAGGGTTTGAGTTCCGATCAGAGCACGCGTAGTTCTTTTATTGGAAAAGGCAATTTTACTCGTATTATCTCCCCTTACTCAAGGGTAAAATGAATACATTAACGTTAACAGCGTTGTCTCTATAGGAATAAAGTTTTATATCGCCGTATAGACGTCATCTCTCGTCCAACGTGTAAAGAGTTGCTACTGGCTTGGGACCATCGCAAAGGGCAATTAGCACGTTTAGTGGACATTGCGCTATAGAATGTCTCTTGTTTTCGTACTTTTATCATTGGCCACTCACGTTCCTGGATCATTTCAGACATTCTTCTCAATGTCCAGCAGTCTTTGGAGAAAAAGCTTTCATGCACACGGACTGAAAATACTTGTTATGAATGACTCCCCGCATCAGGACAGGTTGGCCCGGCGGTACGAAAGGTACCGAGTTCGAATACCCGCTGCCCTGTGTGGCCTGGAGCATGTCACATCGCCCTAGCTCATTTTTGCGGCGCTGCAATGCGGCTGACGCCTGGGTTTTGCCAGCCTCCCCTTGGAATAGACCCTGAAACAAATTAATGTCCCCCTATGGGATGAAAAAAGGGAGTTTTATTATTATTATCTTTTAAATTGAGATTTATATTGCGCAATATCCACTAAATGTGCTAAAAGCGCTTTACAAGGGGTCTCTGGTCAACAGCAACATTTAACATGTAGGACGGGACATGGCGCCTGTTAGGCGATATTACAATTTTTCGGACAAAGACAACGCTGTTAATGGCCAGGCACTGATTTTACACCTGAGTACGGTGAGAGAATGTGAGTAAATAGCATTTTCCAAGGACTCAACTATGCGCCGAGCGCGAGGCTCGAACCCAGGACCTTCAGATCCGAAAGCGAGTGCCATACCACTAGACCACATAGCCGCACAATTTATTCATGTTTGATTAATTTGTAACGTGCCTTTTAAAGATTTCCTCACGAAAGCCGTTTTGTCGCTCGAGTGACGGAGTTTTAAAATAAAATAAACCTGGGCAAACAAAATGTAGGTTTAAGAATGACTCGTGTTCGGCCTTGGCCTCCATTGCCTTGACACCTTGGGAAAGACCCCCTATCTAATATTACCACAATCATCCCGTAACCGACAGTTTTGTTCGTTGTCATCTGGTGTTGATCAGATCGTAAAGCGGCTTTTTGCCTCGAGACACTCCCACCCATCCATATCATGACTTGGTATAACACACACATGCACGCACATACACACACACACACACACACACACACACACACACACACACACACTCACACGTACAATTGTGTTGAATAATGTTAAAACACTTTTCTTCTTCATTTTAGAAAATGATCACTGTATAATCTATAGTAACAGTAGCAGTGCTTTTCAGATGGATGGATTGCACACCTCAAGGTGCGCTGAATTTTCACTTAGGGTGGAAGCGATCGTCATAACATAGAAGTGTGAGCATCATTAGAAGCTGTTGTCGTAGTCTGGAAAAACCCATATTTTATATTTTGGTCCTTAAATATCGATCGATTTAAATGACTCTAATCTTGGCAAAAAACTCTCAAACCTGGGACTTCGCGCCGTCCCGGGTTTGCGAGTTTTTACCAAGATGAGAGTCATTTGAATCGATCGATATTTACCATTTTTCTGGCCAAATTTTTAAATCTTTTTTTCCAGACTACGCTAGAGATGGTACATTTTATATTATCGTCATACACATACTATTGTTGTAAGTCCATATTACGGGTGAAACAACACTGACCCCCCCCCCCCCACACACACACACACACACCCACCAAATAGAGACGCTATCCCTATATTATGATCACCGACAGTTGCCAGATGGTTCAATGTCCGAATGAATCGAATGATTAAAATTTAATTGAAAACCTGGATGGATTATGAAATTTGTGTTGGAATAAATAATATTTATTGAGGTCAGTGTGTGTTGTTGAGTTGTTTTGGTTTGTTTTTGTTTTCGTTTTCGTTTTTTAAATTATTGTGTTTTGTCGTTATTTTTAGTTGTTGTTTGTTTTCCTTTTGTTCTGGGTTTTTTTTTTTTTGTTTGTTTGCTTTCTTTTGTTTATTTGTGACGGGGAGAAGGAGGTATATTTATGATGATGATGATGATGATGATGATGATGATGATGATGATGATGATGATGATGATGATGATATTGATGATAATAATAATAATTGTAATAATATTAATAATAATAATAATAATAATAATAATAATAATAATAATAATAATAATAATAATATAATAATAATTAGATATAGAAATAATAAAAAAAAGAGAGATGGTGAGAGATGGAGAGAGGGGGAGAGAGAGAGAGAGACAGAGAGAGAGAGAGAGAGAGAGAGAGGGGGGGGGGGGGGGGGGGCAGGGAGAGTGAAATGTCACTCAAGTTAATAACTTCCTACTTCCTCACTGTCACTTTTTATAATCATGAATACATGTCATTTGAACAAAAGATGTATAGACTGGGTAAATCTATGTACAGCCACTCAGTTTTGTGTGCGTGTATGTGTGTCTGTCTGTCTGTCTGTGTGTGTGTGTCTCTGTGTGTGTAAAAGAGAGAGATTGTGTGTGTGTGTCAGTCTCTGTGTGTGTCTGTGTGACTGTCTGTCTGTGTGTGTGTCTCTGTCTGTGTGTGTGTGCCTGTTTGTCTGTGTGTGTCTGTGTGTGTGTGTGTGTGTAAAAGAGAGAGAGTGTGTGTGTGTGTGTGTGTGTGAGGGAAAATAGATATGAATTCTTATTGACTTAATGTCTTCATTCCTTTCTCATTTATATTAGCGATTTATTCATGGATCCATTCCATTCCTATTTATTGTCCATAATACCATTGTCCACTCACAGCCATCGTGACGTCTGTCTATCATTATCAGACTCCCATAACACGTGCACGTCCCTCGAAATCCATTCGGTTGCATTCAATTCTAAATCAAGAAAAATTACAAAACTTCCGTTCCATTCTGAATAGATTCTCTAACCCCCCCCCCCCCCCCCTCTCCCCTCTCCCATCTGTACTAAGAAAACCAATTGTTCCCTTTCAAAATATCACATTCTGGATACCTGGATACCTGGATACCTCTGTATAGAGCTTTAGACTTGTGTAGTCTCCTTCGCTCCTCACTATAATATGACCAATTTTTATATTTTAAACTGTTCCTAGTGTTGCTATCCACCTGCTGAATTTAATTCAATTTTGCTGATATGTGGTTCTGTGTTTATCCATATTACAATTCTGATGAAAAAATTCCTTCTTCATTTTTAAAACGTTTTTCAGTCTTGCGTGTGTCCTCGGTGTGAATGTTCTTGTTGTTAAGGAACCCTTACCTGTCTATTCCCTTACTATTTATGTTTGATCATATCTCCCTTATTCTTAATCTATCGGAGATTTTATTCTTTCATCTCTCACAGTATGTTTTCGTCTTTCAGGGTGTTATAATTTTTTGCTCCTTTGCACTTTCAACGTCATTGATTAATCATCTTGTACAAAATAAAGATAATTGAATTTTCCAAAACATGTGTCATGATCTTAAATACTGATGCGTGTACCAAATGTAAATAATGCTCTACTAATGGAACGTAAGAGGTAGTCAACACGGTAAAGCTTTTTATGCTGTGTGACATGTGTGTCACATGAATCTAAGTTCAGAGATACTATCATTATTCATGGCATTTGGATTTTTTAATAGATCATGTACAGCATGGTATTCTGACAAGAGAGAAGAAAGAGGTAGAAGATAAGAAAAAGAAAGAGAGGGAGAGAAATAATGCAAGAGAGAAAGAAAGAAAGAAAGAAAAAGTTTGTGTGTGTGTGTGTGTGTGAGTGAGAGAGATAGATAGATAGATAGATAGATAGATAGATAGAGAGAGAGAGAGCGAGAGAGAGAGAGGTAGATAGATAGATAAAGAAATAGATAAAGAGAGAGAAAGAGAAAGAGAGAGAAAGAGAAAGAGAGGGAGAGAGAGAGAAAGAGAGAGAGAGAGAGCGAGAGAGGTAGATAGATAGATAAATAGATAGATAAAGAGAGAGAGAGGGAGAAAGAAAAGAGAGAGAGAGAGAGAGAGAGGAAGGTAGATAGATAAATAGATAGATAACGAGAGAGAAAGAGAAAGAGAGAGAAAGAGAGAGAGAAAGATAAAGATAGAGAGAGGGAGAGAGAGAAAGAGAGAGAGAAAGAGAGAGAGAGAGAGAGAGGAAGCTAGATAGATAAATAGATAGATAACGAGAGAGAAAGAGAAAGAGAGAGAAAGATAAAGATAGAGAAAGGGAGAGAGAGAAAGAGAGAGAGAAAGAGAGAGAGAAAGAAGAAGAGAGAGAGAGAGAAGAGAGAAAGAGAAAGAGAAGAGAGAGAGAAGAGAGAGAGAGAAAGAGAGAGAGAGAAAAGAGAGAGTGAAAGAGAGAGAGAGAGAGAAAGAGAGAGAGAGAGAAAGAGAAAGAGAGAGAAAGAGAGAGAGAGAGAGAGAGAGAGAGAGAGAGAAAGAGGGAGAGGGGGGGGGGGTCAAAATGATAACATTATAACGACTGTCAGCATCTATATTATTTTCTAGTTTTGGTATAGGGGATAGAAACGTTGTGGGTGGGGGGTGATGGTCAAGGAGTGGTGGAGTTGGGGGAGGGGTGGGGGTGGGGGTTATGTGATTGTTGAGTGGTCAAGCTGGTTTCGATATCGTTGTTGTAACAGTGGAATCGTTGGACCGTTCCTTCTACTCTGACCACACGCTCCACTGCCGCCTTCTGACTTGGGACATTTTAAAATTCAGTTTGGCCCAAAACTCCGCCAACTTCAAAACCGACATTTTAAAATGAGACCCAACTTGGCCAAAATTCTGAAACTTAACACTTATTTGAAGTCACGTGATTTCAATGCTTAAGACTTTGTGTTGTCAAGATGTACGAACGCAAATTTAATCTATCGATTACTGAAGCCTCTCCACCTCCTTTCTGTTTCATTTTTTTTATCACATAAAACTTAGGGAAAGTTGTTTTGTCATTGTATGAGTGACTGAGCTACTGCTTATATTGTTGTCGCCTGGTCTAGATTGGATGGTGGGGGTAGCGAGGGTGGGGGAGCAGGAGGTGGTGGGGGTGTGTTGGAGGGAAGAGGGGGGGGGGGGGGGGCGACGACTTGAAGAAGCAACAGTAGCAGTAGCAGCAGACACAGCGGCACGGGGAGTGAGGAGGGTGGGGCATTCTTACCTGTGACAGGTTGACTGTTACGACTGTCCGTCCCACAGGTAGATAGAGATACTCAACGACATGCGGCTTTTCTTGGTGGTCCCACACACACACACACACACACACACACACACACATACACACACACACCACAGTTATACTCGGTTAATACTAACATAAATACCACAGTGGATATGGAGATGATTGTGCGATAGTTCTCGTGGTAGTTACTAGTTGTCGTCGTTGTTGTAGTGGTTGGCGTGTGTTAACTATAAACACCTGTGGACGATTTCGTCCTAATTCCAGCCTCTCCTACATTTCAATGGGATTTTTTGCACAAATTATTCAAGGAAATTCTCAAAGTTGTGAATATTTTAATTTATAAAAAATTCCGTTCATTTTTGGAGTTGTTTACAAGGATGTATTGATCATACAAAAGCATAGGACTCTGAATGCGCTCAACATCTGAACCATCTCCAGCCCTCAGGTAGATTTGGTGTGGTTCCATTACCAAACACTTTTATTTTCTCCCCATTTTGAACAGAAAACGTTTATTTTAAATGTAACCTAGCGTCTCAATCAGGTGATATGTCACTGTAAACCAGGTGCCAAAAAATAGACTTGAATTTGTTTGTTCTTTTTAATTTATTTTTTTAACCTCAGGAGTGAGTGACTTTCAACATGTGTCGTCACTTTGCCAGCTTATTTCTATCTTTTTCTTATAATAAATACAACAATAAACACAGGCATATGGATATTGACATTAAAGTTATTGGCAAAAATAAATGAATATTTTTAAAAAAGACCTATATTTGAATGAATAAATTTGAATAAAAAGTTATCAATAAAACATAAAATGAATAAATTATTACATATAAAACTTCATAAACAAGTAAATACAAAACTAGATAACTAGATCAATAAAAGTAAATCAATTCTATTCTCATAAAAACTAAAAACATGAACAACAAACAAAAAGATAACAGAACAAAACAAAAACAAAAACAAAACAAAAAAAAAGAAAAAAACAACAACCCAAAAACCTTGATTTGATATGACTAAAATTATAACACTGGTACACACATAGCTTTAATGTTAAGACAGAGCTTTTAATTTGAGCTTGTATATAACTCATTATCAACTAAACGTGCTCAAGGCGCT
>NC_088360.1:30959599-30967099 GCF_034508935.2 Berghia stephanieae
GTATCTATTGATGCTATGCGTTTAGATAAAATGCTTACAAAGTAATGCTTACACAGTCGGTTCGACCAACACACAAAAAACTATGTGTAACCTTAAACGTTTATAGATGGTATGAAGATGACGTCACTCAGGTCTTTGTTATTGTTTTTTGCCATCCGCGTTTATGAGTAATTCTCACTAAACTGTATTAACCAGACTATAAACGTTCAAGGTTACACAAAGTTTTGTGTTGGTGGTCCGTTATGCTTCCGGATGGCAATGTTGTGAGCTTCCTAGCCAAGCGCATACTATCAATGTTAATCTGATTGATAGAAATTAGCGAGAACTCATAATAATTGTCTAAAAACAATAACAAAGAGCTGTTTGACGTCCATTTCGTTCCTTCTATATGGTTGACAATCTTACATCTCATCTCATATCGCCGATCCGGGATTACACCGACATCATACTATGGAGAGGTGACGGGTCACGTATCCATATTTGAAGGACGAGTTCTCTGGTCTAAATACTTTTTGTTATTTTTTTCTTTCGATTACGCCAGGATCAACAACGACTTATCTCCCCACAGCAGCAGGGGGAGGGGGGGGGGGGGAGTGTGGTGTGGTGTGTGTGTGTGGGGGGGGGGGGGGGGGGGGGGGGAGGTGAGGGATCTGCGTCAGTTCCTCAAGCTAATTAGACAATTTAAAACGTGTCTTTGCATTCTGAACTGTCATTTGATGGGGGGTTTTGTTGTTTATTTGTTATTTGTGGGCTTTTATTGTAGCTATTTATTTATTTGTCGTTTTTAATAATAATAATAATAATACTAATAATAATAATAATAATAATAATAATAATAATAATAATAATAATAATAATAATAATAATAATAATAATAATACATGGCATTTATATCGCGCATTTTCATCCCTGTGAGATGCTCAATGCACATTACAAATAAACATACAAAATGGACATGTAATACCAAACGGTCAATAGCAGCAGTGTAGTGTGTGTAATATATCGTATCAATATCATGAAAAATATGTACTTTGTTTATTCAAACAATTGGATGTATACTCATTTATTTCACTTATTTATCCATGTATTATCATCTGACACAATTATCCATCCATTTATTCATTTAACCATTTTTTTATACGTATATTATTCTTTTTTACACCAGTTTAACTCTCGTACTCTGGAAAATCTCATATTTTAAAATTTGGCCAGAGAACTCATCCTTCAAATATCGATCGATTTATATGACGCTCATCTTGCATAAACTCTTAGATCTGAGCCTTAAAGGTAGACTTCGCGAAGTCCCAGGTTTGAGAAGTTTTGCCAAGATAAGGATCATTTAAATCGATGAATATTTGAAGGACGATTTTTCTCGCCATTTTTTAAAACACGCCTTTTTCTAGAATATGGCGTTAACTGATGAAATATTTCTTGAGATTCATTTTTGTGTCCAACTGTGTTAGGGTTGCATCATTTCCTGTCAGTGACGTCAAAGTCAATGTGTGAAATGAAGCGTTTGACGTGGGCAATTAACCAGTAGATTTTTGACCAATCAAAACATGGAATTTCTGACACACCTTCACACGTGCTCGGACAAACATGGTTGTTTATAAACAACAACGTGAATGATATTGACCCCCCTCTCTCTCTCTCTCTCTCTCTCTCTCTCTCTCTCTCTCTCTCTGATCATTGTTATTGTTTTTATACTGCCAAATGGGTTATCACACAATTTTCTCGATCATAATATCATATCAAGAACGTATCAATTTACACATAGTTTTCTGTGTTACATCTATTGACCAAATGGGAGAGTAGTGGGTATTTCATTTAGACACATGTCATCGATAGTAAACCCTGTGGAGTTCGCTATGTTTACCAATCACTGCTATTGTTTACATTTTGACTATTGTCCGAAAGGCGTGGTTATCTAAGTGGCATGGCTCCATTTAGTAAATGATCATGTTACTGATACACAATGCCCAAACACATTTCATTACTTTGGCCATAAAACTTTAGCTTCATATTTCAATAGTAGACCGAGACGAACCTTATATATCGAACTTGCGCATTTCTATAGAGCAACAGCCACTAAGCGTACTCAAAGCTCTTTATAAAACGTCCCAAGCTAACAGCAACACATAATATTAATAGCATATAGGACGAGATATGACGCCTGTAGGCGATATCACACTTTTTTTCTGACAGAGACAACGCTATTAACGAGCGTCCAGACAAGGTTTTTCCTTCTCCTCGCTTCGAGAGACGCATGCTCACAACCAACATGACGTTCTCTCTCTAATAACTTTTCCGCCGGTGACGTCACAGTCTATGGGTGACGTCCAATCAAGGGACGCTACTCTTCCGCTAATCTCATTCCCTAAAGAAAGTGAAATATAATAACGTGTAGACTGTTGTTGGAAAATAAACCCAATGGAATTGGAAATAAATACAATCTGTAAGGGATGTCGGTATTAGTAGACTCAACAGTGGCAGAGGCTGCAGCAGGTTCTTCACCTTCACAACGTCACTATCACATCATCTCATTCGTCTGTCTCTAGTGTTTTATTCATCCTGTTTTGTTGACAAAGAAACAGCACCATCTACATGGCAGTGACATTAGTCCCTGGTACAAAACATCGTTGTCATTTTGATGTATCTTGGTCTACATCTGGTTTCCATGGCAACCGATCACACGACAATGGTGCCAATCTGTCAGCTATATTACAAACAAAAAAAACCTGTTTTAGTGTGTGTTTGTTTTTTGCTCCAGCGATGTTTGCCGAGGATCCCGATAACTCAGACAGTAGAGCACTCGCTTCACACGCAAAGGGACAAAGATCGATCAACACATATTTTTTTAACCACCCAGCAGTGATTGGGTAGCTGGGTCTATTTTATATCTGGCGGAAAGTATTTTGCGATAGATTAGCGTCCGATTTTAAGGATAGCAAAAAAAATTGATATTGTCCGTTTCACGCTATAGAAACCGGGATAAACTCCGACTCCATTGGCTCTAAAGAACTGCTTGTGTGGCCATTATGTCTAGTGGTATGATCTCGCTTTCCGACCCGAGGACCAGGATTCGAATCCCGCTCTCAGCGGGCGCATAATTGAGTCCTTTCAAATGTTCGATCGATTGGAGTGACCCGCCCTTTGTCAACGGTCTCCAGTCTGACAAAACCTTTCACATTTGGACCCATCAAGTTTGACACCGTTTGGAGAAGGCTGGACACATTTTATTCCATCGATATTTGAAGCTAAAAGGTTTGTTGTCTGGCGGTTCTGATCTATCAGCAATGTAGTCTCCATTTTATGACCAAAAGGTGTTCAAACCCCATCCCATGTGCTATGTGGCTTGAAGCAAGACACCAATCGTGATGAGATATTGTTGTTCTCCAGACTTCAATCCAGAGGTATTGTGTTCAAACCCCATCCCATGTGCTATGTGGCTTGAAGCAAGACACCAATCGTGATGAGATATTGTTGTTCTCCAGACTTCAATCCAGAGGTATTGTGTTCAAACCCCATACGATATGCTATGTGGCTTGAAGCAAGACACCAAATCGTCACCTTGATGAGATATTGTTGTTCTCCAGACTTCAATCCAGAGGTATTGTGTTCAAACCCCATCCGATATGCTATGTGGCTTGAAGCAAGACACCAAATCGTCACCTTGATGAGATATTGTTGTTCTCCAGACTTCAATCCAGAGGTATTGTGTTCAAACCCCATCCGATATGCTATGTGGCTTGAAGCAAGACACCAAATCGTCACCTTGATGAGATATTGTTGTTCTCCAGACTTCAATCCAGAGGTATTGTGTTCAAACCCCATCCGATATGCTATGTGGCTTGAAGCAAGACACCAAATCGTCACCTTGATGAGATATTGTTGTTCTCCAGACTTCAATCCAGAGGTATCGTGTTCAAACCCCATCCGATATGCTATGTGGCTTGAAGCAAAACACCAATCGTGATGAGATATTGTTGTTCTCCAGACTTCAATCCAGAGGTATTGTGTTCAAACCCCATCCGATATGCTATGTGGCTTGAAGCAAGACACCAAATCGTCACCTTGATGAGATATTGTTGTTCTCCAGACTTCAATCCAGAGGTATTGTGTTCAAACCCCATCCGATATGCTATGTGGCTTGAAGCAAGACACCAAATCATCACCTTGATGAGATATTGTTGTTCTCCAGACTTCAATCCAGAGGTATTGTGTTCAAATCCCATCCGATATGCTATGTGGCTTGAAGCAAGACACCAAATCGTCACCTTGATGAGATATTGTTGTTCTCCAGACTTCAATCCAGAGGTATTGTGTTCAAACCCCATCCGATATGCTATGTGGCTTGAAGCAAGACACCAAATCGTCACCTTGATGAGATATTGTTGTTCTCCAGACTTCAATCCAGAGGTATTGTGTTCAAACCCCATCCGATATGCTATGTGGCTTGAAGCAAGACACCAAATCGTCACCTTGATGAGATATTGTTGTTCTCCAGACTTCAATCCAGAGGTATTGTGTTCAAACCCCATCCGATATGCTATGTGGCTTGAAGCAAGACACCAAATCGTCACCTTGATGAGATATTGTTGTTCTCCAGACTTCAATCCAGAGGTATCGTGTTCAAACCCCATCCGATATGCTATGTGGCTTGAAGCAAAACACCAATCGTGATGAGATATTGTTGTTCTCCAGACTTCAATCCAGAGGTATTGTGTTCAAACCCCATCCGATATGCTATGTGGCTTGAAGCAAGACACCAAATCGTCACCTTGATGAGATATTGTTGTTCTCCAGACTTCAATCCAGAGGTATTGTGTTCAAACCCCATCCGATATGCTATGTGGCTTGAAGCAAGACACCAAATCATCACCTTGATGAGATATTGTTGTTCTCCAGACTTCAATCCAGAGGTATTGTGTTCAAATCCCATCCGATATGCTATGTGGCTTGAAGCAAGACACCAAATCGTCACCTTGATGAGATATTGTTGTTCTCCAGACTTCAATCCAGAGGTATTGTGTTCAAACCCCATCCGATATGCTATGTGGCTTGAAGCAAGACACCAAATCGTCACCTTGATGAGATATTGTTGTTCTCCAGACTTCAATCCAGAGGTATTGTGTTCAAACCCCATCCGATATGCTATGTGGCTTGAAGCAAGACACCAAATCGTCACCTTGATGAGAAATTATGTTCTCCAGACTTCAATCCAGAGGTATTGTGTTCAAACCCCATCCGATATGCTATGTGGCTTGAAGCAAGACACCAATCGTGATGAGATATTGTTGTTCTCCAGACTTCAATCCAGAGGTATTGTGTTCAAACCCCATCCGATATGCTATGTGGCTTGAAGCAAGACACCAAATCGTCACCTTGATGAGATATTGTTGTTCTCCAGACTTCAATCCAGAGGTATTGTGTTCAAACCCCATCCGATATGCTATGTGGCTTGAAGCAAGACACCAAATCGTCACCTTGATGAGATATTGTTGTTCTCCAGACTTCAATCCAGAGGTATTGTGTTCAAACCCCATCCGATATGCTATGTGGCTTGAAGCAAGACACCAAATCATCACCTTGATGAGATATTGTTGTTCTCCAGACTTCAATCCAGAGGTATTGTGTTCAAATCCCATCCGATATGCTATGTGGCTTGAAGCAAGACACCAAATCGTCACCTTGATGAGATATTGTTGTTCTCCAGACTTCAATCCAGAGGTCCCTCAATGAGCCAAGAATAAAATGTACAGTCAAATAAAGGGACTAATGAATCGACCTTCTTCCACTGGAGATCAAACCTAAAAAAAAAGCATTTGTATAGCGCAATATCCAATTAAATGTGCTCAAAGCGCTTTACAAAGGGTCCCTGACCAACACCGACACGAAACATGTACAACGAGATATGACGCCTGTTAAGCGATAATACAATTTTTGCTTTTCGGCAAAGACAACTCTTTTGACGGCCAGGTACTCATTTTACACCTGAGTACCGTGACAGAATGTGAGTAAAGAGCTTTTTTCCAAGGACTCAACTATGCGCCGAGCGAGGCTCGAATCCAGGACTTTCCGATCCGAAAGACCACATATCCGCATAACTTAGAGTGGTCTCAACACTGGAAGATACTCTACCTCCCCCCCCCCCCCCCCCCACTCGTCCTCCCTCCTTCCAACGTGCACATATTTTCAGGTCTGATAACCGAATACGATTACGGGCATCATTTAACATTTAACGTTATGATGGAGAAAATTGCTTGTTGGCTCGAGAGTATCTCCAATTTAAAAATAAGCCCATTAGAATGGGGATGATCTGTATTACCATTCTATGTGCTCGAGGTCATTGGTCACATGGCAAAATGTGCTCAAAATGACCCACACAGTGAAAAAATGTTCACAGTTTGAGAAATATCCAAGGTCACAATACCTTGCAAGAGTCGTGACATCACTTCCGTCGTAATGACGCATAGTAACTTAGTAACTGGTTCTAAACAATCAAAACAATGGCGGACGCCCTTATGAAATACTTCCCCGACGAGTATAAAAATGTATCCAGAGGAGAAAAACATTACAATCTGATCATGTTTTGACTTTTATACATTCTGATCACATGACATATGATGAATTCTAGCCATCATGAAGAATATAAAGTACTGATTTTCTTTGTTTAGAACCAAGCTGCTGGTTGCTCGGCGGACGTGACATCAGACTATTGAATCCAATTTGTCATTTTGCTCAGCATGACTCATGGGTATGTTGACAACAATAATACACAGAGCAGAGTGTTTACATCTATTGAGAAATGTCCAATCGTTGTACAGCAACAAATCATGTGATCGATGACTTGGTTGGACAAAAACATGAATATAGATCGCTCCCATTTGGGTTATCAACCTGCACCCCCCCCCCCCCCCCCCCCCTCCACACACACACACGAACCCCGAGTAAAATGTTTACCAATAAAGAACATCAAAAATGGAACATTGTATTTTGTTATTGACAGTTTTCTAGTGTAATATTATAGACACAATAGGAAATGGGTCACAGCATAGACAAGACGAAAACAATCTGAGTAAATAACAACGATAATAACGACAAAGAAAGCCGATGTTTTTGGATGATACGAGTACGAGTGATGTCATCAACACAAATACCAGATGTGCAGCCAATTGGGTGGTGACATTCATTGTTGTGCTGGCATTCATTGTGCGTTGAAATTCTCACTGGGAAAAATAGACTTGTGATGAATTGGATTTATTTTATCTGAATTAATACGTTCTTTGTTATCGTCATCATCATCATCATCATCATCATCATCATCATCATCAACATCATCATCATCATCATCTCCATCATCATCATCATCATCATCATCATCATCATCATCATCATCATCATCATCATCACCATCATCATCATCATTAATACTCCCCTATCTTACTAAATTCATTCATATTTCAACCACCAATACGAAAATAAAATATTTTTATTTTT
>NC_088360.1:30972099-30982099 GCF_034508935.2 Berghia stephanieae
AAGCAGCAGCGTGGCTCAGCACAGCGGTCTTTTCTTCGTACCCAAAAGGTACCGAGTTCGATTACTCATCGCGTTGTGTGGCCTAAGCAAGTCAACTCTCTCTATCTCACTTTAAGACTCTGAACTGCGGCTGACGCATGGGTTATTCCACTCTCTCCTTGGAATAGACAAATTTCCCCTTGAGTTTGAATAAACAGAACTTAATTTAATTTAATTTATTTTTTTAATCCTCTCCTTTCCTCCTGATTCACCTCTCCTCCCCACGCAGCGTGGCTCAACACCTATCCTGGGACCTTCGATTATCGCCTCGAAAGGAACCAGGATGTTTGGGATTCGACAGTTCAAGAATTGTCCCGATGTGTGGATTCCAGTCATCCCTTGGACTAGACCCTAGAGACAAATTTACCTGTGGAGTGAATAAGGAATTCAATGTTTTTTGTATGTAGTAGTAGTAGTAGTAGTGTAGTAGTAGTAGTAGTAGTAGTTAGTAGTAGTAGTAGTAGTAGTAGTAGTAGTAGTAGTAGTAGTAGTAGTAGTAGTAGTAGTTATAGTAGTAGTAGTAGTAGTAGTAGTAGTAGTAGTAGTAGTAGTAGTAGTAGTAGTAGTAGTAGTAGTAGTAGTAGTAGTATAGTAGTTAGTAGTAGTAGTAGTAGTAGTAGTAGTAGTAGTAGTTAGTAGTAGTAGTAGTAGTAGTAGTAGTAGTAGTACTAGTAGTAGTAGTAGTAGTTTAGTAGTTAGTAGTAAGTATAGTAGTAGTAGTAGTAGTAGTAGTAGTAGTAGTAGTAGTAGTAGTAGTAGTAGTAACAGTAGTAGTAGTAGTAACAGTAGTAGTAGTGATAGTAGTAGAAGTAGCAGTAGTAGTAGTAGTATTAGACGTAGTAGTATTAGACGTAGTAGTAGTAGTAGTAGTAGTAGTAGTAGTAGTAGTAGTAGTAGTAGTAGTAGCAGTGGCTGTGATGATGACAGCCTGTGGTCAATGTGTGAAAACAATCTAGAAAGGTGTGACAAACACAAGTGCCATGTTTGATGATGATAATATATGTATTGATTTCAGTTGGGTCATGGATATAGATAGCACGTATGGCCTCTGGCAATAAATAGTACATATACTGGGACATCGATTATATTCATATATACGATTTTTTAAAAATCTTGATCTTCTTCAACCAGTTAACTGCTGAATTCCAAACAGACGTGTCGTTACAAATTTGGCCAGGAAACTTGTCCTTCAAATATCGATCGATTTAAATGACCCTCATCTCGACGGGAATGGGATTGGGGGGGGGGGGGGGGGGGGGGGTCTTCGAACTTGGGTCTCCTACGTGGAAATCAGGAGGTGACGTGGCTTAACCATTAGGTCATCTTTCCGTCAAATCAAGTTAAAGACATTTGGGTAAGAAGCAAAGACCGTACCGGTGAGCCACGCTGTCCCCACTAATGTATCACTAGTGTTTTGTGTTGATACTATTGATCTGGTGGTCACACTTGGTGTAAGTATTTTACGTAAACGCATACTATCATGAAATAGCGAGAGAGAGAGAGAGAGAGAGAGAGAGAGAGAGAGGGAGAGAGAAAGATAGAGAGAGCGAGATAGATAGATAGAGAGAGGGAAATGAGAGAGAGAGAGGGAATGGAGAGAGAGAGAGAGAAAGAGAGAGAGAGAGAGAGAGGGGGAATGGAGAGAGAGAGAGAGAGAGAGAGAGAGGGGGGGAATGGAGAGAGAGAGAGAGAGAGAGAGAGAGAGGGAGGGAATGAGAGAGAGAGAGAGGAGGGGGAAGGAGAGAGGAGAGAGAGAGGAGGAGAGAGGGGAATGGAGAGAGCTAGAGAGAGAGAGAGGGAGAGAGAGAGATAGTGAGAGAGAGAGGATAGCATGTGATTATGTGTGTCCGTGTATGTGTCATCGCCTTAACACTAAGGACACACAATTTGCCGTGTGTGTCTGTGTATGTGTCATCTCCTTAATACTAAGGACACACAATTTGCCGTGTGTGTCTGAGTATGTGCCATCGCCTTAATACTAAGGACACACAATTTGCCGTGTGTGTCTGAATATGTGCCATCGCCTTAACACTAAGGACACACAATTTGCCGTGTGTGTCTGTGTATGTGTCATCGTCTTAACACTAAGGACACACAATTTGCCGTGTGTGTCTGTGTATGTGCCATCGCCTTAACACTAAGGACACACAATTTGCCGTGTGTGTCTGTGTATGTGCCATCGCCTTAACACTAAGGACACACAATTTGCCGTGTGTGTCTGTGTATGTGCCATCGCCTTAACACTAAGGACACACAATTTTCCGTGTGTGTCTGTGTATGTGCCATCGCCTTAACACTAAGGACACACAATTTGCCGTGTGTGTCTGTGTATGTGCCATCGCCTTAACACTAAGGACACACAATTTGCCGTGTGTGTCTGTGTATGTGTCATCGCCTTAACACTAAGGACACACAATTTGCCGTGTGTGTCTGTGTATGTGTCATCGCCTTAACACTAAGGACACACAATTTGCCCGTGAATTAAACCGTTCACCTCGTTGTTCAATAAATCCTCTTGTCACAGACAACACGTCCATACTTACACATTTCATTTATTTCCAATGTTGACCTCGATGACGTCACAGACAACACGTCCATACTTACACATTTCATTTATTTCCAATTTTGTCCCCGATGACGTCACAGACAACACGTCCATACTTACACATTTCATTTATTTCCAATGTTGATCTCGATGACGTCACAGACAACACGTCCATGCTTACACATTTCATTTATTTCCAATGTTGACCTCAATGACGTACAATTATTGTGATTGCGATATCGATTATTTTCTCTCTCGATGATCGAATACAAACGTTATGATTATCAATATTATTTTCATTTCCCATTAATTATATATTATCATTATGCTGTGCTATGGCTAAATGGCTTTTATTCATTTTGTGCAAAATACTTTGATTTCATATCAGAATATTATACATTTATAATTATATATAATATAGAAAGAGAGGCACAAACACACACACACACACACACACACACAGACAGAGAGAGGGAGAGAGAGAGAGAGAGAGAGAGATGAAATTGGTCTCCATCCATATCCATAAAGTCCTGCATACGAGAAACCAAAGAATTCATGTACTCCTTCATTTCAGACTTACAGACACATTCGCGTCATTTACGCTTAAAAGTCTTGAAACGCCGAAACATCTAAATGTGTGTCCCAGGTTTCGGCACCATGACATGAGAAGACATTCAATTTATAAAGAGTTCCAATAGGAAACAACAGTGTGATGTCAAAATACTGGTTCCAATCTCATTGGAAATGTGGACCCAACCCACCAGAGGACTGAATACCTGCATTGTGTAAATGATCTTGTTTCAGAGTGATGGAAACTTAGTTTCTAGCCTAAATAAATGCTAGTCGTCGATAAAGATCACCCATCCTCGCTCTTTGACCCTTCGTAATTATATGCATCCTGCTACTAAAATAGTCGTGTGAACCGGAAAACTGGAATGAGTGACGTCACGACGTCTGCTTCCCATTTTGTTTTAAATGTTGTACTTGGTTCTATATTTCCATCGTCAGATGAATCCATGTCGACCATTTCAATTTAACTTCCGCTCCCCTCACTACTTCCGTTAAAGTCCCAGTTCTATTGTTGTATTTGTTTTGTTTTGTTTTGTTTGTTTGATTCTTCATCTTTTGTCCAGTGATATTACACATTACACATTGATGAATTAAATTGGAGACGAGCAGATGACACATTGGTGTAACCCAAAGCAAACGACAGCAGACAAAGGGGGGGGGGGGTGGGGGGAGGGGGCACCTGTTAACAGATGGAATGACAGGTCACGTGTGACAGTAACTGTACAACTGTTGTATTGTTGGCAACGGTGTGTATTGGTCTATCCAACAGCCACAGTGTCTACAAACAGTAGCTTAAAAAACCTGTTGTATGTTGACAAAACATCATTTTCATTTTTTGGCCAGATTTTTCCTCTTAAAAAGTAATTAACTAGTTAACTGTCATATTCCAGAAAGTTACGTATTTAAAGATTTGGCCAGAAAACCCGTCCTCCAAATATCGTTCGATTTAAATGACCCTTTTCTTGGCAAAAACTCAATCTTGGGACCTCGCGAATTCTTCCTTAAAGTCCCAGGTTTGAGAGTTTTTACCAAGATGAGAGTCATATAAATCGACGGATATTTGAAGGACGAGTTTTCTGGCCAAATTTTTTAATGCGTGTCTTTCCAGAGCACGAGTTGAGTGGTTGAGAAACCCACACAACTTGTCAAAATATCTCGACCCTGACAGTTCAAAAAAAGTCAAAGAAGCCTCGGGTTTAAAACTTTTTGGCAGTATAAAGATTTTCTTAATTGCTCGGCAGGGGGTGTAATGGTTTCCCAACCAACTTGAAGAAATGTGTTTGGTGAATGTTTGGCTGTAGATGTGTAATTACAGATGTCTGTGGTGAGTGTTTGGCTGTAGATGTGTAATTACAGATGTCTGTCTTCAGGTGGTCAACACGGATTGGTCATCTGATGTGTATGACGTAGGCAGTATTATGGGTGGGCGTGGGGGGTGATAATGAGGTACATGGGATGATGGGGGGGGGGGGGGTGAGAATGACATTGAGAGATAAATGCTTTGGGTAATTGAGGGTAATTGTGTCATTGCGTGTCCACACCTGTGATGGATACACTCCATCCATTAACATCTATGACTCCATATAACAATGCTACGCTACCGTAGGTATTCCCGAATGACAAATATTTAAAAAGTTGGCCAGAAAAACTCGTCCTTCACATTTCAATGTGATACTAAACCACCAGAAGCTGTAGGCTGTAAATAGTAATGAACAAAAGTGAATATAACAGCTTCAAAAAATAACAGAATACCAAACACGGAACGTTTTGGTCACAAAACCCTTCTTCAGCCAGCATCAACAACAAACAAAAAAAAAAAATTACAAAAAAACAAACAAACAAAACAAACAAAACAAAAACTAACTAAAAACAACAATTAAATAAAATTAAAATAATATAATATATCGATCGATTGAGATCCCCTCATCTTGGTACAAACCTGGTACTTTGCCACGTCATTTTAATCGGTCAATATTTGAGGTACGAGTCTTCTGCCCAAAATTCGACATTAAACGCGTGTTTTTCCAGAATATTACAGTTTGGAATGACATTGAGAGATAAATGCTTTGGGTAATTGAGGGTAATTGTGTCATTGCGTGTCCACACCTGTGATGATACTCATCATAAATCATGACTCCATATACATGTACGTACCGTAGTTTCCCGATTGACAATATTAAAGTTGGCAGAAAAACTCGTCCTTCACATTTCAATGGATACTAAACACCAGAGCTGTATGGCTGTAAATGTAATGAACAAATGATATAACAGCTTCAAAAATTAACCAATTACCAACACGGAACGTTTTGGTCACAAAACCCTTCTTCAGCCAGCATCAACAACAAACAAAAAAAAAAAATTACAAAAAAACAAACAAACAAAACAAACAAAACAAAAACTAACTAAAAACAACAATTAAATAAAATTAAAATAATATAATATATCGATCGATTGAGATCCCCTCATCTTGGTACAAACCTGGTACTTTGCCACGTCATTTTAATCGGTCAATATTTGAGGTACGAGTCTTCTGCCCAAAATTCGACATTAAACGCGTGTTTTTCCAGAATATTACAGTTTGGACTCCCAACCCTTCCCACTGTAACCATTATCATATAATATATAGACTGACTGTAACCAGTGACATCTATAGAATATGAAGTCCTAGACTGGAACCCACGCCCTTTGATTGCTATGGCTGTAACGTAACCCGTTCTCTCGTCTAATGTCATAGTCACAGGTTCCAGTCGTCATTTGCCTTGGAGAACTTTGAACAATGTGCGTACTTAATTACCTTCACCCAACTACTCTCTCTCTCACACACCCACCCACCCACACACACACCCACACACCCCCCCACACACACACCCTCCCACCCACACACACACCCACCCACCACACTCACTCACACACACACCCCTACACACACTTACATACTCCCACAGCCCGCACTCTGATATAATGATACTATGTATTATTTATCAACATGAACGGCAATAGAATTGGAATATCAAACAGACTGAGAAGAAATATTTCAATTTCTCTATGACATTCGAATTTCATTATGAAATTAATTGTTTTGCTATGCATCGGCATTGGACACAAGATAACAATTTACCGTAAAACCTTTTAAAGGCATTTTTTTGAGAAAAAATAAATATAACTTGCGCCGCTTTTTTAAATTATTGTCACAAAACCAATAATACTTTTGACCAATCTATATTTAGCAATGTCTTGTCCTCCGTGTTAAAAGTTGCTATTGGCTTGGGGACCCTTGTAAATCATTTTGAGCAAGTTTAGTGGAGATTGCGCTATACAACGATCCGATGTGTTTGACTTAATTGTTTCGGGTCGATAGTTTGACAATTTACATGTTTTAGGCTCGTCATTAATATTTTTTCATGTTGAATTTTTAATTGATTTCCGATAAATATCATCGATCTGAAATGAAATAGACATCAAAACGCTTTACCAGTCAGGATGTCAAATATGGCAGCGTGCCAGGTGACGTCACAGCGAATGATTCGTTGAAGATTTCACCCGTTATCGGCCGTATTCTGGAAAAAAATACATTTAAAATTTGGTCAGAAAACTCGTCCTTCTAACATCGATCGATGTAAATGTCCCTCGTCTTGGCAAAAACTCTCAAACCTGGGACTTTAAGGCAGACCTCACGGGGTCCCAGGTTTGAGAGTTTTTACCACGATGCGGGTCATTTAAATCAATCGATTTATGAAGGACGAGTTTTCTGACCAAATGTTTAAATATTATGGGTTTTTCGTACGGCAGTTAACAGGTAAATAATGTTAATAGTTTTTGAATAACACAAGGTCATTCGCCAGACTGACAGGTGACCCAGATGCTATCAATAGACTACATATCTGGATCGAGCGGTGTCGATGATAATAGGAGTCACTTTTTGTCAACGTTTCGTGTGTCTGTGTGGCCTTTTGGGCTGACAATCTCCTATCTATGACGCAAGCAATTGTCTTTGTCTGTTTCACGATATAGAAACCGGGATAAACGGATGACTCTAAAAGACAATTTGAATTGACCAAAACTGAAAGCCCACATTTCTGGTCCCTTCGTTAAATCATTTATTGACACTTGGTTCACCCCTACATAAACCCGTTACACCACGGTAGGCCACATATCTGTAATCTATTTCTCTCATTTTGACAGAAATTCCTTTTCTCGAAATCTTCGCTTTAAGACTTTTTGGTAAGTCATAGATTTATCAAATCTCAACAAAACTATTTACGAAACCAACGCTATTCGTTAAGGTAAAATACTCACAACGTCACCCATCCAGATACAACGTACCAACACACAAAACCATGTGTAACCTTAAACGTTCGATTGATGGTCTGATTGATGTAACCGAGTGATAACTAATCACAAAAATGGCTGTCTAAAAACAAAAACAAAGAGCTGAGTGACGTCACTTCCGTTACTTCTGTCGACAGAATGATAGATTCGGCGTTTTGTCAACACACACATCAGATTGTCCCTGTATGATTTCTGATTGCTGGATTGATGTACATTTTCCAATGTCACGTGTACCAATCTCACTACTCTGTCAATCTCGGGGGAAAAAATCCAACAAAACAATATTTTAAAAATATTTTGGCCAGAAAAATCGTCCTTCAAACTTGTTAATATCGATCGATTAAAATGACCCTCATCTTGTCAAAAACTCTCAAACCTGGGACTTCCCGAAATCTTCAACGAAGTTCCAGGTTTGAGAGGAGGCAGCGTGGCTCAGCGGTACGGTCTTTGCTTCCTACTCGAAAGGAACCGAGTTCGATCACCCGCCGTTGCGCTGTGTGGCCTTGAGCAATTAGTCACCTCGCCGTAGTTCAATTTGCGGCGCTGCACTGTGGCTGACGCCTGTGTTTTTCCAGTCATCCCTTGGAATAGACCCTGGAGACAAATTTACCTCATGGAATGAATAAAGGGATTTTTATTTAGAGTTTAATTAAATTTTAATCATTGCTGGGCAAAATTTTAAATATGCGTTTTTCCCACGGTAAGGCAAAGTATTGGCCTTTCTAATTGCGTAGTCCGGTGGCCAAATATGTGGGTGTTACATGGATAGGGAGATAAATCCCAACGCCATCATTTACACGTCTTGTGTCAACACGGCGGGCTGTCCAAATAAAGGCACCCTGGAAACCTGGAACGTTCAGGCCTAGATAAATATGGCGTCACAGTAGATGATTTACATAATGGTGGGGAGATGATAATGTGTGTGTTGATGTAGATGGGGACTGATCGTCTTATTCTTTATCATCGGTGTCACGATCGTCATCATCATCATCATCATCATCATCATCATCATCATCACCATCATCATCATCATCATCATCATCATCATCATCATCATCATCATCGTCGTCATCATCATCATCATCATCATGATCATCATCATCATCATCATCATCATCGTCATCATCATCATCATCATCATCATCATCATCATCATCATCGTCATCATCATCATCGTCATCATCATCATCATCATCATCATCATCATCATCATCATCATCGTCGTCGAAATCTTCACAGGAGACACAATTCTGTAATGAGAGATTATTATAATATTTGCTTTAGCATCGACTTCAAAATTCCTTTTATTTCTACTAACATCCACTACACACACACATATGGCTTACATACACGCACGCACACACACACACTGTCTCTCTCTCTCTCTCTCTCTCTCTCTCACACACACACACACACACCCACACACACATTATCATACCACGACCATTAAATCCCATAAAATTAAATATTCTTTTGTACTAGTGGAGAAACCGCAAACTTTGTGGGCAAATAACGGCTGTTACGAATAGACACTGTGCACCCATCAAGTCTAATTATTATAACTACTGTATTGTGGAAATCAACATAGCTCGAGACGAATCTTTTTAGCCATCCACAATAAAAATCGGTCTGGTAATAAACTCTGTAGGTGCGCTCAAATGTGTCTGGAAACAGGGCGGCCAGACGACGATTTCCAAGGCCTAGGTCGAAGTAAGGACCGGTCATTTTGCCCTAGCAGATTTAATAAATAAACATTTGAGTCAACGGGTGGTAGAATTACCCTTGATTTAAATAATAAATAAATAAATAAATCTCCCTTTATTCATCCCCAAAGGGAAAGTTCTCTCTAGGGTTTATTCCAATGGAAGACTTGAATAATCCAGACGTCATCCGCAGTGCAACGCCGCAAAATGATCTAAGGCGAGGTGACTTGCTCAAGGCCACACAACGAGGCGGGTAGTCGAACTCGGTACCTTTTGGGTACGAAGCAAAGACCACGCTGCCCCCAGTAAAAAGGTTTTCAATCTGTAAAAATAGTTTTATAATTCTTTGATTTGCCGGTAGTTCAATAATTCTGTGCTCTTTGTATAAACTATAACATGGTCTTTAAGGAACAATTTTAGCCCCAAACACCATTTTAAAAAAAGATTGTCACTACATAATATATGTCACAAATTTAACTTTAAAGACGGTTTTAAGAATTCTATTGACAACGCAAGGTGACGCCTTTTGAGCGTCTCATTTGAACCTTAATATATTATGAGTTCGATTATTTATTGATTATTCCTTCAAGAAAAATCATCAGACCCGTAGGGGTAAATAGTATATCCTGTTTGTTTTTTTGCTTTTGTTTTTTGTTTTTTTAGCGTTAGACTGTCTGTCTTTGGACCGGCGGTTCCTGGGTTCGAGTCCCACTCTGGGCGGTGCATGTTAAAGTCCTTGAAAATGGCTCTTATTAAGCTGGTACCGCGCTATATATATATATAAAATATATATATATATATATATATATATATA
>NC_088360.1:30989599-30992099 GCF_034508935.2 Berghia stephanieae
GACCTGCCTTGTACTACGAAAAATTCGCCGAATTACGAATTTTTGGCTCCAGTTATAGAGCTGCATAGGTCTCTTTGACTCAATAAATTTTGTTGAAAAAGGAAGTTTAGATTCTTAGAACCAAAATATTCAGGACTTTGAAGCATTTTTTGCCCATGCTGAGAGAAAATTGTATATTCAATATATTTAAAGTGATTCTTTTTTCTTCAATTAGACACTACAAATATTTAAAATTTCAATCGGCATCTCTGGACTTGGTTTGAGGAATGATGGACGAGGCATTACAATCTACACGACTGGCTGGCGTACTTTGGTCAAAATGGGGCAGCGTGCCTCAGCGGTACGGTCTTTGCTTCGTACCCGAAAGGTACCGAGTTGGAAATCTTCGCTGCGCAGTGTGTCCTTGAGCAAGGCACCTCGTTCTAATTCAGTTAACTGTGCTGCACTGCGGGTGACGCCTGGGTTATTCCAGTCTTCCCTTGGAATAGACTCAATAGGCAAATGTCTCTGATGGGATGAATAAAGGCAATTTTATTTAATTTTTTTTTTCGTCTTACTCTGAAAAAAAATTTGGCCAGAAAACTCGTCCTTCAATTATCGATCGATTAAAATGTCCCTCATGTTGGCAAAATCTTCCGACCTTGGGTATTTCCAAGTCCCAGGTTTGAGAGATTTTGACAACATGAAGGTAATTTTATTGATCGATAATTGAAGGACGAGTTTTCTGACCAGAACTTTACTACGTGTTTTTTTCTCTTCAAAATAAGGCAGATCAAACTAAATATCGACTTGACTTGGAGAAAACTTTGCTTTTGAAAAAAATAATAATAATAAAACCCCACAAAACACCCCCCCCCCCCCCCCCGAAAAAACCCCAATGAATGAGAGAAATAAAAATCAAGTAGTAAATTCTAGAAATCCAATTCTCTGTGTGGCCATCTGGCAATTCGATACCAGATCTACTTGTATAGATAGTATGCGCTTGTCTAATAAGCTCAATATTGCCATCCGGAAGTATAACGGACCAACACACAAAACTGTGTGTAACCATGATCGAATATAGTCTGGTTAATACAGCCAAGCCCACAGCATCTATTGCTAAAAATTACATTCTCTTAACAGCAGCGCCACCTATCCAGTCTTTGGATTGAGTCTTTTTGACAAGTTCAAGGTCATTTACGTTATTGGATACTTCAAATAAATGGGGGTTTTTTTAATACCAAAGTGAAAACAGTTTTGCTATTTTTAGAGCGTCGTGGTCCATTCGTGTGCTGACGTCACGTCGTCCAGTCATTATGAGGACACACAGTCGTCGTGCAGGCATTGGACACCAAACCAATTAATTGTATGGACATAACAAATTGTTTTGCGTGACACATTCCATTCTCTAACACCTTACCTTGTAACACATGTCATGTCACGTGACATGAGCTGCCCCATACCGTCATTGTAAACATTGCCATGTCTTTACATTCCTATTTCTGCTGTAAAGTGACACAATCTTATTTGTCAGTTAGGCCAGATTTCTGTCTTTCTATAGGGAATGAGATTAGCGGAAGAGTAGCGTCCCTTGATTGGACATCACCCATAGTCTGTGACGTCACCGGCGGAAAAATTATTAGAGAGAGAACGTCATGTTGGTTGTGCGCATACTTCTCTCGTTCTCGTGGAAGCGACACAACCAACATGATGTTCTCTCTCTAATAACTTTTCCGCCGGTGACGTCACAGACTATGGGTGACGTCCAATCAAGGGACGCTACTCTTCCGCTAATCTCATTCCCTATTACGATAGGTCAAGATGACCTCCTAGTTATAAAATGAATTTTTGAAATTTGTTCTCATTAGAACTTCCTGTTTGAGATTTCATGACCAATTGGTTGTTATCTAAACCAGATTTGCCAACTACTACCAACATTTCGTAGAATTACGAAAATTCGGCTCCAATTTCAGAGCTTCATGAACATCTCAAAGTCATTAAAACTGATTGAAAATGAACGTTGATGCCGAAGAGCCTAAAGTTAGTGATTTTGAAATGTTATTTAATCATTGTGATGGTTTATTGTTGATTTATTATCAAGTCAACTATAGCGACTACTATTAAATTTTTATCTCCTACAAATTACGAATGTTTAAATGTCCAAATAGTCAAGTCTGTTTAAACCAATGGATGTGTGGAATCAACGTTTTATGGCCAAAATTACAAATGATATTTTGGCATTGTACAGTTTCGTCCTGCTCTGAAAAAAAAAAAATACAAACCACGTATTTAAAATTTTGGCCAGAAATCTCGTCTTTCAAATATCGACCGATAAATATGACCCTGACCTTGTCAAAAACTCTCAAACCTGGGACTTCCTTGTAGACTTCCGTGAAGTCCCAGGTTTGAGAGTTTTTGACAAGATGAGAGTGATTCTATCGATCGATATATTTGAAGGACGAGTTTTTTGGCCAAACTTTTAAATACGTTTTATTTTAGAATAGGACCATATCATTTTTTC
>NC_088360.1:30997099-31139599 GCF_034508935.2 Berghia stephanieae
AAAAAGTGTGTGTGTATGTATGTGCATGTGTGAGTATGTGTACACTTGTATGTGTGTGTTTGTATGTGTGTGTGTATGTGTGTATATGTGTGTATGTGTGTATATGTGTGTATGTGTGAGTATGTATGTGTATGTGTATGTGTACACTTGTATGTGTGTGTTTGTATCCTGCCTCGACTGGGGATCGAACCTGAGACCTCATACTCAAGAGCGGCGGTAATCAGGAGACTGGGATTTCATTTTCAATTTCAAACTTTGATCTCCCACCTGTGCCAGCTTCCCGATTTGTCACGAATTTGGACGCCATTTTGATTCATTGATATTTCAAGCAAAAACAAACAAACAGACAAATAAACGAACATATTGTGGCCTAGATTTGATAAAATATGTTTAACTGTCAGTATCTGACAATCTGTGTAAATGTATCTGTGTATGTCAGTATCTGACAATCTGTGTAAATGTATCTGTGTATGTCAGTATCTGACAATCTGTCTGAATGTATCTGTGTATGTCAGTATCTGACAATCTGTCTGAATGTATCTGTGTATGTCAGTATCTGACAATCTGTCTGAATGTATCTGTGTATGTCAGTATCTGACAATCTGTCTGAATGTATCTGTGTATTTTTATCTCATTGATTTCTGGTAATCGTCTCGTTCTGCTTGACTTGTGCTGTTGACGAAATGTCCCAGCCATTCATTGGACCAGCATTGACAAGAAATACCTACCTCGTTTGTAAAGGCTTTCCATTCATTCATAAGTCAAACCAATTTTAGAGTTAGAGAGTGGAGGGGAGGGGGGGGGGAGGTCTGTCATTTTAAAACTTGGCTGATTGTCAAATCTATCTTCAACTGAAATCAAAATTATGGATGTGCTTGTGTTTGTATTCGGATTGTGACGAAAGGTTTATGTGTGTGTATGTGTGTGTATGTGTGTGTTTGTGTGCGCGCGTGTGTGTGTATGTGTGTGTGTGGGGGGGGGGGAGTTTCGAGGAGGAGGGGGAGATAGGAATGTTGATCGGCTGGAGATAACGAGCGTATAAGCCGATTGAATCTAATTTATGGAATGTTTTCATTTCAAAATAACTTGTGGCGATTTTATCATAAACGTCATTAACATGGAAGTGTAGGTAGTTTAGTCATTGTGATGATGATGATGTTGTTGCTGTTGTTGTTGTTGTTGTATCATTGTTTTATTTTTTCAAATTATTAGTAGTAGTATCAGTGCGTAAAATAATTGAAATAATAATATAATAATAATAATAATAATAATAATAATAATAAGTAATAATAATAATAATAATAATAATATATAATAATAATAATAATAATAATAATAATAATAATAATAATAATAATAATAATAATAATAATAATAATAATAATAATAATAATAATAATAATATAATAATAATAATATAATAATAATAATAATAATAATAATAATAATAATAATAATAATAATAATATAATAATAATAATAATAATAATAATAATAATAATAATAATAATAATAATAATAATAATAATAATAATAATAATAATAATAATAATAATAATAATAATAATAATAATAATAATAATAATAATAATAATAATAATAATAATAATAATAATCTATTCTATGAAAATGAAAATAGGGTTGGTGATCTCTATAGTTCCAAACCATCCAATGGTCAAGTTTTGTCAACGAGCACAGAATTACTGGCAAATCTAAAAATTATAAAACTATTTTTTTTTACAAAAGAATATACGACAAACTAGCAAACGTTTTCCAAATAAAGGCTAATTCTATCACATGTTGACTCTAATGGTTATTTGTAAAATATGCCAGGGTGAAATGATTTGTCATTTGATGTTGGCAGTCGCCATCTGGCTGCCCTGTTGCCAGGTCATTTGAGCCCACCTACATATTTTATTACCGGGTCGATTTTGATCGTTGTTGGCTCAAAAGATTCGTCTCGATCCATATTGACATCCACAATCCATGAGTTGTAATCATTGAAATATATGAGTGTCTATTTGTCACAGCCCTTAGTTTCCCGCAAATATGGCGGGTTCTCAACTTGGGATATAAATAGCCATAAAGAACATTTATTATCATATTGACGACTAGAATACCAGATATAATAGGGTCGATATGAATGACGTAAAAGATCCATTGTTGTATAAGTCTGGCCGGCATGATCGTTGACTTCCCCCCCCCCCCCCCCCCCATGGCTCACCTCCATTCCTTGCCATATTCTATGAGATGAATAGGTCTATCCTAATTCTCAATACAAAAACGCCTTTTTTCATTTCGGCAGGTAATTCGTAATTTTCGAAAACCGAAGAATTAAAATGACATATGACACAAAGTTTTTAAACATGAGACTTTAAATAATTCTAAAGAAGTCGCAAGTTTTAACAACATTTTTGACGTGATTTGGTTTGTTTTAATTCATCGATATTTTGAAAGCAAATGTATTTTCCGGCCAAAATAAAATATGTATTTAGTCAGGTTATGGCTGTGTTGGAATCCATATGGTAACATTACGGGACTGATTAAGGACCTCCCGCACCAGTGCAGGAATGCAGCCAAGCGGATTAGGGGGCGAAGGGCGGGCGAACACATGGAGATTTAGCCCATCTTATCCCCGAGTAAGATGACAGATACAATCCCCTATTTTCTCCTTGAGAGAAATCCGCATCTCTCCTTACGGTCTCATCCCATCTAACTTCCTTTGACGCTGGGAAACCGGGGCATTCTGGGTAAACGAGAAAGCTGGTCACATGACCGTTAAGAGATTTGATTGGTGGAGTCGTGCCGATTGGCGGGAAACGGGGTTGAAGAGTGCTTGGTTAGGTAAGACAGCTCGAGATGCTCCGTGGATGCCTGGATCTTGTACTGACATGCTGGGGGGGGGGGGGGGGGGGGCACGGGGTGTGGAAGGAACTGGAATATCTTGTCCAAATCGAATCAATTGAGGATCATCAAATTTACGATATGAACAGATAACTGCCCATCTCTGGAAAAAAAAATTCCCTTTATTCATCCCCATAGGGGAAATTTGTCTCCATGGTCTATTCCAATGGAAGACTGGAATAACCCAGGCGTCAGCCGCAGTGCAGCGCCGTAAATTAAGCTATAGCGAGGTGACGTGTTCAAGGCCACACAGCGCAGCGGCGGGTGATCGAACTCGGTATCTTTCAGGTACGAAGCAAAGACCGTACCGTTGAGCCACGCTGATCCCCTGAAAAAACACGTATTTAAACATTTGACCAGAAAACTCGTCCCTCAAATATCGATCGATTTAAATGAACCTCATCTTGGCAAAAACTCTCAAACCTGGGACTTATGGAAGATTTCGCGAAGTCCCAGGTGTTTGCCAAGATGAGGATCATTTAAGATAATCCGATATTTAAAGGACGGGTTTTCTGGCCACATGTTTCAAGTCGTGTTTTTCCAGAGTACGGCAAGTGGATAAATAACTCACATTTAAAAAGAGTTAAATTTAAAAAAAAATTCATTCCCAATGGCTAAAATTTTGCTGAGTGCGATGGGAAGAGAGTTGAAAACACACACACAAAAAAAAACCAATTTTGCAAAAAAAGAGTTATTCTAATTCTCAAACTATTTTGATTTCTATTTATATAATAATAATAATAATAATAATAATAAAATAGATCTTTATTGTCCATAATATGGCAATTTGTCATTTAGTTCACTTGTTATAATGTTAAACGATAACTAAGATGAACAGATATTTCATCTACTTATTTTCTCATCCCTCTCTCTCTCTCTCTCTCTCTCTCTCTCTCTCTCTCTCTCTCTCTCTCTTTATGCTGGTTGACAGGCGACAGTAAAACCAACTCTGTCTGACCAGAAAGTTTGATTGACTTACAGCACAGTTGACTTTATCCATTATCTGTGGAACACACTTAGACAAAGAACAGAACATGCGGCTATGTGGTCTAGTGGTATGACACTCGCTCTCGGATCGGAAGGTCCTTGGTTCGAGCCTCGCGTAGTAGAGTCCTTGGAAAATGCTCTTTACTCACATTATCTCACGGTACTCAGGTGTAAAATGAGTACCTGGCCGTTATCAGCGTTGCCTTTGTCCCAAAAATTGTAATATCGCCTAACAGGCGTCATGTCCCGTCCTACATGTTAAATGTTGCTGTTGACTAGGGACCCCTTGTAAAGCGCTTTGAGCACATTTAGTGGATATTGCACTATATAAAGCTCAATTTGATTTTAATTAATTAAACAATTGGGACCAACAAGGGGTGTTGACTTTAAGCAGAAGTTGACTTTAAGGCTGTTGAGTTTATGTGGATTCCATTGTATTTTAGAGATGGTTTATTGATAACACTTTCAGCCTCATTTTCGATGCACAAGTCGTGACAGTTTGATGTCATACATTATCAATTTGCAGTTACAGCCTTGAAAGTCTTGCAGCGGTGCTTTTCACCAAACCCGGTTCTAGTTCGGCCTCCTTATTTGGGGCCACCCACGACACGTCTGCCCCTTTCGTCTCTCGTTCACCCGATCATCTCCACGTGTCTTTTGCTCTTCGAATAATCCTCGTCACACTCGACATCTCCTTTCTGTGGGCCGATCCAACGTCGACATATTTACAGATCTGATAAGCGAACGCACTTACTGACCTGTTTTAACATTGTTGCAATGATCAGCATTTCCATTGGTTTAGACGACGTGTACATATATACAGGTCGGGCATCTGAACACATTTATGGGCCTAGTTTATCATTGTTGTAATGGACGATGTGTTGCGTCATTTGAGATTTCTATTACAACAATGAGCCTGCAATAAATCGGGTTATCAGACCTGTAAATAAGTGCACGTCGGTTTGAGAGTATTTCCATTATAAAATTGAGGCCATAACAACGTGGATTATCAGACCTGTAAATAATTAGACGTCGGTTTGAGAGTATTTCCATTATAAAAATGAGACCATAACACTTTGGGTTATCAGACCTGTAAATAAGTATACGTCCAGCCTGTCCAATAAATAAATATATAAAACTAAAATAAATAAAATTCCCTTCATTAATCCCATAGGGAGACGTTTTATCTAGGGTCTATTCCAATGGAAGACTGGAATAACCCAGGCGTTAGGCGCAGTGCAGCGCCGCAAATTGAGCTAGGGCGAGGTGACTTGCTCAAGGCCAAACAGCTCAGCGGCCGGTGATCGAACTCAGTACCTTTCGGGTTCGAAGCAAAGACCGTACCGCTGAGCCACGCTGCCCAACACCGTTATTTTGTCCTTGTAAAAAAACCGTCATTCCTCATTTCCTGTCCTCCCCAGGATCGTACCTGCAGCCCCAGAAATCCTCCAACGTCCACGGGGATATGACGGATGGTTACGTCAATGCTGGATTCGACAGAGCTGATCCTGAATTGGCCGAGGAAGGTGAGTGCATAGAGAATACAGTAGGAGTCTGTGGGTGAGTGTGGGTGAGTGTGAGTCACGGATTATTCTGATCTGATGACGTCTTTGTGTCAACGTGTTTTCTCTGCCCTACGGCTGATCTGTGTTTTCCCTTACTGTCGTACTCGGGAAACATCCATATCTAAACGTTTGACCAGAAAACATATCATCATCATCATCATCATCATCATCATCATCATCATCATCATCATCATCATCATCATCATCACCATCATCATCATCATCATCATCATCATCATCATCATCATCATCACCATCACCATCATCATCATCATCATCATCATCATCATCATCATCACCATCATCATCATCATCATCATCATCATCATCATCATCATTCCCAATATAAATCAACACCCATTCTGACTGCCGCACACCGAGACGGGCTGTGATATCCATGAAGCCTGAAGAGCGCCTTAAGGCGATTGTAGACGTAACTGTTGGATCCGAAAGCACAATGACCCCGTGGTGAATGGAGGCGCCTTACTGTGAGATCCCATCGAATCCACCTAATTATAGGGGGACCACTTTGAACGGGAAAACAAGATAACAGACGGGCCGATGTTAGCGAGATAACGGTTACGTGCGCCGAATCGACACGATCGACAAACGACCAGGAAGAAAACCAGGATCTGTCCTCAGGCATTTGCCACACGACACCCGGTGCGCGAGTCGTGCGTAAGGTTAAACTTAAACCCGCTCACCGGGCATCTTGTGGCGACCTCTGAGACAGATTCTGGTTTTCTTCCTGGTCGTTGGTCGATCGTGTCGGCTGTGGTCACGCAATCGTCAACTTGTCATTGTCTCATGCAGACTAAACGTTTGTTGTTTTATTTGGTTTGGAAAGCTGGACTTGAAAAATCAATGAATTAAGCTGGACTTTGATTTGACAAAAATTCTGGAAGCAGAAACATCAAAAATATTCTACCTGACTTGAAAGAAATCTCAGTTTAGGAATGTTGACATATTGGCCGCTATCTAATACTAATGATATATTGCCCATTGAAAAGCGCACATATTACAAAGCAGCGTGTCTTGTTATAAGTGTTTGGCTGGTATAGCACCGGCATATCTCACAGATCACGTGGTCATGTGTAAATTTGAAAATTACACTTTAAGATCATGTAATGACCAAACGAAAATTTCGGAAAAAAGATCAAGAACAAAATTTGGTGATAGATCGTTTGCTTGTTTCGGCCCCAAGATTTGGAATGAACTACCACGTGGTCTGAGGGAGTGCAAGTCGTTACCTACTTTTAAAAAGAATCTCAAGACACATTTTTACTGTATTTGTTTTTCTTGACTATATATGAATCCTTGATTTGGCTATGAATTATTATTGTTGTTATTATTTTATTTTTTTGACTTAAAATTGATATTTATATTGTAAAGTGCCCAGAGCTTGTGTTTTACACGAGAATGAGCGCTATATAAATGTGTATTATTATTATTATTAATAATAATAATAATAAATAATAAATGGCATTTATATAGCGCTTTACCCCGTTGTCACAGGCTCTAAGCGCTTTACAGTGATATAAAACAAAACATATTACAGTGAGACAAGTGTGAAGGAAACGTGATACGAATTCAATTTAACAACAACAAAATTAATCGGTATTCCAACAACAATTATTTCTAGCCAAATTTTTTAAAACAGATATGTTTTGACTGCATAGATGGAAAGATTTTGACGTCGTTCAGTTCTTTGTGATTGTTTTAAGACAGACATTGTGATGATTAGTTCTCACTTAATTCTATCTGTCAGGTTATAAACGTTTAAGATCACACATAGTTTTATGTCTTGGTACGTTATATCCGAATGGCGGATGTTGTGAGTATTTTATCTACACGCATAGAATCAATAGACAGACTAGATATACAGATTTCCTATAATTCAGTTCGGATTGATCTTATTTTCTGAAGAAAAAAAAAATCCCACGTATTTAAACTTTTGACCTTGGGTGGGGTTCCTGGCCTACAATAGTGGGCAGGGTGCCACTTACTGTGTCTTCTATCATCTATATCTGTTTTCCAATTTGCTTTCTGTCTTTGTCTTGGAATCAGATTACTTGGTTTTGCCCTGGCCCTGGCCGTAGTGCTTAGCCGGTAGGGAAACAGTCAGATGTTATTGTTTTGGGAGATTATATTTCTTTCCTTGTAAATCATCTCTCTGTTGTGTATTATAATGTTTGTTATTTTGAATGTATAATGTAAGCATTTGAGTGTATTCCTCTTAGTGGGATCTTGTGCTGGTGTATGGGTGAGACATTTAGGTGATCTCAAACTAAGTACACTGATAGTGTGCTATTGGAATATACACCTATTCCCTATTTGTACCATTCCCCTTTGTCTAACTTTTTCCTCAAGTCCTTTTTATTGTACATCTAGAATCTTTTCACTATCCAATTTTCCTCCCTTTTACTGGCGCTGATATGACCTAAATGTGTTGCGCCAAAAACCTTAAAAACAAAAACAAGAAAGTTTTGGCCAGAAAACTCGTCCTTCAAATATCCATCGATCTAAACGACATTCATCTTGGCAGAAAACTCTCAAACCTGAGACTTCATTGAAGACTTCCGTGCGGTCCCAGGTTTGACAAGATGAGGGTCGATAAGTTTGTTTGGTTTTCAGAGTGTAAACCATCTGGCAGAAGAATAATTGGGTCACATAAAAATGGTTGAACATCTAAAGAGCCAAATTTCCGTGCCGCCTTTTTCCAGGATTTCACGGGTTTCCACTTTTCTAAGACTCCTGGAATGGGTTCTGTCGCCAACTATAGATAGTATGCGCTTGGCTAAGAAGCTCACAACATTGCCATCCGGAAGTATAACGGATCAACACACAAAACTATGTGTAACCTTGAACTTTTGTAGTCTGGTTAATACAGTTTAGTGAGAATTACTTATAAACGCGAATGGCAAAAACCAATACCAAAGACCTGAGTGACATCATCTTTGTTCAATTATTGTATTTTACCATCCGAGTTCATGAGTAATTCTCACTAAACTGTATTAACCGGACCATAAACATTCAAGGTTACACACCGTTTTGTGTGTTGGTCAGTTATACTTCCGGATGGCAATGTTGTGAGCTTCTTAGCCAAGCGCACAATAGGGAATGAGATTAGCGGAAGAGTAGCGTCCCTTGATTAGACGTCACCCATAGTCTGTGACGTCACAGGCGGAAAAGTTATTAGAGAGAGAACGTCATGTTGGTTGTGCACATGCGTCTCTCGTCCTGGCGGAAGCGAGGACGAGAGACGCATGCGCACAACCAACATGACGTTTTCTCTCTAATAACTTTTCCGCCGGGCACGTCACAGACTATGGGTGACGTCCAATCAAGGGACGCTACTCTCATTCCCTATATCTATATCTTAACCTCCGCGGTCTCTTTCTCCTTGAAGATTCCACGAGAGATCGATGTCGTGATCGGAAGGTCCTGGGTTCGAGCCTGGCTCGGCGCATAGTTGAGTCCTTGGAAAAGGCTCTTTACTCACATTCTCTCACCGTACTTAGGTGTAAAATGAGTACCTGGCCGTTAACAGCGTTGTCTTTGTCCGAAAAATTGTAATATCGCCTAACAGGCGTCATGTCTCGTCCTACATGTTAAATGTTGCTGTTGACCAGGGACCCCTTGTAAAGCGATTTGAGCACATTTAGTAGATGTTACGCTATATAAAGCTCAATTTTAATTTTTAATCACTGGAAAAGGCTCTTTACTAACATTCCCTCACCGTACTCAGGCGTAAAATGAGTACCTGGATTTTAACAGCGTTGTCTCTGTCGGAAAAAAATGTAGTATCGCCTAGCCCAAGTTGTATTTGTTTCACAGTATTTTTGTCACAGTACGGAAGTTTTTATATACAGAAAATAACCTCTTGTTCCAAAGAAAACCCAGTCTGTATGATGTACATATTATATCTTATCTGGTAACATACCTGAATCTGACATCAAACTGCGTACACCGACAAAGCATCTTTTGTGACATTTTGGTCAATTTCGTTTGTTTTTGTGTGTGGATATTCTATTCAGCTTTACCAACAACTCACATTTCCAGAAAGTCTTACAACTTGTGACGTCATGGAACTTGGAGGTTTTTGTCTTTTAAATGTTAGGGATGATACAAAAATTACGCCTTTCCCCTACGGCAATATAAGATACCGTCGCCTAGGCGTTCCACGAAGGAATATAGATAATTCATCAAACAAGATGTCTGATGTCAACAGGAATCACACATTTTGTCCAAGTGAGCAAATTGGGGGTTAATAATCTTGCCAGTGGAAAAACAAAACAAAAACTAAAATGTCTGAAGCGGGGCCCGAACCCGGGATCTTTCGGATGTTAGGCAAAAAGTTAATAAATATTAGTTTATCGATGATGTTGATATATTTTAATTTATCACCTACCTTTTTTTAACGTTAGGCATCCGGGTAATTAACGATATTTATCGATATGATATTTTTTCTCCAAATTAAGATTCCCATTAGTTAATATTATTTATCAATTTCTCTTTTAAAAGTTAGGGATCATGTAACTGAATGTTAATTTATCGATAGCTCATTTTAAAACATTAAATATGATTTTAATCGATGTTGATTTATCGATTAATCTTTTGAAACTTAGCGATATCTATTTTAAAACCTAGTGGCCATGTTAATCAACGTTAAATAATCGATATCTCTCTTAAATTTTCGGGACAGTGATAATCAATGTTAATTTATCGATACCTCTTTTAAAACTTAAGGATAGTGATACTCAATGTTAGTTTATCGATATCTCTTTTCAAAGTTAAGGATAGTGATAATCAATGTTAATTTATCGATATCTCTTTTCAAAGCTAAGGATAGTGATAATCAATGTTAATTTATCGATATCTCTTTTAAAACTTAAGGATAGTGATAATCAATGTTAATTCATCGATATCTCTTTTAAAACTTAAGGATAGTGATAATCAATGTTAATTTATCGATATCTCTTTTCACGGATAGTGATAATCAATGTTAATTTATCGATATATCTTTTAAAACTTAAGGATAGTGATAATCAATGTTAATTTATCGATATCTCTTTTCAAAGCTAAGGATAGTGATAATCAATGTTAATTTATCGATATCTCTTTTAAAACTTAAGGATAGTGATAATCAATGTTAATTTATCGATATCTCTTTTCAAGGATAGTGATAATCAATGTTAATTTATCGATATATCTTTTAAAACTTAAGGATAGTGATAATCAATGGTAATTTATCGATATCTCTTTTAAAACTTAAGGATAGTGATAATCAATGTTAATTTATCGATATCTGAAGTTGTATCTCTCTGGAAAAAAACCCTGTTTTGTCAGTCTAGGATCGCATTGTCATCTGACGTGTTTTATCTGATTCAGGCCAACGGGTCGGTACGCGAGTGGCAGGAATGTCTAAACTAACTACATATGACACCTCCCCCACCCCCCCTGTCACCTCCGATCACCCCCCCTCCCCCCCACCCACTCCCTCCCCCTGTCACTCCCGCGTCTTTTCCCAATGTCTTTAGCACAAGGGACAGCAGGGATACAGAACCACCCGTCTAATAGCAACACCGTCAAAACGAGACACCACGACACCAAATCTCTGCCGGTTTCCGTCCGTTCGACGGAAATGGTTTTGCTAATGCTTTTCAAAATTGTTTCAGGTTTGAGAGTTTTAAACAGGATAAAGATCATTTGAATAGGTCGATATTGGAAGGACGAGTTTTCTGGCCTAAATTTTAAATTCATGTTTTTTTTCCCCCAGAGTATGGCAGAATAGGCTTATTGATGTTATGCGTTTAGCTTTAAAAAACTCATAAAACCGACAGCCGGATATAACGTACCAACACACAAAACAATGTGAAATCTTAAACGTTTATAGTCGGATTGATAGAATTTAGTGAAAGCTACTCATAAAATGGCTGGCTAAAAAGAATAACAAAGAGCTGAGTGACGTCAATTTCGTTTCTACTATAGTATTCTCTTTGGCACAAATATTTTCTATTCGTTTTGCTTTAGTAAGTAAAGTATGCGTGTTATATTTTGTGGACTTAGGGCCAAAATGTCGTAATTCCACGGACGTTTTAGACGTGTCATCATGTCTGGAATATCTTGACATGTCGGCTCATCATCGATGATTGGGTCTAGTTCTCTTGTCTTTGTTTGTTTGTTTGTTTGTTTTTGTCTTGTTTTGATTGTTTGTTTGTATGTCTTTGTTTTGTTTGTTCGTTTGTCTTTGTTTTGTTTTTTGTTTTTTTGTGTGTGTGTGTTTGTATGTTTTTGTTGATTTTGTGTTTGTTTTGTTTCGCTTTGTTTTGTTTTGTTTTTATTTTTGTTTTATTTCTTTGCTTGTTTTGTTTTGTTTTGTTATGCTTTGGTCCTTTCTTGGTTCATTTCCCTTCAAATGTTGTTTTAAACGACAGCACGACACCAGTTATCGCCAGTGTAAACACATTGTCAGTTGGCGGACAGTTGAATTTCTAGTCCTGGCAGTTCCAAACTGTACACAACGTAGATTCGGACATTCCGACATTCCAGGGTCATTCAACCGGAAACGCCTGGTCCGTGCCGCACACATTGACAAAACTTGGACTTTTCATTCGGGACTGAAAACTGAAAAATGTTCAGTTCAAAATATCAATGGATGATAATTAACCGACGTCCTTATGTTTGTAGGTCCAATAACAGGACGTAATTATGGCCTTGTTTTAACATTGTTGTATTGGACAATATTTTACGTGGGTTTGAGTTTGAGAGTATTTCCATTACACCAATGAGCCCATAACATCTTGGGTCATCGGACCTGTAAATAAGTATACGATGAAATAAACACACACGTGTTGTAAAGTCTCAGGTTTGACACTCATATGAATAAAAACTTGTTTACTCAAGTTTTATACATTTTCAACAAGTTTCGGATCATCTCACTCCTTCGATATTAGAAGAAACAGTTTTATGACTAAAATCAGAATAAAGCGTTTTGTCAGTGAATCTCAAGATGTGTTTTGAAGTGGGGGAGGGGGGGGGGGGGGGGGGGCTGACGCTCCCATCAGAACGCTTAAGTACTCTGGAAAAACTCATATTTTAAAATTTGGCCAGAAAACCCGTTCTTCAAATATCGATCGATTTAAATGACTCTCGTCTTTGAAAAAAAGCTCTAAACCTGGGGCTTCGCGAAGCCCCAGGTTTAGAGCTTTTTTTCAAAGACGAGAGTCATTTAAATCGAACGATATTTGAAGAACGAGTTTTCTGGCCAAATTTTAAAATATGAGTTTTTCCAGAGTATGAGAGAACGGCCGTGACAACTGGTTCACAATTGTCTGTGAAAATGTCTTCATGATTATTAGAATAATATTGTGGAAAGATATCAAAGAGATTTATACCGGATAATATGGGGAGTGTAATATCGATGCTGTGCGTTAATGTAAAATGTTCACAACATCCGCCAGCCAGATATAACGAACCGACACACAAAAACTATGTACATATAACCTTGAACGTTTTTATAGTTTGAGTGGTATAATTTAGAGAACTAATCCCAAAAATGGCTGTCTAAAAAAATGACAAAGAGCTGAGTGACGTCAAGTTTTTTCCGTCTATAAAAAAAAAGACCTTCAGTATTTATATCAAAGGCAATATCCACTTCATATGCTCAAAGGGCTTTACAAGAGGTCCCAAGCCAACAGCAATATGTAACATGAAGAATGAGACATGGCACCTGTGAGACGATATTACAATTATTTTTTTTTTCGACGGAGGCAACGCTGTTAACTTTCAGCTACTCATTTTACACCTGAGTACTGTGAGAAAACGTGAGTAAAGTACCTTTTCCATGGACTAAGTCTTTGCTCCTGTCCGTACAGGATCAAACCCTGGACTTAACCGTCCGAGGGCGAGTGTCCCACTGACCACTTGACCACTAAGCCGCACCCTAGAGTTTTAGACCAGATGAGGGTCATTGGAGTCGAGCGATGGGGCAGCGTGGCTCAGTGCTACGGTTTTTGCTTCCTACCCGAAAGGTACTGAGTTCGATCACCCGTTGCTGCCCTGTGTGGCATTGATCAAATCACCTCACCATAGCTCAATTTGCGGCGCTGCACTGCGGCTGATTCCTGGGTTATTCCAGTGTTCCCTTGGAATAGACCCGAGAGACATATTTTCCATATGGGATGAATAAAGGGAATTTTATTACCTACCTACCTGGATACCTCTGTATAGAGCTTTTAGACTTGGTGTAGTCTCCTTCGCTCCTCCTCATCTATTAATGATTGGACCAATTTTTATAATTGAACTTGTTTCCTAGGGTGTTGCTTATCTCCAACTCTGCTTTGAATTTATTCAAATTTTTTGCTGATACTGTGGTTTCTTGTAGTTTATTCCAGTTATTTACAATTCTAGATGAAAAAAAGTTCCTTCTTTCATTTGTTTTAAAACGTTCTTTTTTCAGTTTCTTGCTGTTTCCTCGTGTCTGAATGTTCTTGTTTGGTTTAAGGAATCCTGCCTCTACCCTGTCTATTCCCTTTACTATTTTATATGTTTGGATCATATCTCCCCTTCTTCTCCTGTAATCTAAGGTCGGGAGATTTAATTCTTTCAATCTCTCACAGTATGTTTTGTCTTTCAGGTGTGTGATAAGTTTTGTTGCTCTCCTTTGCACTCTTTCCAAACAGTCTTTGTCTCCTCAAACTTCGGATACCATATGCAGTTAGCATATTCCAGCTTTGATCTAACCATAGTCTTGTAGATGGTAGTCATGTGTTTTGTTTTCAGATTCTTGAAATTTCTTTTCACTATTCCGAGTGTTTTACTAGCCTTAGATTGAACATCTTTAATTTGCTTCTTGAAGTTTAGCTTCCTATCAATAAATACTCCTAGGTCTTTTTCCCCATTGGATTTCTGCAGGGGTTATTGATTTATCTTTTTATTTTATTTATTGTCTAATTGAAGGACGAGCTTCATGTCCAAATTTTAGCTAACATGTTTATTTCATCGTTCGCTACGACACACTTTTGACATCTTTCACATTTTGTTTTTCTCCTAACAGGCTTGATCGTAGTGGACGGAAAAGGCCCGAAACACGGAACGAAAAAGGTACGTAGCCATCACTCCCTGAACACATGTCACCGTTACAGATGGATGCCAGGTGGGCTGGAGGGTCAGGGTTCGAACCCGGTTGCTGGCAATTTCTTTTTGTTTGTTTGTTTGTTTCATTGATTTATTTGATTGTTTTTTATCATTTGATATTAACATTTATATGGCTCGTTATAACGGGCCTCCCAAGGTCACTGCAGGTCACAACGCATCCTTCATTTCCTCAGCAGGTCACGGATAACCAGATTTCCATATCACGTAGGACGCGTTTCAATATCCGTTTCTGTCTTTCGCCTAGTAAAATTGAGCTTGAAATTGAGCTTTTATATAGCGCGATATCCACTTAACGTGCTCAAATCGCTTTACAAAGGGTCCCTGGCCAACAGCAACATTTAACATGTAAGACGCCTGTTTGGCGATATTACAATTTCTTCGGACAGAGACAATGTTGTTCACGGCCAGGTACTCATTTTACAACTGAGTACGGTGAGAGAAAATGAGTAAAGAGCCTTCTCCAAGGACTCAACTATGCGCCGATCGAGGCTCCAAGCCAGAACTTTCCGATCCGAAAGCGAGTGTAAAAAAGTGTCTTACCCAAAGTTACAACGTCAAGATTTGATTTTCACCCATTCTGTTGTTTCCAATGTTCAACTTCGTTGATTTTATTATTATATTTTTATTTTGCCACTTGCCGAGACACTTTATTAATAAATAAAAAATAAAACAAAATTCCCTTTATTCATCCCATAGGGAAAATTTTTCTTTAGGGTCTATTCCAAGGGAAGACTGGAATAACCCAGGCGTCAGCCGCAATGCAGCGCCGCCAATTTAGCTAGGGCGAGGTGACTTGCTCAAGGCCACACAGCACAGTGGCGGGTGATCGAACTCGGTACCTTTCGGGTACGAAGCAAAGACCGTACCGCTGAGCCACGCTGTCCCTCGAACCACGGCCATAATGGTCTGACAGGATAATAATCTATAACACGATCGTTCATATCTTTCTTCTTCTTCAAGTCTCTCAGATCATTGGGCGGCCCGTGTACTAGGAGTTTATCTCGGTTTATATAGCAATTGCTTGCTACCCTTTGAATAGGACGCTTGTCTATTGCAAAATACTTTCGCCAGATCTAACAGAAACATCTAGCCGATCACTGATGGGTGGAGAAGGGGTTGGGGGGGGGGGGGGGGAAGCGGCGTAGCCATCGTTATGTTATAGCCTGATACTGAAATCCAAAAGGACTGGCAGTTTGACGTCATTATTTGGTTTTTGCACCACCTAGTGAGTTGTCGTTAGTAGAGCTCATGGAAACAAGTTATTTCATTGGTTGAACTATTGAATACAACTCACGAGTTGTTTTCTTTTTCGGCAAAAGACTGGCATTTTGACGTCATGTTTTGGTCAGTGTCAGACCATAACTTTACGAAGGCCACGGGGGGTGGGGGGGGGGGGGTGTTGGGAGCAGAAAAAAATCTCGACTTATTCGATCTTGCTTTCTTTGTGTGTGCAGCGAGTGCTCTACCAACTGAGCCATTGAGACCTCTTGATGTTGGTTTTAATTGAACATTTTCCTCTGTCAGAATGCTGGTGGCAAAGACGTCAACGCCAAGACTTGGTCCTCGTTCCCTCAGAGGGAACAACCTGGAATTCTCTATCGGCCTGGATCGTGTGGATCTCTGGATGAAAATATTCAGCCTGTGAGTATGAATGAAGATTGTGGTCTACTGGTTTGACACTCGCCCCGGATCGGAGAATCCTGGGTTCGAGTCCCGCTTTGAGCGGTGCTTTGTTGAGTTTTAGAAAGGCTCTTACAACACATCACACCGTACTCATGTGTGAAATATGAGTAAACCTGGCCGTTAACAGCATTGTCTCTGTATAAGAAAAATGTAAAATCACCTAACAGACGTCATGCCTCGTACCACATGTTACGTATTGCTGTTGGCTAAAGGTTCTTTGTAAAGCGCTTTGAGCACATTTATCGGATATTGCGCTATATAAATGCTTAAGAAACGAAACACACTCTCATGTATTCAGTCATTCATCTCATCTCATAATAATTCATGTGTAAATCTTACCACCCAAGTTCGAGCATCAGGACCACTGTGACACCGTACGGCTTTGACCAGAATGGGCACATTTCATGCATTACGTCATCTGTCCTTGTGTAGTTTTTGGTTATTAATTGTATCATTTTTTTCAACCACACATTATAGAACAGTAAAGTTTGCTGCCCCAAACGTAAACAATAACAAGTTGCTAGTGATTTCCGTTAGGGACCGGAATAATTTACGCACAATATAGGTCTCCCAATTTTGTAGTTTGAGTTGTAGGCAATACACTTTCAGTATTGAAAATATGTTTACATAAAATCTAACAGTTGCAGAAATAATAATATAAGGCTAAATTATTATGAAAATCAGGCTCCGAATAATTCTCGTTTTTTCACACCAGCGCAATAATTTGCTCTGGTCTAAAAATAGATAGACTGTAACTTTTGATAAATTTTAGGAAATTGTACCTTTTGTTCCATAAAATATCCATATCTAGACATTATTTGATGCATGATCGAGTATTTATGAATATGTGTTTCTTTTGCCACCTAACAGCCAAATTTTAAAGGTTATTTTTTTTCTATTATTTACATTGGAACGTGAGCTGTCAAGACAGGAACATGTGGTTTGCCACGTGCTTCTCGACCTTTGTTTACGTTTGGGGCACCTAACTTTACTGCTCTATAGGGAATGAGATTAGCGGAAGAGTAGCGTCCCTTGATTGGAGGACGAGAGACCCATGCGCACAACCAACATGACGTTCTCTCTCTAATAACTTTTCCGCTGGTGACATCACAGACTATGGGTGACGTCCAATCAAGGGACGCTACTCTTCCGCTAATCTCATTCCCTATAATAATTATTGATATTATTCTACCCGACGTGTTCATATTTCAGGTCTGATAACCAGAGGCCATTATGGGCCAGTTTTAACATTTGTTGTAATAGAGAATATTTTATGTTGGTTTGGGAGTATTTCCAATACAACAATGAAACCATAACAATTTGGATATCGGACCTGTAAATAAGTACACGTTGATTCTATCCTATCTCCGTAAATAGAAACGCGTAATGATATCAAGTTTACAATTATAATTTGTGACGTCAGATTATCAAACGTTAAATTTCACTAAAATTTGATTTCTTTAAAAGAAGTAGACCTCTATCATTTAAATATTTTTGAAAATGTTTTTTATTCAAGGGTGACGAAATAGGAATAGATTGAGGGGTAGAATAAATTATTTATTACAGGTTTTGGAATTGGAACTTTGTTTTCAACGCACACTCGCAAGCTTATAGATAGTATGCGCTTGGCTAAGAAGCTCATAACATTGCCATCCGGAAGTATAACGGACCAACACACAAAACTGTGTGTATCCATGAACGTTTATAGTCGGGTTAATACGGTTCAGTGAGCATTACTCGTGAACGCGGATGGCAAAAAACAATAACAAAGACCTGAGTGTCGTCATCTTCGAACTATCCAAACAGTGTTTGGAACACATCCGGAATTCCAAAAAAAAAAAAACAAGAATGTAAAAATCGTATATCACCAGGTTTCATTTACCATTTTCTCCCATTTCCTTTTCTCTTTCATATATTATGTTGACATCAAAATGTGTGAATTATTGGCGAAAGCCTAAAAGCGGCGTGCACGTATATCCAGGTCTGACATCCGAACGCAATTATGGGCCTAGTTTAACATTGTTGTAATGGACAATATTTTGCATCATTTTTTGAGATTTCCATTACAACAGTGAGCCCATGATGAATTGGAGTATCAGACCTGCAAATAGGTGACGTCGCCTTATAACATAAATATATAAACTTGAAAGAATATTGTTCTCATCTGGTCCAGAATTCTGAGATCATAACTGTCTGTCTTGAGAGTCAGGACATCATCGGTCTGGGATTCAACATCTCTGGTACCTTTGGGGAAGGCATTCAAGTGAGTCAGGTCCACAATCGCGGTCCCGCTGTGGAGTCCGGAAATATCAAAGTTGGTAAGTAGAGATTTACATTGAATGACGGTGACGTCACTCAGCTCTTTAGTATTGTTTTTATACCGCCAGTTGGGTGATAAGTCCTCACCAAGTTCTCTCAAGTAAACTTTAAATGTTTGGGGTTTGACATAGTATTGTGCTTGTGTTGGGATGGGGGGGGGGGAGGGGGGGGGGGCGATAGCTCAGTGGTGGAGCACTCGCTTCACAAGCACACGGACCGAGATCAATCCCGAGTGCAGTCAAGATGTTTTTCTCTGACCCCCCCCCCCCTGTCCAACCAGCTGTGTTTTGGGGAGCTGGGTTTTTCATAGATATGGTGGAAAGTACTTAGCGATAGACTTGTGTCTTATACAAAGTGTAGAAACTAATTTCTATTGTCGGCTTCAAGCAATAGAACGGGGATAAACTCCACCTCTCTAATACCTCTGAAGGACTACCATAGTTTTGTGTGTTTGTAAGAGTCACCAGTTGGCTATTTTACTTTAGCGCATATCATAAATCCTGGCATGTGTATTTGTGTGTGCTTGAGACGCAGAGGTAGAGAGAGAGGGAGAGAGAGAGAGAGAGAGAGAGAGAAAGAGAGAGAGAGAGAGAGAGAGAGAGAGAGAGAGAGAGTTTGTGAGTGGGTTAAAAATTACAGTAACACAAAATCTCGATGATGATGATGATGATGATGATGATGATGATGATGATGATGATGATGATGATGATGATGATGATGTTGATGACGAAAACGACGACGATGATGACGACGAAAACATATAATGAAATATTTCACAAAATCGAAGTTGTAATTATGACCTCAAAATTATGAAATGAATACTGACACGTTTTCTCGTTTTTTCCTTTGAATATTATTTCATTTATCGACATCAAGAGAAACAGCTCAATATTTTCAAATGCAAACGATCAGTTACTTACCCTGTATTCCCATTTCCTTTCAGGGGACAAAATCCTGAGTGTGGAAGTTTCCTATGAGAATATCGTCTACGAAGATGCTCTCACCATCCTGAGCTATGCGTCACCGTACCCAGTCAAAATCACACTTCAGAAAGGCGATGCGAGACGGAGTCGAGACTCAACGCTTTACAAAAAGGAGATATCGACGATCTCAGGAAACGAAAAACTTGCAGAGTCCCAATTGAACCATCCTCTGTATCGTAGCCAATCATTAGACGTGTTCAAACAGCTGGGCAAATCCAGGGACACTTCAACTGCGCCATTCCAACCTAAACGAACTCAGAGTGAGATGAAACCGGACACAAGGAAAGATGGCGGCAAACCTCGGAAGAAAGGAGACCGCAACTCCAAAAGTTTTGTCCATGACGTTCTGGACAAAATTGCTGGGACAATTTCCCCGTCCAAATCCAGTTCTTCAAAGCAACACGAGGTGGTTATATCGGACGTTGTGGTCCATCAAGAAAGACGAGAGGATTATTCGGGAAATGCCACATCGATTCAAATGGAGTCATTCCCGTCGTCCCAAAATATCCCCAATGATATAGACAATATCAGCGATGACTTTACGCCGACAAATTCCACGGAATTAGCGTCGTTGATGGACGACAAATTTGATCTCAAGCATGACGGGTTTGAAAACATACCTTTGAACTCACCGCCCGATGGGAGTCCAGTTTTACCTCCTAGTAAACCGGAAAGAAAATATAAAAAGCAAGACAGTTTTGAATCTCAGAGAAATTCTTCAGAATCTTTGAACACGGACGCTGACAAGTCTGTGAATTCTGACGTTGAGGAGGATGTGATTGTCCCAAGTGTGAAAAAGACTGAAAGGCAATTAAATAATGGTGATATTCACTTGGAGCCTTTAGAATTTCATCCAGTGTCCAGTAAATGCGATGACATGAATGAAGCCTTAAGCCCTCTGTCCAATGTACAGATACTAAGTGTCAACATCGATAGATCCCCGTCGCCCGATGACAACAGCGTTGTCGAAGATCTCATTGAAGCCACGGCGGCCAAACGAGACTCATCGGCAATTTCCTTGTCTACGTTAGAACAGATTAGTGATAAACAAGAAAGGGTGAAAGAAATTGGAACGACGACAGAGATTGGGATCAACACAGAAACTGTTGAAGATGAATCTGTAAAAGATGACGAACAGTCAGAAGAGACAAAGGAACCCGAACCGCCAGCTCTGGATGAAGAAATGTTAGAAAGATTAATTGCTATGAATTCGTATGAACCAGGAACGCAAGGCTGGGCTGGGATTCAGGCTGGTGGAAATCAAGGGGGGATAAACGATGATTTTATTCCAGCAAATTCTAGAGAGTTTTTACCACAGCCTGTTCCAAAAAGCAACATCAACGAAAGCAACGCCATGTCGCGTCCTATGTCACCGCCGAGTTTGTCTTATGAACTGAGAGACGATTTAGTGACAGGAACTCCCGTTGCTGTGGGCATCAAATCCAAACCAGGCACACGTGACTCATCTCCTGCAATCACGATCAATACAACTTCTACAACGCAGGGTAAACACAATAAAAATGCCAGCACTCCCAAAGACAATAGTAATAATTATTCAGGTAGCCCCGGCAATGTCGTAAACAAATCGTACAGCGCCAGTAAAAATCGTAACAAAAGCAATAACAATAATAACAAAAACAATAACAACAACAGTGACGAATCGTCACGTGATATAATCGACCAATCCCAGGACGTGACGAGTTATAGACTTGTGAATTCCGGAAATAATCCAAACATCGGTTGGACGGATTCCAAAACAGTTGACAATCAGATTGTAATTTCCCAAGAGAGATGTATTGACGACTTAACGGATTCGGACTCTGAGTGTGCTATGAGTGAAAATCCCTCTAGAATTTCGATTCAAGGATCCGAAGACGTCAGCAGTCGGCGATCCAAATTAGCTGAAAATTCAGACGTTTCAAATTCCTTTACCTCCAGCAGCGGAGAAGCTTCTCCACCTTATTCCTCTAATGGGCAAGAACTGGGATCATCCCCAGAATTTCCGATGTCAAAATCACCACTGGAGCTAATGGCTGGTGGCATCGAAAGCGACAAGCAATCGAATCCTGCAATATCTGTGACGTTACACCGACAAGATAGTCACAGTGATGTGGAGTGTTAGAATTATTTACATATTATTCATCCATGATTATTTCAATAGAGAGGGGAAAGCTTGTGGATTTCTCATACGGTTGTGCGACGACAAATCAACGTTTCCATTCATTTACAGACTATTTTTTACTGCCAACATCGACGACATAAGGCGAACCCTACTGGTCCAAATATCCTAAACATGAGACTGGCAAGGCTTAAAGACTCACAGATGTAAGTATTTTGACCAAGTGAGGGTTTTCTTATTTCATCAATACAGTCAGATCTGCCGTCGAAACCAATTCTACATAACGACCACTTCTAACAAAACAACCACTTTGACTGTTGATAATTCGCAGTCACTATAAATAGGTTTCACTGTACTTGTAGTAAAGTTTTCTGCCCAAAATTGAGGAAAAAAAAGATGTTTCCTCGGTGTATAGAATTATATATGGATACAACACTCAACTATGATTTCAAGTACTGATGCAAGTACATGATGTTTATCGCGAATGATTACTCACCAAAGGATTTGTTGTATCAAGTAGATGTTGCTGCAAATGTCTGGATTGGTCCTGAAATGTCACACTGTGTCCGGGCAATGACACGTGTAAATAACTAAGAATGAAATAGACGACGTATTTGACAGGCAGGTGGTACTTTTTGGAGAAATATCCATCATAGTTTAGATGTGCTCAAATGACTTTGTTCCAAAGAGTGAGACGTACGGACAAGGCAATTATTTCTATTACAAAACGAACAAGAATTGGAATGCAGTCCAGTGTCAGAAAAAGAAGAAATTGACAGAGTTTATTTTTGAGAAGAGGCCCTTAAACTGTGTTTTCTTTTCAAAACATCATCTTGGGTTTTCTGTTCCACCGACGTCATTTATTTTCCAAAGTCTTTTCGGCATCAACGCAATATGGTTCATTCTACCACAAAGACAACAACTGTTGATCTCGGATTGCTAAACTTCCTGATGATGACGAAAGCATTTCAATTGGCAATTCTCTATTGTTTTGAAATTTTAAAAAAATTGTTTACGTTAATCTTATGGATGATATGAACACATTTTTTGTTATATCAATTTGCAATATTGGCCCTTTTACCTCACAAAATCATCGAATACTATTGGCAGCTTGTGTTACCGTGTACAGTCCCTATACAAAATGTGTAATGTGTACAGCCATATACAAAATATGTGTGTGTAATGTGTACAGTCCATATACAAAATATGTGTGTGTAATGTGTACAGTCCCTATACAAAATGTGTGTGTAATGTGTACAGTCCCTATACAAAATGTGTGTGTGTAATGTGTACAGTCCCTATACAAAATGTGTAATGTGTACAGTCCCTATACAAAATGTGTGTGTAATGTGTACAGTCCCTATACAAAATGTGTAATGTGTACAGTCCCTATACAAAATGTGTGTGTGTAATGTGTACAGTCCCTATACAAAATATGTGTGTGTAATGTGTACAGTCCCTATACAAAATGTGTAATGTGTACAGTCCCTATACAAAATGTGTGTGTGTAATGTGTACAGTCCATATACAAAATGTGTGTGTAATGTGTACAGTCCCTATACAAAATGTGTAATGTGTACAGTCCCTATACAAAATATGTGTGTAATGTGTACATCCCTATACAAAATGTGTGTGTAATGTGTACAGTCCCTATACAAAATGTGTAATGTGTACAGTCCCTATAAAAAATGTGTGTGTAATGTGTACATCCCTATACAAAATGTGTGTGTAATGTGTACAGTCCCGTTACAAAATGTGTGTGTAATGTGTACAGTCCCTATACAAACTACGTGTGTAATGTGTACAGTCCCTATACAAAATGTGTAAGGTGTACAGTCCCAAAACAAAATGTGTAGTGTGTAATTCCCTATACACAATGTGTAGTGTGTAATTCCCTATACACAATGTGTAGTGTGTACAGTCCTTTTACATAATGCATTAATGTTTATCATTTATTGTTTAGAGTCTCTAAATTTAATCTGCCGTTCCGTGACAAAAAATATATTTTGTTTCATTTAAACCAGAAAATACTGTTCTATTTGAATGATTTTCCACTTGTCCAAAATTTTAAAACTTGACACTTCATTGTCAAATTTAAGACTTTTGACAAATTGAAAATCATCTCAATCAGTCGTTATGTTATATGTGTTCTGGCAGTGTGTACAGTCTCTAGAATACATACATGTTACGTATAGTGTGTCACTGTACGCCAGTAATGTGTACTGTATTGTCACTTTAACACGTAGGACTATCAAACCACCAGACCCGTTTCGCAGGGTTCAATTTTGCTGTATACAAAATTTTGACAGAATTCGTAATCCAACGAAGTCTCACTTGAATTACTGGTTATATAATAATAATTAATATTTATCTTAAATCTAAGAAATATGCTCTGGCATAACTTTTGATACTGTAAAACATATTTCAAATAATATTGTCTTTTTATCATAAATTATTAAAAGATTTAAAGCAATCTAAATGCTTCTGATTAAAATATTAATTTAAAGAATGTGTTTGAACTGTTGAGCAAATTATGCCCCTTGTGGGATTTTTCTAGCAACATCTCCCATTCCATAAATGGATTGGGGATGGGGCGTAAGTCAAGGCTTGGAATCGACGGCAAATTGGAGGGCATGAATAGCCATCCGATTTTGGAATCATCGACGAATTAAAAAGAAAATGGACTTGTGTAAACGATCCGAATCGTGAAAAACTGTTTAAATTTCGCGAGATTGATAAGATATTAACATTCAGATACTGGTAGATTTTCTAGCCGGTTTGTGAGAAATTCCTTAGGCGTCACTTACATACGTAATTTTTAATTTTTTGTTTGTTTTGTGTTTATAGCAATTGGAATTCTTGGCAAATAAAATCAAAAGTAGTTTCGAACCAACAGTTGATTAACCCCCATCAAACTGTTCTTCTCATAAATATTTCTCACTGCTGACCCCACGTACAAAGTGCCTTTCCCAAGGACACAAACGATTGCTGCTAAACCCAACAATATTTTAGATCCATAAACTGATGGTCTTGCCCAAAATTATCAGCATTTTTCACTCTCTTAAAAATATCTTGCTCGTTTCTAATGCAATATTACACACTTTGTCTATTATTATTGGGACATTACCTATCTAGCCCTTTGTGTCAATGGTAATGTGTAATGTGTAATCTGTTACATGATATCAGTAACGAGTGTCAATAAACGGTAAAGCCTCCAAATTAACAACACAGTCAATAGGTGTCATGGAGTAGAATCTTTTAGAAATAGTTTCACAAATTGAGATTAAAATCAAAACGGTTTCAAGAGTAGTCTAGAATACAAGAATTTGTACATTGTTGTGCTCTGAAATTGTTTTTTTTTAAACAAAAAAAACAAAAACAACTTGTATTTAAAATTTTGCTCAGAAAACTCTTCCTTTAAATATTGATCTATTAAAATGACATTCATCTCGCCAAAACTCTCAAACTTGGAACTTGCAAAGTCCCAGGGTTGAGAGTTTTTACCAAGATGAGAATCGTAATAATCGATCGATATTTGAAGACCGACTTTACTGGACAAAATTTTCAATTCGTGTTTTTTTTTCTGAGTATAGCAGAATACTCTTGCGTTTTGGCATCCCAGCGTTGTTTCCATCACGTGATTTCAAATGCCTGGGTAGCCCCAGCGTTGTTTCCATCACGTGATTCCAAATGTCTGGGTAGCCCCAGCGTTGTTTCCATCACGTGATTCCAAATGTCTGGGTAGCCCAGCGTTGTTTCCACCACGTGATTCCAAATGTCTGGGTAGCCCTAGCGTTGTTTCCATCACCTGATTCCAAATGTCTGGGTAGCCCCAGCGGTGTTTCCATCACATGATTCCAAATGTCTGGGTAGCCCCAGCGTTGTTTCCATCACGTGATTCCAAATGTCTGGGTAGCCCCAGCGTTGTTTCCATCACATGATTCCAAATGTCTGGGTAGCCCCAGCGTTGTTTCCATCACGTGATTCCAAATGTCTGGGTAGCCCCAGCGTTGTTTCCATCACGTGATTCCAAATGTCTGGGTAGCTACCTGGGAACGCAGTTAGAGTGACAAAAGACGATCATTCTGACCTCAGATGGTCCAGAGATCAAGACTCAGTGTTACGGTTAATTAATCGACAGCTGCTGTTATTTTATTGGATGTTCCTGATTTTTAGGGTCTTACATTAATTAATGTTTCCATTGATATAGTTTCTCGTTGATAGAGTGTTGTTTACACGTGAAATATGACTGATTGATAGTTTTAGGTGTTCTTTACGGCATTTTTCTATTGGGCCTCAGTATAAAGACTTACAGTTTTTAATGTCCATATATTACAATGAACCGGATTAGAATAATACGTTTTGTTATTTTGGCTCCAGGGAAAATCCTGATTTTAAAAAATTAAAATTCTGATTTTTATAAATTCTTATCTTTTGTCGCTGACTGCCATTGTGGTTTGTCACCCTGGTTAAGGACGTGTCACTGACTACCATTGTGGTTTGTCACCCTGGTTAAGGACGTGTTACTGACTACAATTGTGGTTTGTCACCCTGGTTAAGGACGTGTTACTGACTACCATTGTGGTTTGTCACCCTGGTTAAGGACGTGTCACTGACTGCCATTGTGGTTTGTCACCCTGGTTAAGGACGTGTCACTGACTACCATTGTGGTTTGTCACCCTGGTTAAGGACGTGTTACTGACTACCATTGTGGTTTGTCACCCTGGTTAAGGACGTGTCACTGACTGCCATTGTGGCTTGTCACCCTTGTTAAGGACGTGTCACTGACATTGTGGTTTGTCACCCTGGTTAAGGACGTGTCACTGACTGTCATTGTGGTTTGTCACCCTGGTGAAGGACGTGTCACTGACTGCCATTGTGGTTTGTCACCCCGATTAAGGACGTGTCACTGACTGCCATTGTGGTTTGTCACCCTGGTTGAGGACATGTCACTGACTGCCATTGTGGTTTGTCACCCTGGTTAAGGACGTGTCACTGACTACCATTGTGGTTTGTCACCCTGGTTGAGGACGTGTCACTGACTGCCATTGTGGTTTATCACCCTGGTTAAGGACGTGTCACTGACTGCCATTATGGTTTGTCACCCTGGTTAAGGACGTGTCACTGACTGCCATTGTGGTTTGTCACCCTGGTTAAGGACGTGTCACTGACTGCCATTGTGGTTTGTCACCCTGGTTAAGGACGTGTATTTACAGATATTTTATCCTTAGAATAGTTTTCATTCCAACTTACAGCAGACAACACTGCCTTGTATTGTCAAAATATCCCATGGTTCCAGTATAACAATGTAGATATCGTTTTCTGTGTATGAGATCAATAAGATTTAAGCACAATGTCAAAGCGTACTTAGAACACAATCATAACAAGAGGAAGAATAAATCGGCCTATTGTTTGATTAAATTTAAAATTAAATGACTTTGTATTTATGGTTACATTAAAACATGGTAGGCATTACAAAATTTATCTCAGGAATTTCATTTGCTATCATTGTTGTTTTATTACCTTTTTATTCTCTCTCTTTCTTTCTCTCTCTTTCTCTCTCTCTCTCTCTCTCTCTCTCTCTCTCTCTCTCTCTCTCTCTCTCTCTCTCTCTCTCTCCCTATGTCAAACTTTACCTCTCTTTCTTACTTTTTAAAATCTTTTTTTTTTAATTATTTATTTATTCATTTATTTTTTGCTGTTTGTTTTGTTATCCTTATGGTTAGTTGAGTTGCTTGTACGTTTCTTACTGATAGGTGTGACTTCATCAAAGGGAAAGAAATCATGATTGTATGTCCATGTATTGTACTGGTTAGGTCCCTTTGTTATCTTATCAAGGTAGCGGAATGACAATGGCGTCTTTGTTTATCATTATCAAGTCATTCTAATTACCTCGTCTTCAATTGTGTGTTAGTTTTGCTGAAGACAAACACATCTTACTTCGTTTTTTTTATTTCACTTTTATTTATGGAATTGGGAGGCCTTCCGAAAGCTCCTCGTGCTAGCTTTTCTTTCAATCTAATTTTCAACGTGGATCTTTTGTCATGCGTTTATTTATTCATTTTGTCAATATATTATAGTAGCATTGTAAAAACTCTAGAATAAACCTTGATAGATTAGCGAAAGTGAAACATTACACTTTCTTAATTCGACCATTGTTTGGATTTCCGAAGCCATTTTGTTTTGTGAAGTATTGAAAGCAGTCCTAGGCTTTTTTTTTCTTTCTTTTTTTTTCTTTTTTTTTTTTTTTTTTTTTTTTTTTTTTTTTTTTTTTTTTTTTTTTTTTGTTTGTTTGTTTGTTTGTTTTTTGTTGGTTTTTTTTTTTTTTTTTTTTTTTTTTTTTTTGGTTCTATTACTATTAAGGTTAGCCTGAGGTCGGTTGTTTTTTTTTTTTTTTTGGTTTTTTTTTTTTTTTTTTGGTTCTATTACTATTAAGGTTAGCCTGAGGTCGGTTGTTTTTTTTTTTTTTTTGTTTTTGTTTTTTGGTTCTATTACTATTAAGGTTAGCCTGAGGTCGGTTGTTTTTTTTTTTTTCTTTTAGGGTTAGTCATAAGTGTTAGTAAAGGTCCGAGGGTGTTTGTTTTTCCTATTCGGGGTTAGTTGAGGGCTGAGGGAATATCGGAGTTGTTTCCCTTAGCACGAGGAGCTTTCGGAAGGCTTCCCATGGAATGTTTGAACTATGAAATATTTTTTATTAAAACACAGAGACTGCATTTGTAACAATTTCACATCTATATTGTTTATTATGAATTTATTTATTCAATTAATAACTTACTGTTGGTTTTTTTTGTTTTTTTTTTTTAATTTTTATCTGCGCATTTTACGTGTTCTTGTTGTTTTAATCATTTCAATAGGACCGTATAATAATAATTTGTGTCCACGCTGGTTTGTGGACGAATGCGTGAACTCTTGCTCGTATGTAGCATATGTGTGTTTGTGTGTGTGTGTGTGTGTGTGTGTGTGTGTCCATGCGTGTGTATTTGTGTGTGAGAGTACGTGTTGTGTGACAGATTACATGAATATTTATATTTGAGTTGCATTCGTAGATTGTTTGTTTGAAGTATTTTGATTCGATGATTTGTTATTCATTTTATTTATTATTCTAACAGGAACCAATCATCACTACGTACATTAATTAGTCTAAATGTCAATCAGCCGGGAAAAAATATAAATAAAAGAAGGCGGCTTCCCAATTTTTTTAGCATCGCTCACCATTAATTTATGACAGAAAATTAAAAATTAATATGTCGTCATACAGGAAATATTACGTCAATACCTTTGTGAGAACTATTCACATTCTTAAAGTGGACGTTTCGGCGCCATTCGAACATCTTTAAAACCTGGAACTGAAGATTTACATCATCATTATTTCCAGTTTCCAGCTTCGAACAGCTTTATTTACAAATTTGGAGCTGAGCTGATTCGGCTGATGGGCATGTCTGCATTTGGGAAAAACACATATCTGTTTAAAGACCAGGAAACTCGCCCTTCAAAATTTAAAAGATTAAAATGGCCCACATCTTGGCAAAAACTCTCAAACTTGGGACTTAAGCAAAAACTTCTCGAAGTCCCAGGTTTGTCAGATTTTGTCAAGATTAGCGTCATTTTAATCGATGGATATTTGAATGGCTAATTTTCTGGCCAAAATCCATACGTATTTGGCGTTTTTTCTCAATTGTACGGTTGGCCAGGAGGTTCTGACACACGAAGTCATCGACACTGCCAGGGGAGATAACCGTTTTAATTCGTCAACACAATTGTTAGGGATAGTTGTATACCGTGGCCAAATCCAGTTCGGCATCTTCTAGAACTGACCGAGGCCAGTCATGCTTCCAGGGTTCTAGAAAATCATAATGACGACTCAGTAGATATTTCTTCAATGCCAGTAAAAGATGCAGCGGTTTTAATTGCTGACCTACAGGAAAAAAACCAAAAATAAATAAATAAAATAAAATGCATGGCATTTAGATGTTCTTTAATTTGAGGCCAAAATGGACTTGATTATGGCAAAGGTTAGAACTTACGCATGGTATTGTTATTTCAAACAACTCTGAGAATTTGATATATTTGATATTATAATACGAATTCTGAGAACTTAATATATTTGATATTATAATACGAATTCTGAGAACTTAATATATTTACTATTACTATACGAATTCTGAGAATTTAATATGAAATCTTAGAATTTAATATGTTTAATATTATAATATAAATCCTAGGAATTTAATATAATTAATAATATAAATTATGAATTCTGATAATTTAATATATTTGATATTACACTATGAATTCTAAGAATTTAATATAATATGAATCCAAAGAATTTAATATATTTAATATTAAATTATGAATTCTGAGAATTGAATATATTTAATATTATAACATGAATCCTAAAATGTTAATATATTTAATATTATAATAAGAATTCTTAGAATTTAATATAATTATGATGAAGATTAATGCATAATAGATAAAAATGTGTTCATATGGATTTGTCGTGCGTTTCTTGTGCTACAAAATTACAAATGTATGACAGTGTACTTAAAATAAATGAATATCATACGATATTATATTATATCAGTCTGTAAACTATACACACTCTGTTACATCTGTTGTTTCTTTCATTTATTTCTACAAATTCACTACATGGATGCGGTCTTGTCTTTGACCTCCCAGGGTAGGCAGGGAAGTCAATGTCTTTGACCTCCCAGGGTGGGCATAGAGGTCACTGTTGTTGTCTGGGTGGGTCTTTCACCTCCCATGGTGGGCAGAGAGGTCTGTTGTTGTCTGGGTGGGTCTTTTACCTCCCATGGTGGGCAGGGAGGTCACTGTTGTTGTCTGGGTGGGTCTTTGACCTCCCATGGTGGGCAGGGAGGTCACTGTTGTTGTCTGGGTGGGTCTTTGACCTCCCATGGTGGGCAGGGAGGTCACTGTTGTTGTCTGGGTGGGTCTTTGACCTCCCATGGTGGGCAGGGAGGTCACTGTTGCTATCTGGGTGGGGTTTTTGACCTCCCATGGTGGACATGGAGGTCACTGTTGTCTGGGTGGGTCTTTGACCTCCCATGGTGGACAGAGAAGTCAATGTTGCTGTCTAAGTGGGGTCGTTTGACCTCGCATGATGGGCATGGAGGGCAATGTTGTATGGGTGGGCTCTTTTGACCTTCCATGGTGGGCAGGGAGGTCACTGTTTTTGTGTCTTCTATCCCCTTCATATCCTTTCCCAAGAAGAAGAGCGAAGAAGAAGAAGAAGAAGAAGAGAAGAAGAGAAGAAGAAGAAGAAGAGAGAAGAAGAAGAAGAAGAAGAAGAAGAAGAAGAAGAAGAAAGAAGAAAGAAGAAGAAGAAGAAGAAGAAGAAGAAGAAGAAGAAGAAGAAGAAGAAAGAAGAAGAAGAAGAAGAAGAAGAAGAAGAAGAAGAAGAAGAAGAAGAAAGAAGAAGAAGAAGAAAGAAGAAGAAGAAGAAGAAGAAGAAGAAGAAGAAGAAGAAGAAGAAGAAGAAGAAAGAAGAGAAGAAGAAGAGAGAAGAAGAAGAAGAAGAAGAGAGAAGAAGAAGAAGAAGGAAGAAGAAGAAGAAGAAGAAGAAAGAAGAAGAAGAAGAAGAAGAAGAAGAAGAAGAAGAAGAAGAAGAAGAAGAAGAAGAAGAAGAAGAAGAAGAAGAAGAAGAAGAAGAAGAAGAAGAGAAGAAGAGAAGAAGAAGAAGAAGAAGAAGAAGAGAAGAAGAAGAAGAAGAAGAAGAAGAAGAAGAAAGAAGAAGAGAAGAGAAGAAGAAGAAGAAGAAAGAAGAAGAAGAAGAAGAAGAAGAAGAAGAAGAAGAAGAAGAAGAAGAAGAAGAAGAGAAGAAGAGAAGAAGAAGAAGAAGAAGAAGAAGAAGAAGAAGAAAGAAGAAGAAGAAGAAGAAGAAGAAGAAGAAGAAGAAGAAGAAGAAGAAGAAGAAGAAGAAGAAGAAGAGAGAAGAAGAAGAAGAAGAAGAAGAAGAGAAGAAGAAAGAAGAAGAGAAGAAGAAGAGAAGAAAAGAAGAAGAAGAAAGAAGAAGAAGGAAGAAGAAGAAGAAGAAGAAGAAGAAGAAGAAGAAGAAGAAGAAGAAGAAGAAGAAGAAGAAGAAGAAAGAGAAGAAGAAGAAGAAGAAGAAGAAGAAGAAGAAGAAGAAGAAGAGAAGAAGAAGAGAAGAAGAAGAAGAAGAGAGAGAAGAAGAAGAAGAAGAAGAAGAAGAAGAAGAAGAAGAAGAAGAAGAAGAAGAAGAAGAAGAAGAAAGAAGAGAAGAAGAGAAGAAGAAGAAGAAGAGAAGAAGAAGAAGAAGAAGAGAAGAAGAAGAAGAAGAAGAAGAAGAAGAAGAAGAAGAAGAAGAAGAAGAAGAAGAAGAGAAGAGAAGAAGAAGAAGAAGAAGAAGAAGAAAGAAGAAGAAGAAGAAGAAGAAGAAGAAGAAGAAGAAGAAGAAGAAGAAGAAGAAGAAGAAGAAGAAGAAGAAGAAGAAGAAGAAGAAAGAAGAAGAAGAAGAAGAAGAAGAAGAAGAAAGAAGAAAGAAGAAGAAAGAAGAAGAAGAAGAAGAAGAAGAAGAAGAAGAAGAAGAAGAAGAAGAGAAGAAGAAGAAGAAAGAAGAAGAAGAAGAAGAAGAAGAAGAAGAAGAAGAAGAAAGAAGAAGAAGAAGAAGAAGAAGAGAAGAAGAAGAAGAAGAAGAAGAGAAGAAGAAGAAGAAGAAGAAGAAGAAGAAGAAGAAGAAAGAAGAAGAAGAAGAAGAAGAAAGAGAAGAAGAGAGAAGAAGAAGAAGAGAAGAAGAAGAAGAAGAAGAAGAAGAAGAAGAAGATAGAAGAAGAGAAGAAGAAGAAGAAGAGAAGAAGAAGAAGAAGAAGAAGAAGAAAGAGAAGAGAAGAAGAAGAGAGAAGAAGAAGAAGACGAGAAGAAGAGAAGAAAGAAGAAGAAGAAGAAAGAAGAAGAAGAAGAAGAAGAAGAAAAGAAGAGAAAGAAGAAAAGAGAAGAGAGAAGAAGAAGGAAGAAAGAGTAGAGAAGAGAAGAAGAAAATAGATTTGATGAAAAATTGAAGCTTAGTAGGTAAGGAGACATAGTGAAAAGAAAATGGACGAAACCGTAGAAATAAATCATGAAAAAAGATGCAATAAGAAGAATGCAGAATTTCATTTGTTTGTTAACAATCGATCCAAGTAGGTAACAGTGAAAAGCAATCGGATTCAAACGCTAGATTACTGAAGGGGCCCATAGGATCATTGGTTTCGACCAAATTCCAAAACAGCAATTTAATACATGATATATATTTTTTTCTTTTATACTTTGGCCAGATGAGTTGAATTTTATGATATTAAACAGTAATTCATGGATTAAAAGATCTATTTTTCCATGTGAAAGTTTAAAATTTAGTTTTTCGACAATTTGGCATTTTTTGAGGTATGTTTGCTATTTTTCGCAAAATTAATTGCCAACCGTGATCATCATAGAATCATAATAAACATCAGAGATTTTTCCTACTTCGTTGTAATAATACATAGAAATCGGAAAGCTTGACATAATAATTACATAATATTATGACAACGCTGAGAACTCCAGATTTCTTCTAATATTACAAAGATTTCTATGTGATATTATCTCTTTGCTCTGTGCTCTGATCATATTTGTTTCGCGTGCCATTAGTTTATTCTCTGTCATGGAATTTTCTAAATAAAATTTCCACTTAAAATTAAAACTAAAACATCGTCCATCCACATATTCAGCTCTTGAAACCAAAACGTCCTACGCCTACGGTCTACGCAGCCTTATTGCCTCGATTCTCTAACCCGTTGAGAAATAATGATGACCCGACTATAGGTGTATATTTATAAATCTATTGACACGACAGACTGGTTGAGAACGAATTGTGTTCACTTTCCTTTCTGCTCACTCATCTCAACAATGATACAATTTTGTCTCATTGTAAACAAGCAAGGATGTGTCCGTATCAAGAGGTAGGTTGGTATGGTTAAAAAGATATTGCGCCTTGAACTTGAAGTTGCTAGGGTTTTCGTTTGAGTTTGAGTCACTCAGACTCAGTGCTTTATAACTGGCACTTCTGACAAGGAGATAGTGAATTGCCTCGGTGAGGCCTCCTACTCCTGCCTAATTAAACATCTTGTTTTCTGTTTCTCTCTTATTTTCAGAGAGGCTGGATTTATTTTATCCTAAACGGAGTGTCTACGTACACGGTAACTTTAAGCAGTTTAGTGTGCAGTGGTGGGAGTCAAATTGTGACCCAACTCGCCCATAACAAAGTTATGACTGGAAATTGCCGTTTGCTTTTACTAAAACTTTTAGGGGGGGGGGGTTCAATTAACGATGCATAACTCCATTATAAAGAGGAAAATCGCAGATATTTTGGTATCATTATTTTTGTTACTAACCAGGCACCTAGCCTCAGGATCTATGTACACGGTAACATTTATACACGGTAACCTTGAATATCGCCTTTAAAGGGTTAAGTTGTATTGTTTGATTTTTTTAATATAACACGCGCGCATGCACACACACACATACATACAGAGCGAGGTCCATTCATTGCTTATATTGTAGCGGCAAACCAGTTACGAGAGTTGCCGTGTACGTAGAGATCCTGAGTCTAGATGCCCGGTTACCGTGTACGTAGACACTGCCTATCTTAAAAAGACATACCTCTGTAAGAATTTAATTATGCACTTCCTTCATTAAAAAAAAAAGGACTTTGGTGGTAAGAAAGGTAAAAATTTTCAATTCTTTCGATCCAGTGAAGATATACATTTTATTGTAGTAATTTAAAAGGCTTGACACCATAATTCCAATGCTACCATCTTTTAGAAAATTGGACTATTCAGATTGGTAGGAGAATGGGGGGAGGGGGGGGGAGAGACAGTATGCCACAGTGGTATGGTCTTTGCTTCATAACAATAAGGTACCAAGTTCGACTGCTCTCCGAGCTGTGCGTCTTTGAGCAAGTCACCTCACACTAGCTCACATTGTGGTGCAGCAGTGTGGTTCTTGGATTTAACCCTGAAGACAAATTCTTACATGGGGTGAATGATAAAGGGAATTTATATACTTTTATATTACTCAATATCCACTAAACGTGCACAAAGCGCTTTACAGGAGGTCCCTGACCAACAGCAACACGTAACATGTAGAAAGACTCATGATGCCTGTTAGGCAATATTACAATTTTCTCAGACAAAGACAATGCTGTTAAACGGCCAGGTACTCATTTTACACCTGAGTGTGGTGAGAGAATGTAATGTGAATAAAGAGCCTTTTCCAAGGACTCAACTATGCGCCGAGCAAAGCTCGAACCTAGGACCTCCCAATCCGAAAACGAGTGTCATGCCACTAGACCACATCACTGCGCTTTCCTGTAAAAAAATAAAATTTTGCAGTTGATTATGAGTTAAAAAAACAAAACAAAAAACAAGAGACAAATGAAAAAAAAGACGGTTTGTGATTAATAGGGTTACCATTTACACACTTTCACTTACCTGGGATAAAAATAAATCCCAGATTTCTCCTTTTTGGTCACATGTGTCTTTTATATTTTTCAATTAAAAAAAACAAAACAAAAACCGAAAAAACCCCACTTTCATATGTATTATTATACAGGAAAATCTAATCACGCCATTAATGACCCATAAAATGCTGCAAGCACTCCAACTTTCACCATTTGCCACAAAACATCTGAGTATTAATATTTGCACAGTGACATTCGCAGATAATCAAATGGAGACCCAAAGATGCAAATTCTTAATACCTCACATTGTCGTTGATTTCACGTACTGTAGTGAGTGACATTTGATCACTTTTTAAAAAACAATGTGTTACATATTTGTATTTTATAAAACAACTGTGGTTTTGGCATAATTAATGATTTATGCACAACGACAGTGTGTAAAATCCTCATTGCAATACACTGTGTGTAAGATTCAACAACACATAGATATATTTAAACAAACTAACAATTTAGTTCAGAAAAGTGAGTGGAGCAGGCACTTATGTTGATAACAACGAGAAATGAAGTAGTGAGTAGGAAAGTGCCAGAAGACAATAGAGAATAAGCGATCTTTTTTGGGATCGTGGATAGCTCATACGGTAGAGTCATGCTCTCCCCGGCCAGGTGGAGTTGTCGTACCAGTAAGGTCGCGGGTTCGAGTCCCCTTCGAAAAATTGTTATTCTCTATTGCCAGATTCCTACTCGCTTCATTTCTTGTTGTTACCAACATAAGTGCCTGCTCCAATCACTTTTCTGAATTAGAAATTCACCCCAAATACCGAACATACTCAATGTCCCAATCATTTCTATGTTATATGTTTTGTTGAGAATATTGGCTATTAAGCTTAACTGTTGGCCAACTAACTTTGCAGCGTTTGTGTGCGTTGAACCCATGACCTCAAGAAGTCAGGAAGAGAAGGATCTAGGATTAAAAGCGATTGTTTTTTGGATTGTGGATAGCTCATACGGTAGAGTCATACTCTCCCCTGCCAGGCAGAGTTGTACCAGTAAGGTCGCTGGTTCGAGCCCCCATCACCGCCAAAAAAATTTTTTAAAAAAATTATTCCCTATCGTTTTCTGGCACTTTCCTACTCACTTCATTTAACAATTTAGTTCTCTTCACATCGCCATCAACCGGCTTCTCAATGATTCTTTCTTCGTCCACTCTCCCTTGCACTATTTCCCACAATACCTTTTCCCACCAATACATTCACATTGTGTGAATACATTTATTCCTGACACGATGCTATTTGAAATTCACCGCTTACAATAACTTGAACTATGAGAATTTTTTAATATAGTGCAATATCCACTTAATTTGCTCAAAGCACTTTACAAGGGGTCCCTGACCAACAGCAACATGTAACATGTAGAATGAGACATGATGCCTGTTAGGCGATATTACAATTTTTTTTTGACAGTGACAACGTTGTTAACAGCGATGTACTCATTTTACACCTGAGTACGGTGAGAGAATATTAGTAAAGAGCCTTTTTCAAGGACTCAACAATGCGCTCAGAGAAGTACTCGAACACTGGACCGTCCGATCCGAAAGCGAGTGTCATACCACGAGACCACATAGCCGCACCGCTTACAATAGTACATGAAATTAACAATGACATTATTTGTATTCATGATGTAAAATTCTAATGACATTTGAAATGAAATCATGACAGAAATTACAAGCATGACCTGCAATCTGAAGGCCAAAGACAGATGGAAAGGGAGATCATCGCCCAATGTCTTGCCAGAAATAATAAACAGGTAAATTGCTTCATATGACTTCAGACAACATGAAAACATTACATTTATGTTATGAATTTCAATAGTGAACACCGTGCACAAGGGGCTTTTTACACATGAAAAAAAAAAATTCCTATGTGGAAGTATAATATTTAACACAGCATAGGACAAGACATATTGCCATTTAGGATAGAAGTACAATTTGAATAGGAAGACGACTTCTCTTTTCATCTTTACACCAGATGGAAGTTTAGACAAGAGTGCTGATCATTCTCCTTGGATCTGTGGAAATCCGCGATTTAAGAGTTAGAAGAGGAATTGGCTCCTTTTAAAAAGGACATTTTTCCCAATCAAATGTACTCGGGGCGAAGTGGCTGAGTGGTTAATGCATTGGACTGTGATCCGGAAGGTCCTGGGTTCGAGTCCTGCTTCAGGCACTTTTGTTTTTTTTCTTGGGCCCACCAAGTGCTCACTTGGACAACATGGGTTATTCCTGTTGACATCAGACATCCTGTGTTATGAATTATCTATATTCCTTTATGGAATGCTGCCTGGCGATGGTAGCTTATGATGCCGTGGCAGAAGGGCGTCATTTTTTTTTTCTTAATGTATTGGCAGTGAGAGACTTGATGTGTGGTGGAACAAATAGATGCAGTTTTCCCACTCTCTAGAAGTGATCTAAAGTATCAATGATAAGTTATCATCTCCATTGGTCTAAAGTATCAATGATAAGTTATCATCTCCATTGGTCTAAAGTATCAATGATAAGTTATCATCTCCATTGGTCTAAAGTATCAATGATAAGTTATCATCTCCATTGGTCAAAAGTATCAATGATAAGTTATCATCTCCATTGGTCTAAAGTATCAATGATAAGTTATCATCTCCATTGGTCTAAAGTATCAATGGATAAGTTATCATCTCCATTGGTCTAAAAGTGGGGATGAATGAAATAAAAATAAGTCTAAAATGCAATCGTTCAAAAATGTTCCTCCAGGTTAAAAGAGGAGACTATATTTTATACATTTTTTACTATTTCAGTGCAGCTTTTTCTACCACGAGAACCTGACAATTGTGTACAAGAATTTCACAGCTCTCTGTCTTATTGCTGGGATAACCAAAGACGAGGTAATCATTAGAGATTTTTGATGTATTGGAAATAAATAAGTAATTTGGTCATGACGGGGCTGGACAGATTCATCCAACTCTGTGTGTTATTCTTTTGGTGAAAAACCTTCGAGGGGTTTTTAACATCCATTTTTACAAACAATTTGTCATTTTTAAACCGACAAGAACTGATGAGTGACAGATTATAATATTTTACTTGATCAATATGGATGTAGTTTAACATAATATGTTTATAAGGCTTAATGTAGGATTTTATCCTTTAAATGCCTTTGATATCAAAACTACAAAGTGATTTATCAATAGTATTGTCAATGAATCAATAAACCAATGAGTAAGAAAACATTTCTAGTTATATTGAAATCTTAGATAATGCAACTCTCTGTCAATCAAAATTTAAAACCTATTCAGAGAACGTGCATTCCTCGTTTTGGATCGAATATTGTTACACAAGTGAATGGTACGAAGCATAAAAATTGTTGAAACATGAAATGAGCTTTTGGCACAGTGTAATTTCTGGATTCAATTTGTCAAACTTCATTAATCTTCCTTCCACAGGGATCAATATTGGGTCCAGTTCTTTTTACAATGTACATGAAACCCCTTGGGCCAATTATTTCTGATTTTAATCTGAATTACCAATTTTATGCAGATGATTGTCAAATCTTTCAATCAGCAACCTACGACCATTTACATCGTTTAATTGAACATTTCAAATCTTTCTTGAGGAGAAATCAATCTTCATTGGGTTTGCAAAGAGAACTCCACTGGCTTCAAGTTGAGAAACGTATAGAATATAAGATCTGTACTATTGATTTCAAATCACTGCACTCTGATTATCCTGGATACATTAATGACATGCTTAAATACTATGTCCCATCCAGAAATCTGAGATCAAAGTCTGATAATAATCACATACTTGTGAAGCCAAAACTGACTCGTTTGAATATTCAGCATCCCTTATTCGGAACTCCCTTCCAAGATATATCCGAGACAATAATGATGCAGAATTCTTTTAAAAACATCTTAACACATTTTTAAAAAATGTAATACTGTAGAATTATATTGGTATGGATCATACTGTATGTTTGAGTGTTTGAATATCTGAGTGAAAGTCGCCACGTTACTGTTAAGCATTTTGAGCTTGTTGAGATATGGGGTAAGGCGCTGTATAAAAACCATATATTATTATTATTATTATTATTATTATTATTATTATTATTATTATTATTATTATTATTGTTATTGTTATTTTATTATTATTATTATTATTATTATTATATTATTATTATTATTATTATTATTGTTATTATTATTATTGTTATTATTATTATTATTATTATTATTATTATTATTATTATTATTATTATTATTATTATTATTGTTATTATTATTATTATTATTATTATTATTAGTATTATTATTATTATTATTATTATTATTATTTTTGCTCCCATAATGTTTCACATCATTATATAAACAATTCTATCGGCTCAGCCCACCGTTCAATACATCTAAAATGTCACAATAACATGTAAACAACTTTATCGACCCAGCCCACCGTTAAATAAGAAATCTTAACTAATTCAGTGGTTAAAGATTGTAAGTCTTCCATATGACATTGTGTCGACTATTTGGTGTGTCAGTGAATTTTTACAAATGTACACACCTGATGGATCAGCAGTCTGTAGCACACTTAATCTAATTTTTAAAAAAGAATACTCACTCCACCAATCAACGGCTATCACCATCATCACATTTAACATCAGCTCCACAATCATCATTATCACCATCTTCGTTGTCATCATCATAATCATTATCATTGTCATCGTCATAATCATCATCCTCAACCCTGAAATTTGAAGTTGAGGGCAGGCACGTCTAGTATTGATTTAAAGTCAGATCTTACGATTTAAAATGTTTAGTTGCCTGCTTGGACTCAGATTGCTATGATATAGATTTATTGAGACAAGACAAATGTTTTCATGGCTCATGCAATCCAAATCTGTGAGATGATGTAACGATTGCAAGGAAAAATTGCAAGAAGGGAAGTCCATGAGTTGGATGATTTCAGTTTTCTTAAGGTTCATGAATTCAGGAAATTTGTATAAGATTGAAATATCCAGGAATGCAAGACAATTAACTCTCAAACGTTCCACTGTTTTGAGCAAAAATTGTGAATGGAGGGGGTGCAGGTACATTAGGATACCCTGAACTCACTCACTGTGCGCTAATGCTGGCATGTTATATATCAATTTGCTCGTCAGATGTTTTAGTTTCACATTCTTAAAGTTTTTTATAATTTCAAGGCACTTTCCTGGACACAAATATGATTTATGTGTCAAGGTAGGGTCTCAAATTTTCAAGTAAAAACTGCATTTTCTGCAAATGCCAAGAAGGAAAAAAATAACTGTTCAAAATTATGATCAAAACAAGTTTATTTTCTAAAAATACATCATGTCTTACAACTTTTATGCAAAACTCAAGTATGTAATGCATAAATTGAGCATCTGGTGGGGTCTCAAATGTATCCACACATTTACTCAAACAAGGGGCATAATCCAATAATTTTTACATGTTCACAAAAATGTCTCTAAATTGCTTATGTCAGCATTTCTTTGGCATATTTTGGATATATCTTGGTCAACAGACCTAAACACATGATACAAGAAGACATTTCAACATGGTGAAAAGGTTTTGGGGTAATAATTCCATTACAAAAGTAAAATTATATAATTATTTTAAAATTCACTTGTGTGTCACTTGTTTAGTGCAAAGACTGAACTATACACACCAAAAATATACACAAGTTCCTTCTTACTGATACAATTGATAATACATGGATAAATATAATAAAGGACTTCAGTATACATATATATTTATTTATATATGTAAATGTATTCGCAGAGAGCGAATAGTATTTTTTTTTCCGCAAAGAGCGAAAACGAATGATTATTCGCAGAGTGCGAAAATATTTTAATTTCACAGTAACAGTACCTTAACAAAATAAAATAAAAATATACAGACAATTTAACATTTAAAAAACAAAGAGCATTTTAAAATACAATAATAAATCAAATAATTTACTCAAGAACTGTATGATACCACAACATACATTTTCTATCCGGCTGTAAACAAAACCATTTTTTACAATATAAACACCTATGTCTAGTTTTCTGTACTTTCCCCCTATCTAAGCATAACCTACAATCACCCCTTGAATTTGAAGAAGCATCTGGTAAAATTGGATGGATTAACTTAATTTCTTCATCTATATCATTATTATCACTATTCCTGCTATTTGCTTTAGATTTACTTTTACATTTACAATTACAATTTGTATTTAAAGCAAGTGGTGGACCCTCTAGATCATCTATCCCGCCTAACTGCCTGGCTAACTCCAGAGTAAAATCTAACTGATTATACTGTTTTGGTCTCTGTAATTCTTCAATATCACTATGCCTAGCTCTATATTCTTTGAACAGAATATAACTATTAACCCTAGCAATGTCAATAAAATGAAAAAATAAACTTTTCCACCACTTGTGTGTTTTTCTAAGACTATTATATTTCCCAATAAGTTGATCAGACAAATCTACCTCATTCATATTCTTATTGTAATCTTTAACTAATTCAGGCTGTGCAACATCTAATTTTCTGAAAACCCCATTATCTTTACTCCTACGTTGTACTACTGCCTCCTTATTTGCATCATGTATTGTAGATATAAATGAAACTGTCTTATTATCTTTCCACTGTAAAGCTAAAATATCACCATCCCTATGCCATCTAAACTCCCCCCTCTTAACCCTCTTTTCCCATTCTCTAACGTTCTTTAGACTAACTGGAAATCCTTTTCGATTAACTATTATTGTCCCACAAGCTCTCACATTCTTCACAACCAAATCTTTAAAAAGTTGAACACTAGTATAAAAATTATCCACATATAAATGATATCCTTGATTGAACAAGCCAACAAGCAACTGCATAACCACATTATAAGCTAAACCATTTGTTGTATTACCCCCTACCTTACCCAAATAAACATCAAAATTGTGTGTATACCCTGCCTTTGAATCTGCTAAAACCCACAATTTCATTCCCCACTTTGTTGGCTTGTCCTTCATATACATTCTAAAGCTATACCTTCCCTTATTTTTAACCATCCTCTCATCTATTGAAATATTCTGATAAGGTTGAAACAATTTCATACATTTTCTACGAATATAATCCATCATAAATCTAGCTTTACATAATTTATCATCTCTATTTTCTGTTCTAAAATTACTTATTTTTAAAAAACTCATAAGACATTTATAACGCCAAATTGACAAAAACCGACGCGCCCACAAACCATTCAACAATGTCTCCTCACACCAATATAAAGTAACACGCTCCACTTTCACACAACTCATGTACATCAACAAACCAATAAATCTATACATTTCATCCACATTCACAGGTTCATCCTTCCACCTCTTATGCAACGTCGGTTTCGAATCCGCACACATACTCGCATAATCATTCGTCCACTCACAAAACAAAGACAACAGTTCTTGAGTAAAAAACAAACGAAAAAAATCTAAAGGCGTTAAAAATTTTCGGTGATCTAAGCGAGTCACCGTATCAGGCAGGCGTGGACCAGGGACTCGCTCAGGGAGAAAAGGTGGCACTTTGTTCTCGGGACCACCATCCACACATAGTTTCTTCGGCTGTGATGGGCCAGGGATTTCATCATGATCCGAACGCCTGAAGAAAATAATAATAACAAGAATTAAAATAAAAAGAAGTACTTTGAAAACAAAGGAAATGAAAAATAATTCTGAAAGGAGAAAGCAATTAATTACACATATAAATATAAAATATCAAAATATTTTATCACTCTCCCTTTTTTACATCACACACTAGTTCTGGAATAATATTTCTTGACATAGAGTTGAGTAGAGTAAAAATACTATAAATAATCTTCCTGTAGACCCAAAACTGAATATATAACATAATATCAACAATAATACATCAGAAAACACAAAACAGTCAATATGAATATAAATGCTCTATAAGAACAACTAAATATCAGGTCAGTTCTCACCTTTTTCTTTGACAAGCAGAACTAGTTGTGGCAGTGGCAGTGTCAGTATCATCAGTAGGAGTAGGGACTTGTGCATGTCTCCCAGTTTCATTCCCACAGTCCTCACACGGAATACGAATCTCGCTAGAAGAAAGAAAAAAGAACAATATTTTATTATACAAATTGTCGACACATCAAATCAAGACATACAAATCATTTCTATATCTCATTCAAGTGGCCGAACTAACCGTCTTCTGACCTCCGTGTTTGTTTACATTTTCAACACACAACACTTCACTCGTCCTAGTCAAACTCAAGCACTTCATAAATACAATTATAAACAAAAAAAAAAACTTTTTGTACTATATTAATGAAATAGATAATAAAGTTGAATAAAATATACATATCATGGGCATTATGTGATCGTTTGATGTTACTTTGAGAAGATTTCTGAAAAATACTTACTCGTCGTTCTCACTGTCAGATCCCATATTTGGCGAGTACGGCAGGTCGAATTCTTGAGACCATTCGGACTCAATTTCATCATCATCCTCGTCATCACTTACATCCACGTTGAAGAGGATGTCATAAATTTCAGACTCTTTGAGATTTGCCATGGTGCAAAAAGTTTAAATAATATAAATTTGATAAATTGTGAGTTGGAGTTGTAGAAAGATTTCCCGAAACAAAATGGCGGATCGAAGGTAACGGATGGAGTCGTTAGCAACCTAGCTTTCGTATCTCTCATTATTTCGTAACATTTTTTTACATTTTTAACATAATTGTGATGAATTATTAAATGAAAATCATTCTTTTATAATAAAATAATAGTTTCAACACATAATCTGGCGATTTTTTACCGCAAAATGGGATTATGAAAAAGGGGGCGTTGTCACGATCACCGGTGATCGTGGTTTCTATTTGTGGAACGTTTGAGAGTTAAAAAGATAGATATTTATCTTTTTAAATGGATAAATTAATGTATTACAACTTATAAATGAATATGATATGTATTAGCACTAATAAATCTTGTCTAACAGATAAATAAATGAATTACAACTAATATAGATAATATCGTAATAATAATATAGATAAATCTCTTCAGGGACAGCATGGCTCAGCAGTACGGTCTTTGCTTCTACCTGTAAGGTACCGAGTTTGATCACCCACTGCTGTGCTGTGTGGCCTTGAGCAAGTCACCTTGCCCTAGCTCAATTTGTGGCGCGGCTCTTCGGCTGACAACTGGGTTTTTCCATTCTTCCCTTGGAGTAGACCCAAGAGTAAATTTCCCTTATGGGATGAGTAAAGGGAATTTTACTAGTATATTTTTTATTTTTTTTTCAAATAGATAAATTAATGTATTCTTGTTGTTCTAAACCCAATCCAGAATGAGCTGGCAACACAAGAAATACTGAACGCCTTCATGGAGTCGTTGGTCTTGTATTTTGGACAGGTGGTAAGGAGTTTTAAAAGCGTTGTTGACACCAACATTTTTGTTTAGGTTTTATGATTTTAACTCACTCAATCCTAGAGGTTTGTTTGTTGTTTTATTTTTGGCTACTTTTCAAAATTGGAAAAAATGTATTAAAAATGAGCATGTACATAGATAGTTTTATTCAACTACGATTAACATGTAAAATAAACCCCAAAAAACACATTAGCTTTGTGATACTACGCCTATAATTTGTCTTAGAAAAATGTAATAAATAGGCATGGTGTAAAAGTATCACTGGGTATACTACTAGACGACGGATATAGTCGGTGTTAGGGTTGAGAGAGTTAATCTTTTTTTTATGACAACATTTTATGACCTCAGTTTTTTCCCCCTTCTGTAACCACAATTATTACAAGGCCACTTTTCAATAACAGTAACAGTTAGTTTCTAAACTAAGAAAGGTAACAAAGACCAGTTAAACCAAAAACTAGAGGTACCTACACGAGCCAATAAGATGGAGAGAAAGATGAAGTGAGTAAATCTGACTCATTTAATATAAGGGAACAACACAATACAAACAACGTTTCGGCCTTTGGCCTTCTTCAAGGCCGACACATCGTTAGTTTTGTGTTGTTCCCTTATACGATATGAGTCATATTTACTTTTAAATTAAAAAAAGAGCTTTATATAGCGCAATATCCACTAAATGTGCTCAAAGCTCTTTACAAGGGGTCCCTGGTCAACAGCAACATTTAACATAAAGGACGGGACATGCCGCCTGTTAGGCGATATTACAATTTTTCTGACAAAGACACCTCTGATAACGGCCAGGTACTCATTTTACACCTGAGTACGGTGAGAGAATGTGAGTAAAGAGCCTTTTCCAAGGACTCAACTATGTGCTGAGTGCGAGGCTCGAAATCAGGACCTTCCAATCCGAAAGCGAGTGTCATACCACTAGACCACATAGCCGCACATACTTTATATTTCTCTCCAAAAAACAGTTATTTCTGCAACAGTGTGGTAGATATAAAAATATCAGAAATAATGAAACATCAGTGGACAGTAATGTTGAATATGAAATAGATGATTTAACTTTTCAATGTTAAAAACATTTTTGTGATAAATTCTTATTCTTTTTGTTTATTCTGTTTCTTTTTTTTCTCTCCTTTCAGTCGGAGCTCGACGTATCCTTTGATAAATTTGATGCAACGTGTTTTGGGGTGGTTTGTTTTTTATTGATTATGATGGATTCCTTTTAAAAAATTCATGGTGAAATGCTCAAATGTCATAATCTTGCTGAATTGGGTGAAATGCTCAAATGTCATAATGATGCTGAATTGGGTGAAATGCTCAAATGTCATAATGATGCTGAATTGGGTGAAATGCTCAAATGTCATAATGATGCTGAATTGGGTGAAATGCTCAAATGTCATAATGATGCTGAATTGGGTGAAATGCTCAAATGCCATAATGATGCTAAATTGGGTGAAATGCTCAAATGTCATAATGATGCTAAATTGGGTGAAATGCTCAAATGTCATAATGAGGCTAAATTGGGTGAAATTCTCTAATGTCATAATAATGCTAAATTGGGTGGAATTCTCAAATGTCATAATGATGCTGAATTGGGTGAAATGCTCAAATGTCATGATGATGCTGAATTGGGTGAAATGCTCAAATGTCATGATGATGCTGAATTGGGTGAAATGCTCAAATGTCATGATGATGTTAAATTGGGTGAAATGCTCAAATGTCATGATGATGCTGAATTGGGTGAAATGCTCAAATGTCATAATGATGCTGAATTGGGTGAAATGCTCAAATGTCATGATGATGCTGAATTGGGTGATATACCCAAATGTCATAACAATGCTGAATTGGGTGAAATGCTCAAATGTCATGATGCTGAATTGGGTGCAATTTCTAAGTTTGGCAAACTTTAAAATTAATCAAGAGAAAATCAATAATGATTTTAATAGCAATAACAAAAATGATAATATTTTTGCTGCATCTTTTGCCTACCACTCAGAACGCCTCACAAACGCAGTTTAAAACATTCACTGTTTTTAAACCCCGGCTTGTATTCCATCTTGGCTAAAAGTTTGGCCCATGTATGCGTGAATAGGTATACATACCCCTGTTCTCCACCCCACCCCCCCCACACCACACACACAAACATAGAGATAACTTGCACAAATGAAATAACCATATTGTAGACAAGTCATGCCTGCATTAAAACAGCTTTTGAAAAAGACAAATCCTGTCCAACAAACTATGGGTAAAATCAATAACAAATAATTGAATTGACAAGAGTTATAGACCCTTGACATATTTCAAGATTGTATTCAACATGGAGCGCGTCTACATGATTTTGGATGAGGTGATCATCAATGGATCAGTGGCCTTCACCAGCAAGGAGAGGGCCTTGTTACCTCTACAGCTTTTGGATGCTGGAAGTTGATAACAATGTCATATCTTTATAGTCATCATCATCATCCTTTTATCATCATCATCATTATCATCATCACTATCATCATCCTTTTATCATCATCATCATTATCACCATCAATATCATCATCATCATTTTATCATCATCTTATTGCCATCATATATTCACCATTAGTTAGAATGGTACAGTCGACTCTGCTTAATTGCACACCCTTGGTAGTTCAGATTAGTCTGTCGATTAAGCGGAGAAGCTAAACCTAGTATCTAAACATCAGTTTTCATGTAGTATTCATGGAGGACCTTCCCGTCCGAGGTTTCTATGGACTTGGGACCGTCAAATTCAAGACTGGTTAGAAGAGGCCTTTTTGTTTTTTTTTAAATTTTTTTTTTTTGGGGGGGGGGGGGGGGGGGGGGGGTGTTTGGGCTGCTTTTTTCTTTTAAAATTTCTCTTTTCATTTGTGTTTCATCGACATCAAAGAGTGACATTATTGTTTGTAAGAATGGTAATCGTGAAGCGTTGATTGTAGTTAAGCCTTGTCTCGTCTGCATTGTAAATGTCTTTAGAGTTGTACTGCTGAAGAAGTTGTTTCAAAACTTCATCACTCCATTGGATGGCAGAAGAGACATCAGCATAGTGTTTTTTGTCATGTTCTTTTTCAAACACGACATTCTGTTGACATTTCCATCTCGAGAGCCAGCTTTCTAATAGCTGTCATCTGCATTTTTTGCCAAATTGGGACCTCAAATTTGCCAAAATTTGCCCAAAAAACCCCCAAAATTTGCCAAAAAGACCAAAATTGGCCAAAAAATTTGCCTAGGAGAACTAAGCGTTACAGTAAAAATTAACACGCTATACAGAAACAAAATATATATAAAAGACAATTTATTACATTTAAGGAGGCTACATTGATTAATTTACACAATAGCGTTGTTACAAAGATTTTAAAGGATCATTATCCGTAGAGAGTAGCTTCCCTTGGTTTGGGCCCAGGCAAAGCTGCAACATTTCTCAAGTTTCGCACTTTTTTTTTCGTTATTTTGTTTTCACTTCTTTTTTTTCCCAAAATTTGCCATGCGATTTGTCAACTTTCCCAAAATTTGCGGATCGCCCTGATATTTGCGGCCGCAAAAAATGCAGATGACAGTAATAGGGAGAAAGACTTGTCTTCAGTTGATGTCAGTTCAGTCACCTTTTGAGTGTAACAATCTGGACACGGACCGTATAGCTCAGTCAAAAGATGAGACGCGAGTCCTACCTGTAATCCTTCCTTAGAGAATTGCAGTCGAGTGGCCAGACAATGTAAACAAACACACGGCATTGAGTGGACTGGGATCACGTGTCACACCTTGTGATGCAGACAGCTAGTTTTAAGCCAATTAACCCGTCGTCATGTCAGGTAATCCTTTGATGTCAGTTAACAAGCATTGCACGTCTGACCTAGTCGGGGTCAGAGGGAAAGTGGAATTGCGTTGACTGGAACGCTTTTTTCACGCATTATACGATATATTAACGTGCCAATCTCGTTCAATGTGAATCGATTTTCATTACCTTTTTAAATTGTATTTTTTAGATAATTTGCTAAAGTCAAGATGTAGTCAAGATGTGGCGAATAAGCGGAGAAGGTGTGTAATTTAGCAGAGCGATTGTTTGGAAAAAATTCAGTCCATTTTTTCTAGAATGTGTAGCGTATAAGCGGAGTATGCGATTAAGGGGAGTGAACTGTAATAGGAATTTATTGATCTAAGCCTGGGGCCGGTGATTTTCTACCAACTCAGGTGTATGCTTGTGGTGCCTTATTACTATTACTCTATCACTATCATCATGGTCATTAGCCATTCCAATATTCATGTAAATATTCCTATCAATACTTCATCGACATCATCATCAGCAGCAGCAGCATCATTAGCATCCACATCATCATCATTATCATCACATTCCTGTCTTCATCATCATCATCATCACCATATACCCATAATAATAATTTAAATTCCGTATCTTTTCCATCTGTTAATAAAACCATGTTATATTGTACTGTAGATCACCATTATTGTCAAGAGTTTATGGTTGTGTCTTGTGTTCAGCCATTTTGTGTTTGTTCCAACAAACATCTGCTCTCTGGATGGTAAAAAATCGTCCTCAAGGGCCTTAAGGCTGCAAGGAGCAAGAGTTTATCCCAGCTTTTATAGCTCAAAATGGACAATTGGTCCCGGGTTTGAGTTACGCTTTGAGCAGCGCATAGTCGAGTCATTGGAAAAGGCTCTTTACTCACATTCTCTCACAGGACTCTGGTGTAAAATGAATACATGGCCGTAAACAGCGTTGTCTCTGTCGGAAAAATATATAATAATATCCTTACACGAGTCAAGTCTCGTCCTACATGTTAAATGTAGTTGTTGCCTAGGGACCCCTTGTGAAGTGTTTTAAGTTCGTTTAGTGGATATTGTTCTATACAAATGCTCAATTTGTTCAAGTTATATCTCAGGTCATCAATGTGTTTGAATTTAGCGGTCTAACTAGCCAAATGCTTGTCTGTCATTTTATCTGGAATTTAAATGTTGTATTTATATTCTCATTGTTTTTGTTATTGTCTGAAGAAGGGTTTTGGGTCCAAAACATTCTATGTTTGGTATTGTGTTCATAGTTCAAGCTGTTGTATTCATTTTTCTATTTACAGTCCACGAGTTCTAGCAGCTGGGTGGAGTCTTTTGACCTTCGAGGTGGGCAGGGGAGGTCACTTGGTTTGTCTTATACCCCCCCCCCCCACCCTTTATCTGTTTTCTGAATTGTTTTCTTGTCTTTGTCTCGGAGCCAGAGTCTTTGACTGGGAGGGAAACAGTAAAATGCCTTTAAAACAAACAAAAAATAAAAGAAAACCCCCCAAAACAAACAGCTTACATGACAAAAAAGGTTGTACAGTGGAGTCCATTTATAACGAGTCCTGGAATAACGAGAAGTCTGTTGTAACGGCATCTTTCTAAAACCCCGTTTTTTTTTTCTTCTTGCAAGCGAGCGGAACAAACTCACGACGTAATGGGACGGGGGCGACATGGTGGTGTTATATGATGCCTTGGGTAGGGGAGAACGCAATTTGCGAGTCCCTTTCTTTCTTATTGCCAACGCCGAGCAGTCAACATCGCTAGCGCTAGTCAGTTTTAATTTAATTATCATCAGTACCAGTCAAGACATATCCTTGTTCAATACACCTTTATAATGGCATCTAACTCTAAATCATTTATCAAGAAACGTAAATGTTTAACTCTTGAGACCAAAGCTATGTTGATTGAAGAGGTCGATAAAAAGATCCGAACAAAAGCAGAAATTTGTCAGTCGCATGACATCGCTTCAAGTACCTTACACACCATCTTGAAAGATAGAGAAACCATCATGGCGCGTATACCAGTGGACGATTCCAGCAGGAAAGGAAGAAAATAAGAAAGCCCGATTTTGAAGATGTTGACCGCAGTTTGTTGTTATGGTTCAACCAGGCTAGGAGCCTCAGTGTCCGATTTCAGGCCCCATCTTAATGGAAAAAGGCAATGAACTTGCAAAAACCCTAGGACACCAGAACTTTGACATGAGCATTGGTTGGTTGAATCGCTTCAAGGCCAGACACGCCATTTCAATGAAAGTTGTTTGCGGCGAATCAGCTTCAGTGTCGACCGAAACTATTGACAGTTGGAGGAAAGGTCAGCTGCAAGAAATCCTGAGGAAATACCAGCCCGGTGAAATCTTCAACGCGGACGAAACTGGGCTGTTCTACAAGTGCCTGCCAAACCGCACGCTTGCGAGACAGGGAGAGGTGTGCAGCGGCAACAAGATTCCAAAGGAGAGAATCACACTGTTAATCGCTGCCAACATGAATGGGACAGAGAAGTTGCCACTCCTCAGAATAGGGAGGTTCGAGAAGCCGCGGTGTTTCAAAAACATTAAAGCTCTTCCAACAGAGTACAAATTCAACAGAAAGGCGTGGATGACAAGTACGATCTTCGAGCAATGGGTGCGGAAGCTAGATAGAAAGTTTGTTCTGCAAGGAAGAAGCGTCGCACTCATTGTGGATAACTGCTCTGCGCACCCACATAATATGACTGATTTGAAGGCCATCCAACTGTTTTTCCTGCCGCCAAACACAACAAGTGTACTACAACCCTGTGACCAGGGGATTATCCAATCGTTTAAAGTACTCTACAGAATGAGGGTACTAAAACGACTTATTGCCACCATGGACAAGGATGGGAGTGCCGACAGCTACTTAAAAATGAGTGTGTTGGATGCAATGTACACCTCTGCTTCTGCATGGAATGATGTCAAGATGGAGACCATTGCAAAATGCTTTCGCCACGCTGGATTCAAAATCACCCCAACTACTCTGTCTCCAACCGTCGATTTGGACAATGATCTGTCAGTATCAGACGCCGCGCACGATATTGTACCCATCAACGATCGCACCGATATCGACAACCTTTTTGACAGACTGAGAGACATAATGCCTCTGAATATGACGGTCAATGAATATCTGTCAGTGGATGAGAGTTTTACTCCAATAGAGGAGTTGTCAACTTCTGACATAGCACAATGTATAACTGGAGAGAGTTCAGAAATAATAGAAGAGGAAGACACAACAGAAGAAGTCGCCATCATTCCATCAAAAGCAGCACTGCAGGCATTTGAAGTGGTTCGCCAGTTTTGCATGCAGCAAGAAAACGGCATGTCAGTGCTAGGGAGCATCAACGTCCTAGACAATTTCATCAATGACGTTGCCACCAGTACAAAGAAACAGTCAACAATTGACTCTTTTTTCAAACCATGATATAAGAACAAGTGTTTTTTTATATGATAACCTATATTACTCATGCTTTGCCTAAGATCTCGAGATTTGAATGAGTGAACGAATGCGGTGACTTAATGTATGTTAGAATTTGATTCTGATTGTTAATATTTTTAAAATTCATGTTATTTTTTTAATTGTCTGTCTGGAGTGTTGGGTGTGTGTTTGAATTTGTATTTTGTTAGATGGGATAAATAAAACTGGAACAATCCCCTCCCATAACGTATGTACCAAAAAAAAAAAACACACAAAAAAAAAACAGATTCTTAATTGATCAACTATACTTAATGCCCAACAGTCATGTTCAACGATATCACTATCAGGGGAGATAATACAAAGAATAATTATAACCCAATACCCAGAGTAGGCCCGCGTAATTATTTCCCTTGAGTTTATTACATGATCTCTTATAACGAGAATCCTGCTATAACGGATTTTTCGCACCAGTCCCATACATCTCGTTACAACAGGATTCCACTGTATCATCAAGAAGGAAAATATGGGTTTCCCTGTCGGTTAGGCATTGATTTTATTTCTACATCTTGTATTTGTCATAAATAAAAAACAAAACAAAACAAAAACAGACGAGAGTTGATGTTGATCCAAAGAAACTGCTGATGTAACTCCAGATACTGTTGCTTGAATAGTTGCCTTTTTCTTTCACAATGGCAGTGCTAAAATAAAAAAAAAAGAAAAGAAAGAAATGATTCTCTTAGCAAAAACAAAACAAAGCAAAACAAAATCAAACCAACTACAAGATAGATGGATAGATAGATAGATAGATAGATAGATAGATAGATAGAAAGACAGATAGATAGATAGGTAGATAGATAGAAAGAAAGACAGGGGGGTGGGGAATTGAGAGAGAGAGAGAGAGAAGGGGGGCGGGGGGGGGGGGTTGAGGGAGGGCGAGTAAACAGCCGGGTGATAGCTGGGTCTATATGTATATGAATGGATAAATACATGGATGAGTGGACACAATGAGAGATAGCTAGGAAGGTAGATAACTATGAATTGGTAGATAATCAGTTGATAGACAGATAGATTAGATAGATTAGATAGGTAGGTAGGTTGGTAGAGTTATAGTAGTATGAACAATAGTAGTAGTAGTAATAGTAGTTGTAGAAGTAATAGTAGAAGTAGCAGTAGTAGTAGTAGTAGAAGTAGCAGTGGCACTAGTAGTAGTAGTAGTAGTAGTAGTAGTAGTAGTAGTAGTAGTAGTAGTAGCAGTAGAAGTAGCAGTGGCAGTAGTAGTGGGAGTAGCAGTAGTAGCAGTGGCAGTAGTAGCAGTGGCAGTAGTAGTAGAAGTAGCAGTGGCAGTAGTAGTAGAAGTAGCAGTAGTAGTAGTAGTAGAAGTAGCAGTGGCAGTAGTAGTAGTAGTAGCAGTAGAAGTAGCAGTGGCAGTAGTAGTAGTGGGAGTAGTAGTAGTAGCAGTGGCAGTAGTAGTAGAAGTAGCAGTAGCAGTAGTAGTAGTAGTAGAAGTAGCAGTGGCAGTAGTAGTAGTAGTAGAAGTAGCAGTGGCAGTAGTAAGAGCGGTAGTGGTTATGAATATGGGTGACGTTGACATCTAAAAGGCTCAAAGATAGTATTGACTAAGAGGTTGTTGCACAGCGGGAGAAGAAGTGGAGGTTATTGGTGGTAAATCCTGGTGTTGAGTCAGCGTTCCCAACGACTTGATCAGGTGAGTTTCCCTACGTCAACGGGCTGAAGTGTCCGAATGGCAAAACTAAGCACACACACACGCACACACTGTACATCGCAGTGGTCTGGCATATTGAAGTGTCTGGCCACTGCTGTGTCTGCACAGTTCGATATGTCGCGCAAGTGATGCACGAATCTGTCACCCAGCCTCTCTCCGATCTCACCAACGTAAGCAATCCCACACAGGGAGCACGTAATCGCATAGACTAGATTACGGTCAGTGCAAGTAAACGGCTGCCTGATGTCCCAAATCTTGTCTGGAAAGCTGACTCTCACAAGTCTTGCATCGGGATCGCATGATATAATGTAAAAAAAACTTGTCACAGGGCACAGGAATATCCCGAAAGGGTTCTGCATAAGGCTGTCCGGAAGGACGAGTTTTCTGGCCAAATTTTAAAATATGTGTTTTATCAGAGTACAGCAGACCAGGTCAAGCAATCCCTTAGTTAAAAGTACAAAGTTACTCTGCACCAGACTTAATAATATTCCCCCAAGTTCACGAGTAGACAATAAACGTGTCTATCAAACACAGAAAATATGCAGATATTATTATCATTATTATAATCTATGATTATCTTTGTTGATGGTTAGTGTTATTACCTGTCAGGAAAAAAGTTTAATCATTTTACATTCGGTGCCATTTACAAATTTACCTTACTCTAAAAATAAAACAAATATAACATTAAACAATTTTGCCAGAAATCTCATTCTTTAAATAACGATCGATTAAAATGAATCTCGTCGTGTCAAAAACTCTCAAACCTGGGACTTCGAAAAGTTCCAGATTTGAGAGGAGTTGCCAAGATGAGGGTCTTAATAATCGATCGATGTTTGAAGGACGAGTTTTCTGGCCAAAATTTTAAATATGTTTTTAGAGTAAGGCAGAGATCTACCGTAAATGAACAGAACAGCTTTTAATATAATGACAACGCAGATGTTACTGCATTGAGTCAGATATCCAGGTCACAGCCAACTAGCTACAACAGATCTAATAGAATTGATGGTTCGCCCGTTACTAAGCATTAACCAATCAGAATATTTCCTACTGCTTACTCCGTTTCGACCCCTTGACTATTTATTTCCTGTATGAAAAGGCCCGAGATACCCTTAGTACAAGTCAAACACACAAAAAGGTCAGGCCTAGTTAGTGAATAGTTCTCACAATATTTTGACACACTGATAAATGAAATGCATCATAAAAACCTGACGACATAATGTATTCTTTTTCAATCATCCGTGTTAAAATTGTGGACGATTCTCAAGATCTGTGGGCTGTTTACTCCGGGTGATAGGCAAGGACTGAAGGTGGCTATGAGTCTTCGTTTCACGGTCAGCGGTTGATTTCGGGACCAAAATATACTTTATTTTAAAATTTCGAGTCCAAAATAAAACAACTTAAATGTTTATTCGACAAGTTTCTATAAAATATACGATAAATGATGTCATTTTCAAAAGTGTATGTACTTATGTGGATTGAAGAACGGAAGGCTTATACTATAAGATATAATAGTTAAAAAGGCATCCATGTCAATAGCTTGACAGACATAGCAACAAGAGGTCACAGAGGAACCATCAATTCTAAAGAACTCCGGGGCCTGAAAGAATTTGACAAACTGGGAGCTATAAATCTGTCAATATGTGAAATATATGTTTTCTGGGTAAGTTTCATAAAGGTTTAGGATTGAATAATATTTTGAAAGTAGATTTAATGACAGTAACTTGATTAGGGATAATTCATTAAATAAGTAATGTTGAGTTAAGAGCCTTTTCCAAGGACTCAGCTATGTGCCACTCAGAACGGATCCAAACCCTGGACCTTTCGGTATGTAAGGCGATATATCAACGCTGTTAACAGCCAGGTACTCATTTTACATCTGAGTACGGTGAGAGAATGTGAGTAAAGAGCCTTTTCCAAGGACTCAACTATGTGCCGATCCGAAAGAGAGTGTCATACTACAAGACCACATTAGCCGCACTAAATTTGGAATTGCAACTTGAAGTCCAATGTCAAAGATCGGATTTAACTCATAGTAATACCGTGAGGACAACTTTGGACAAACTGGGTGATGTCTGTTGACATCAGACATCTTGTTTGATGGATTATCTATATTCCTGTTGACATCAGACATCTTGTTTGATGGATTATCTATATTCCTGTTGACATCAGACATCTTGTTTGATGGATTATCTATATTCCTGTTGACATCAGACATCTTGTTTGATGGATTGTCTATATTCCTTCATGGAATGCCGAGGTGACGGACACAATGGTCCCATGGCGGAAGGGCTTATATGCCATATTGTTAAGAAAACAACGATTGTCACACATATTTGTAGTAGCAATGACTATGAAAAATGTTTTTTTCTCTATTTGAGGAAAATTTTGGTCTAAAATCCAAGCCCTATCTCCACTGAGTAAAAATGTTTTTGAATTTTGAAAATCCATTCATAAATAAACAAGTTATACAGTTTTAAAGGTGTCATTTATTTGGATGACCCGCAAAGAGGAAAAAAACGCGAAAATATGGGACGCTTTTTCAGAATTTTTTTTTCGACCTTTCGTTGTATCTTGCGTAATAAGTGGATTAAAAGATTGAAACTTGAAGAGCAAATTAGGATGGTGTTTTATTAAATACGGGAAAAGTACTCGTCATATTCATATGAAATTTTACAACCAAAAAGAAGAAATGTTCATGTATTACCTTGTCAGCGACAAAACCTCCACGCCCGGTAGTTTTAGAAATATTTTACTCCAAAGAGTAAAAATCTATTTTTAACGGTCTTCTGGTAATCGCACGAGTTTTGTCGCTTGACATAATCTAAAATGACCTTTTTTCTAACTGTGTGCCAACTTTCAGTCATATTCATCGATAAACAGCGTCGTAATTAATTTTTTAAAATAGCATATACGAAACGGCTTCGTCCCATATTTTGACGCGAATTCGGGCACTTCGTGAGCGAAAAAGAGGCCCAAAGATTTGTGCGGGATAGTCATTGCTAATTTGTAGAGAAATTTGCGAAAAAGCTGCTGTCCAATATTTTTGCTACCTATTGTATGTACATATATAGAGTATGCATAAATGTCAGTCTGATTAGAGTTGAACATGTGATATGTTGTATCAATTGAGTTTGTTTGTAGTTGGTTTGATTTTGTTTTGCTTTGTTTTGTTTTTGCTAATGGAATCATTTCTTTCTTATTTTTCTTTAGCACTGCCATTGTGAAAGAAAAAGGCAACTATTCAAGCAACGATATCTGGAGTTACTACATCAGCAGTTTCTTTGGATCAACATCACCTCTCGTCTGTTTTTTTTTTTTTTTTTTTTTTTTTTATTTATGACAAATACAAGATGTAGAAATAAAATCAATGCCTAACCGACAGGGAAACCCATATTTTCCTTCTTGATGATACAACCTTTTTTGTCATGTAAGCTGTTTGTTTTGGGGGGTTTTCTTTTATTTTTTGTTTGTTTTAAAGGCATTTGACTGTTTCCTTCCCAGTCAAGGACTCCGGCTCGGAGACTAAGACAAGAAAACAACTTGGAAAACAGATAAAGGGGGGGGGTAGAAGACAAACCAAGTGACCTCCTGCCCACCTCGAAGGTCAAAAGACTCCACCCAGCTGCTAGAACTCGTGGACTGTAAATAGAAGAATGAACAAGAATGAATACAACAGCTTGAACTATGAACACAATACCAAACATAGAACGTTTCGGACCCAAAACCCTTCTTCAGACAATAACAAAAACAATGAGAATATTAATACAACATTTAAATTTCAGATCAAATGACAGACAAGCATTTGGCTAGTACGACAGCTAAATTCAAACACAATGACGACTTGTTATATAACTTGAACAAATTGAACATTTGTATGGCACAATATCCACTAAACGAACTTAAAACACTTCACAAGGGGTCCCAAGGCAACAGCAACATTTAACATGTAGGACGAGACTTGACTCTTGTAAGGAACTCCAACTATTAGTATTAGTCAGAATTGACAGCCATGCAAGAACCATTTGGTTGAAGTCCAAGTGAAAACAGTCATATCCTACATGTTTTGTCTTTTCATTATTTATAAATTTACCAATTCTAATCTCTCCCATTTGTTATTTTCTCTCATTAAATACTCAGTCTCTCCTTTACTTGAGAATTTTCCTATGCCAAACACGGATGTCCTTTGCTAAACACAAAAAAAGCCTGAAATTTTTATATTGAGAGCAAAAAAAATAAATTTTGCGCAAAGCTTCTCTTCATCAAATGGTGATCAAAGACCCGATGGAATTGATCCCAGGCTTCATGAATGGCAATCGAAAATGGTGGGTCACCTCAAACCGACTACCGACAGGCCACGACAGGACTGCTACAAACATGCATCAATGGGGTCTGAGGGAGTCAGCCACTGTCCCCTGTGTCAGGGAACACCCGAGACAGCAGACCACATAATCTTACTCTGCCCTGTGACGAGATTGGCAGGAGACTTTGAGGCTGCCCTCAACTGCAGTGACGAATTTAAAGACTGGCTGGAGACTTCCAGTGTGAAGATGTAGCCATTACTGCTACGACTACATCAGCCTGACATTTATAAAAAGGATAAAAATTCATCTAGCTCCCCCTTAGATGCTGCCTTTAAACTAATAATTTCATCTTGAAACTAAAAAACAAAGGTCAAAGGTCATCCCTGGTCAATTTTACCTGTTTTCTCTTCTAGATAAACGGGCTCCAAAGTCAAGACTGTTTGAGACACCAACATCTGCCGATCTCTGTCTTTCTTTTGTTGTGACTGAGTCAGCTCTGGTATGAATTGAGATCAAGAAATAAGACGACTTCTTTCAAATCTCTATCATAAACATCAAGGACAGATAATACTTAGAAAAATATATATTTAACAAGAAAAAGAAACTTTTGTTGAAAATGTCTAGGGCTCCCCGGGAGATCACTAGATAAACCAATTGAGTCATGAACAAAGCCGGAGTTTGTTTTTTTTCATTCTATCCAGCTATATGATGGGCCAACATCCATTCAAAGGGTAACATATAATTGTCACTTTTTGTTTAAATCTAGAGAAGTTAGGTTTAAAAATTTGGAAGGGGGGGGGGGGGGGGGGGAGGTGCTAAGCGGAACATTTCAATCTAAATTTTTATTTTTTAACTTATTGTAATTCCTCTGGCACTGTAAGACAAACAATATGACAAAACTTCAAATGAAAACATAAATGAACGAACATTGGGTGACAATAGAATAAAGAACAAATTTTTAAAGTACTCAACCAATTTTCGTATGTCTTCCATTTCATCTTAAACCTCGTAGTGAATGAGTATAATGACAATTCCATATAGAGTAGTATAGCAGCCAAAACTTCTCGAGGAGCAAAAATTGAACATTCCGATGAGACCCATCACTCGACTCAGCACAAATTCATAACCATAATGGTTATTAATTAATCTTCTACTAGAAGTTCGAGGTGCTTATATAAATAATTACATGAACCACAGCCCACATCACAGCTTAATGAATGCCCACCAATAAATGAAGGCTGGATTTCCAAAACTCAAGTCGATTTCTCTACTTTTTGAGATTTTCCATTCATGAAATAAATTGAAACGTAAATTTTATATTAAGCATCAAGTGGCACAAGAATTTCCCTAGATTTGTGTGAACTTGGAGTTTAAACACGATAAATGAATAGACCGGATGAGAAATTTTAGGGGAAATAATCCTCAATATCTCAAAATTTGAAAAACAGAGTTGGAGAGTTTTGTAAAACCACTCTTTAAATATAGTCCAGTCGTTTACTGAGGGTTTCACTGCTACTTCAGAAAATCTGATGTAAATTTAATTTCACATTAAGGGGTGGAGTCTGATTTGACGATAAGAACGCGAGCCAACATGTCTGTACTTAGTGATCCTCTGAAATGGGTTTTGTTCTTCCTCACTTGAGTAAACACACGGTCACATTCACAATTTGAGTGAGGGATGGTCAGTATCTGTATCTGTATGGTTGGCGCTGAAGAAACCAATGGTCTGGTTGTATTTCAGCGGCATCCTCATTGGGCGCGGGTCCATGTCAGTCGGGCCTTGAAATCGTTTAGGTGTGGTGCCATGATGACCAGTTCATCCAGCCCATTCCACTCCGAGATAGTTCTAATGAAGAAAGAATTTCTGTAGTTTTGTGTTCTTGTCTGTGGGATTTTGAAGCAGTTCGAATTGATTGTGGCGTATCTGTCAATGGGGTTTTCGGTTATGTGGTCCAGTAGTCCTAGCATGAAGCAACCAAGCCTTGGAAACTTCAAAACCCCAAGAGATTCAACTGAGTGCAAACCACTGCTGAATTGAGGAAAGCTGAAGGAATTCCCGGTCAAAGTTTTCAGTGCTATAGATGTTGAATTCAAACTCCTGTATGTCCATGGCAGTATCAACATTTTCTTCATCCTTTACTTTACAAAGACAAAAACAATAAACTTTCTGATAAAAAAATCTTACTGAGCTGAATGATACAACAACTCTTCTTGCATACACCCCCCCCCCCCCCCCCCCCCCCCCCCACATCTCAATTGCTTCAAGATTTAATTTTCTAAAGGGAAGTTGGCTATTATATGGTCAAATGCCTTCACATAATAATAGTTCCTGAGACACTTATAAAACAGCAGTAAGTCAATTCAATCAATGTGTTGCTGCCAACACACATAGATCAACTTTCTCCTTGTGTAGAATGTGTACCTATAGTCTTATACCTAACATCTTTGCCATCACTAACAGCTGGCCTTGAGCAAGTCACCTCGCCCTAGCTCAATGTGCGGTGCTGCACTGCGGCTGACGCGTGGGTTATTCCAGTCTTCCCTTGGAATAGACCCTAGAAACAAATTTCCCCTGGGGGATAAATAAAGGGAATTTTATTTATTATTTTAAAAAATTTAATTAGCAGGTCGAAAAGTAACAGTTACGATTTCATCGAGGCATTTGGTCACTATAAATTAGTAATCATGAGATACAATCACTCTTTCTCTACACATGTCATCGTGTCTTCACACACAATATTGAATGTAATGAAGATGAGAGGAAAAAAATGTAAGCCAACTACTTCATCACTTTTGTCACCACTCCCACAATACAGCTGTACTCTGAAGAAATAATAAATATTTAAAATTTTTGGCCAGAAACTCGTCCTTCAAATATCAATCAATGAAGATGATTTCGTGAAATCCCAGGTTTAAGAGTTTTTGGCAAGATGTGGGTCATTTTAATTGATTGATATTTGAAGAACTAGTTTTCTGCAGTTTTCTGTGTGGCTATGTGGTCTGGTCGGTATGACACTCGCTTTGGATTGGAAGGTCCTGGGTTAGAGCATTGCTCAGCATCTCTCACCGTACCTGGCCGTAACAACGTTGTCTCTGTCTGACCAAATTGTAATATCGCCTAACAGATGTCATGTCTCAATTTATATGTTACATGTCGCAGTTGGTCAGGGACCTCTTTTAAAGCGCTATGAGCACAATTAGTGCATATCGCGCTTTATAAAAGCTCACATTTTGTTTTGTTTTTTCTTTATGGTCTACGTTTTAAATACATGATTTTTCAGAGTAAAGCAGAATATCCACGGATTTATCCGTGATACGTCTTCCAAATTACAACAGGATCGGATATACAGAATCTGTTAAATGGAATGCTACTCAATTCGATTGATTTCAACATGACTGTACTGTACTGTTTCCATTTAACAGCTTTGACAGTGCTATATATTGAATAAAATGTTAAATGATATACGTACCATCTCCGTCCTTGTATTCAACAAAAAAGTCTGATCCCATAGTTTCAGAAATTTTCCCAGCATACAGCATATTATCCAATTTCACCACTGGTTTATCTGTCCACATTCCCTGAAATTTAAGTCAATGATTAATGAAAAGCGAACAAACGTCTGTGTTGTGTCCTGTGTGTCAAATGGTAGGACAAATCAAAACCACAGATTGGTGGAAATGAGCAAGTCAAGACAAGAACTCCATGAGGAAGACATGTAAATGGCGCTTGCTCGAAGCTCAAAGAAATAAATAGCAATGTAATATTGAATGTGAGCTGCAATTTAATATACGAAAACATAAAATGGACATTTTGGACTTCCCCTTCATCAACAAAACAGGATGATGACAGGTGTTTCATTCATCCAAAAGGGAAACCTGAAACATCCATTTTATCTGTTTTCGTATATTAAATTGAAGCTTACATTCACTTTCACATTGTTATTTATGAGGAAGAAATGGAAACGCGGTGACCGTTTTGGAAATAAATAAGTGACAACATCATCAACAATTCCTTGACCAAAATTTCTTCTTCCTTTTAAATCTGTAATTTCAATTCTGAAGATTTCACAGACCACATAATTTTACTTTGATTGAAGATGTGAGATTATTCCAGTGTCTCCACGTTGATGGGATACACGAGTACAAGTGGGCGTCCACTCTTGAGAAGGGAACCAAAACAAGGATCCCAAAATGCTGGACATCCAAAACAAACATGGAAGCTTTCACTGCTTGAATGTATCGCCCAACAAGGAGGCAGCAAAGGATAGATCAGTGTTGCCGACAACTCTAATAAGCCGTACACTAAAAAGCATATTTTTCACATTTTGGCCAGAAAACTTCGCCTTCAAATATCACAGATTAAAGACGACTCCTGAAAATTCAAAGAGACTTTTTGAGGTAGAAATTTTAGGGCCAAAATGAAAGAATGTAATTGAACTTTATGTATTATAAATATCTAAGAATAAATTTATCAAGTGGAGCCAGTAACAGTAACATGAAAAGACAAAACTACTTACAGCAACCTGAAGATAAAGATCTTTTTTGGCCACCCTAAGATTTGCTCCAGGCGGCAACTCCATCATCATGACAACATCCTGAAGAGAATTGTTCAAAATTGAAATATTTAACAGAAAAAGAAAGAGAACTTTAAGAATTTATATAAGTGCATAAATGAAAACAATTCCACACAATAAACCCAACATTGGTCCATCATGAAAGTCTTGTTGCGTGTTTTAATAATAGGTTTAGATCACCACAGTCTGAGGTCAAAACCACATACAGTCTTTGCTGCTTGAGGTACGGATTCCAGAAAATAATCCAGACAAAATGCTGGGAAAGAAGGTTTTCGTTCGCTTATATTTGTATGCCATGATTTCATGTTATTTTATTCTCAAGATTTTATTGTAAAGTGCAAAGAGCCCTTCACCGGGAATATGATCTATATAAGTATAAGCACAATGTATTATTAATTTATTATTTTTAATATTTTAATAAATTTTAAAATCAAATTATAATTCTATTATACATGTCAATATTCACAATGCACATAATATGAGCTACCCTTTATCATATCCCAAATGTAATTGAGACTAATCAAATATAACATGCTTTTGTCAAATTAATTCATCAAATTTTTAATATGTGTATTTTTTGGGTGCATGTTTTTAAAAACGAAGTGGCAATTCGGATTTGAGTCTGAATAGTCTCCCGTGGCTATTCGGACTCAAATTCCAATTGCATGCACAGTGAAACACAGTGCGATAGCGGGCAGAGGGCGGAACTGATAAAGCAAAAGAAGAAGAGTTCAGAAGAAATTCTGTTTTGCTCATATTCATATCTGACTGACTCAGCTCATACCCCCTGCTTTGGACTGTAGAAGGAATCTTGCCTGTCTAACACTATCAGAAAAAAAATTGTCCTGATTTAGACCACAGTTACTTGAATTGACTCGTGTTACTATTGAAGAATTTTAACTCTTTTTTCTTTTTAATTTCAAACTGGACTTCCAATTGATCCATGATTTTCTTGTTAAATAATTGTTATTTTGATTTGCATCAATTCTATGCAATTATCAATATTTAAATTATACTATCACGGAAGATTATTCAGACTGAATCCAAATAATCTATTGAAATTTGAGTTTGAATAGCCGCAGCCTTTACATAAATATGCAATTTCTATATTTTTAGAATTGGCAGTGTCTACGTACACGGTAACCAGGCATCTAGCATCTACGTACACGGTAACTCCTGTAACTGGTTTGCCACTACAATTCAAGTAATGGATGGACCTCGCTCAGTGTGTGTGTGTGTGTGTGTGTGTGTGTGTGTTATTTTAAAAAATCAAACAATACAATATAACCCATTAAAGGCGAGATTCAAGGTTACCATGTATGTTACTGTTACCGTGTACGTAGATCCTGAGGCTAGGTGCCCGGTTAGTAACGAAAATAATGATACCAAAATATCTGCGATTTTCCTCTTTAAAACGAAGTTATGCATCTTTAATTGAACCCCCCTAAAACTTAGTAAAAGCGAACAGCAATTTCCAGTCATAACTTTCTTATGGGCGAGTTGGGTCACAATTTGACTCCTACTGCTGCTGCTCACTAAACTGCCTAAAGTTATTCGTGGATAGCTCATACGGTAGAGTCGCGCTCTCAACCGCCAGGCGGAGTTGTCGTACCAATAAGGTCGCAGGTTCAAACCCCATCACCGCCGCGGAATTTTTTTTTATTCTCTATTGTCTTCTGGCACTTTTCTACTCACTACATCTCCTAAAGTTACCGTGTAATTAGACACTCCGTTTAGAATTTGGTCCTCTTTTCCCAACATTTTTTACAAATTTGGAGCTTTTTTCGCCCCTTTTTTGTTGTTGGTTTTTTTCTTTTCTTTTCTTTTATTATTATTATTTTAAATATTTTCTTTTGTCTTTTGTTGGTTTTTTTTTCTTCAGTTTTTCAGGATAAAAAAAATGGTTGGATCTCACACAACAAAAAATATCTTTTTGAATTTGAGAACATAAAAAAATTGGCTGCTATTTTATCTTAACCAACATAAAACAAAACATCTGGCCAACAACAAAAAATCGAGTCCACTCGGGCAGGGACCATTTTTTTAACGAAGGTACCTGAACCTTACCTCCCATTCTCCCTCGTCGGTGTTTTCTTTTTCGGAAGACATGAGATGAAATCTATAATTAAAATGGCAACTGCAGCGTTGCTAAAAGTCATACCAAAGTCGGCTCTTAATTGGTAGCATCATCATAGATGAAAGAAAACCTTGGAATTTAGAAAACGAAAATGAAAGTAAAGGACCGAAAGACTGGAAGCCGGAAATGATTTACAACAGAAACTGTTTAATTATTTATAGAAGCGACAAAGAATATGTAAACGATAACTCCAAGACAACAAAAAATTGATTGTTACCTTGATTGTTACATATTTTATTATTACTTGACTAAAGTCCTTTCATTCCAAACCAATGTTATTATCCTTCCACCTTAACAATCTCTTATAATATAAGCTTCTATATCAGCTAAAAGTCAAAGTTTAAACGTGAAAGATTTTCAACGAACGTAGGAAGAATTGGATAATTCAGACTATATTCTTATGTAATAATATGTCTTTGGAAAACCAAAATCAGCTTGACTTCAAGATAATAAAAAAAAAAAATTGAGCAACTAAACATCCACTTAACATGCTCAAAGCGCTTTATAAAGGATATCTGGCAGGGTGCACACAAACACACACACACACACACGAACACACACACACCCACCCACCCACCCACACACACACACACACACACACACACACACACACACACCATTTTAGAATTGGTCTCTGGCCAACAACACGTAACATGAAACGACATGGCATGATGCCTGATATTATTATTATTATTATTATTATTATTATTATTATTATTATTATTATTATTATTATTATTATTATTATTATTATTATTATTATTGTTAGCATTATTATTATTATCATCATCATCATCATCATCATCATTATCATCATTATTTTGTCCAACAATGACAACGCTGTCAACATCCATGCATGTACTCCTTTTACACCTGAGTGAGAAGAAAGAATGCGAGTAAAGAGGCTTTCTTTTTCTAATTTCTCAACCATGCGTCGCTCAGAGCGGGACTCGAACCCTGGTCCTTCCGACCAGAATGAGAGCATCATACATCGAGACCACATCATAGAGGCAAAAGATTAAAATTAAAATCTACATCGTGAAGTTAACATGATAATAAAATTCATACGGGCAAATCAACGATCGCCTTAAGTTGTGATAAATTTGGCCAGCAAAGTCGGCCTCCAGAGATAATTTAGATACGCGAGATATAATAAGCATTTTGCCCGACGTGAACATATTTGCAGATCTGACAACAGGAGGCAATTATGGGCCCATTTCAGGGCACACACACCCGTGTCCATAGTTGCAATGGTGAATATTCAGCGTTGGTCTGAGAGTACGTCCAGTACAATAATGAGACTATAAACTTTAAGCTTGAGTTTTTATATAGCTCAACATCCACTTAATGTGCTCAAAGCGCTTTACAAGGGGTCCCCAACCAACAGCAACATTTAACATGTAGAACGAGACATAACGCATGTGTTAGGCGATAATTCATTTTTTTTTTCCGACACAGACAACGCTGTTAACGGCCATGTACTCATTTTACACTTGAGTATGGTGAGATAATGTGAGTAAAGAGCCTTTTCCAAGGACTCAAATATGCGCCGAGCGGGGCTCGAACTCAGGACCTTTCGATCCGAAAGCGAGTGTCATACCACTAGACCACATAGCCGCACCATAACAATTTGGATTATCAGACCTGTAAATAAGTATACATCGCGTTTACCCGCCGTGCACTTCTTTGCAGGTCGGATAACCTAATTCATAAAGGACTCATTGTTAGGCTGTTAGAAGATGTGGACTGTAAAAAGTAATAAACAAAAAATGAATATCTTCAAAAAAACAAAAAAACAAAAAACAAAAAAAAACATACCAAATACGGAACGTTTCGGGTTTTTTGTCTTTTGTTCTTTAAAAAAAAAAAAAAAGTTGTTATTTTCATTTTTGTTTAGGACTCATTGTTGTGATAGAAATCTAAAATGATAAATGAATGAATAAATAAATAAATAAATAAATAAATAAATAAATAAATAAATAAATAGATAAATAAATAAATAAAATCTTTACAAAACGACGCAAAATTTTGTCCATTGCAACAGTGTTAAACTTGGCCCATCATTTCATTAGGTTGTCAGACCTGAATATATTGACACGTCAATTTAACCCCCAAGATTTTCCATTCAAATTTAATGATCGTCATGGCCTTCTGGTCAATTTGCATTTGTTTACATTTGATTGAACGAGATTCATTGTGTGACCGTGGGCCGCTATTCAGCAGGTCACTCACATAAATCAAACAGGAACAAATTCAGACTTCCGACTTCCTACCCAAGCTTTTGTGTTTTTCTATTCATGAGAATTTTTTGCCTCGAGTGGGACTCTGTCTTTTCATTCAGAAAAGTGAGTGGAGCAGGCACTTATGTTGGTAACAACAAGATATGAAGTGAGTAGAAAAGTGCCAGAAGACAATAGAGAATAAAAAATTTTTTCGCGGCGGTGGTGGGGTTTGAACCTGCGACCTTATTGGTACGACAACTCCGCCTGGCAGGTGAGAGCGTGGCTCTACCGTGTGAGCTATCCACGAACACAAAAATATTCGTTTCAAACCCAAAGTCATTTCTAGATCCCTCTCTCACCCACTTCTTGAGATCGCCGATTCGTTCGCCACCATCGCGAAGTAATTTTGACCAGCAGTTAAGCTTAATAGCCAATATTCTCATCACAAACATATAACATAGAAACGATTGAGACATTGAGTATGCTCCGGTGTATGGGGTGAATTTTTAATTCAGAAAAGTGAGTGGAGCAGGCACTTATGTTGGTAACAACAAGATATGAAGTGAGTAGAAAAGTGCCAGAAGACAATAGAGAATAAAAAATTTTTTCGCGGCGGTGGTGGGGTTTGAACCTGCGACCTTATTGGTACGACAACTCCGCCTGGCAGGTGAGAGCGTGGCTCTACCGTGTGAGCTATCCACGAACACAAAAATATTCGTTTCAAACCCAAAGTCATTTCTAGATCCCTCTCTCACCCACTTCTTGAGATCGCCGATTCGTTCGCCACCATCGCGAAGTAATTTTGACCAGCAGTTAAGCTTAATAGCCAATATTCTCATCACAAACATATAACATAGAAACGATTGAGACATTGAGTATGCTCCGGTGTATGGGGTGAATTTTTAATTCAGAAAAGTGAGTGGAGCAGGCACTTATGTTGGTAACAACAAGATATGAAGTGAGTAGAAAAGTGCCAGAAGACAATAGAGAATAAAAATTTTTTTCGCGGCGGTGGTGGGGTTTGAACCTGCGACCTTATTGGTACGACAACTCCGCCTGGCAGGTGAGAGCGTGGCTCTACCGTGTGAGCTATCCACGAACACAAAAATATTCGTTTCAAACCCAAAGTCATCTCAAGATCTCAAGAAGTGGGTGAGAGAGGGATCTAGAAATGACTTTGGGTTTGAAACGAATATTTTTGTGTTCGTGGATAGCTCACACGGTAGAGCCACGCTCTCACCTGCCAGGCGGAGTTGTCGTACCAATAAGGTCGCAGGTTCAAACCCCACCACCGCCGCGAAAAAAATTTTATTCTCTATTGTCTTCTGGCACTTTTCTACTCACTTCATATCTTGTTGTTACCAACATAAGTGCCTGCTCCACTCACTTTTCTGAATTAAAAATTCACCCCATACACCGGAGCATACTCAATGTCTCAATCGTTTCTATGTTATATGTTTGTGATGAGAATATTGGCTATTAAGCTTAACTGCTGGTCAAAATTACTTCGCGATGGTGGCGAACGAATCGGCGATCTCAAGAAGTGGGTGAGAGAGGGATCTAGAAATGACTTTGGGTTTGAAACGAATATTTTTGTGTTCGTGGATAGCTCACACGGTAGAGCCACGCTCTCACCTGCCAGGCGGAGTTGTCGTACCAATAAGGTCGCAGGTTCAAACCCCACCACCGCCGCGAAAAAATTTTTTATTCTCTATTGTCTTCTGGCACTTTTCTACTCACTTCATATCTTGTTGTGACTCTGTCTTTTCCCATTCCCATAGCTCCCTGTATAACTATAACTTTGATATCCGCCACGTTGGTTATAATCGACGTCCCACTTATTTACAGGTCTGATAACCCATATCGTTTTGGGATCAATGTTGTCATCGAAATTCTCTCAAATCAACGCAAGCTATTGTCCATTACAACAACGACGTTGTTAAAACAGGCCCATCATTGTGTCTGATTATCAAACCTGTCAATGAGTGCACACAGCCTAAGCTATAGTTATACAAATCAAAGAGTCGATCTACTCCGTACATAACAATCCCAAAGAAGACTCAGAAAACCTCAGATAGCGTGTCGAAATTTATCTTTAACCATTCTTTAGTTATTTGATTTTAAATGCAGACCCAAAGACGTCAATATTATGATAAATGGTTGCGATATTAATTCCAATACTTGAATATAACACGACGCGGAGCCCTTACACTATCTAGATCACATGGTGTTTACATGTTGCTATGATGACGACCAATGAATGTGAGATTTCATGTCATGTGATAAATTTCCTATCATGGCGTTTATGTTTACTTCGTTCGTCGTGGATGGACAGGTGGGTTTTACGTGTATCGTTGTTTTGTGTTTTCCTCTCATTTTACAAAAGTAAACAAATGCAACAGTGAGCACAATGTATAATTTTATATCTACTAATTTTTCCCTGAGTATTTTTTTTTACTTTGTACCTCTCGTATGATATTCAAAAAAATCAAAATCGATTCGTGTTTTTTTTTCTCAATCGTTCTCAGTTCTATTTACATTTATTACAATTACACAGCCTAGACTGACACATCAACGCTTAGTAAATGCGATCGCGTCTCAGAGTATATTGTCATCAACGCTACTTTATGGGTATTTATTTTAATGGTAATGGTGGTGGTGATGATGATGATGATGATATAATAATAATAATAATAATAATAATAATGATAATAATAATAATAATAATATAATAATAATAATAATAATAATAATAATAATAATAATAATAACAATAATAGTAATAATAATAATAATAATAATAATAATATAATAATAATAATAATAATAATAATAATAATAATAATAATAATGATGATGATGATGATGATGATTGTAAATAATAATAATAATAATAATAATAATAATAATAATAATAATATAATAATAATGATAATAATGTTGTTGATGATGATGATGATGATGATGATGATGATGATGATGATGATGATGATGATGATGATGATGATGATGATGATGATGATATGGTACTATTGTAGCTGTGTTTTTCTTGTGCTTAGTCCATACGCTATAACTATTGAAAAATTGTACCTTCATTATCGGTGGCTTTGTTATTTATTTTTATTTTTTTATAAATATTCTATGATGATGATGATGATGATGATGATGATGATGATGATGATGATGATGATGATATGGTACTATTGTAGCTGTGTTTTTCTTGTGCTTAGTCCATACGCTATAACTATTGAAAAATTGTACCTTCATTATCGGTGGCTTTGTTATTTATTTTTATTTTTTATAAATATTCTATATACTGTTTGTTCTTTGTTTTTTGGGGTTTTTTTTTTTAAATATTGTTTGTTTACTTAAAAAAAAAAATATCACTCTCTTTTATCTTTTCCGTATTTATTTTCCTTTTGTGGTTCTTTTTTTTTTTTTTGGGGGGGGGGATGTGTGTGTGTGTGTGTGTGTGTGTGTGTGTGTGTGTGTGTACGTGGGGGGGGGGGGGGGGGTGGCGATATTTGGTTTTGGTTTTTGTTTGATTTTGTTATTAATTTGTTTGGATGTGTTGATTTTTTATTTGTTTTTTTTTTGTGTGTTTATTATTATTTTTTGGGGGGGGGGGGGGGGGTGGACTTGCAGTCGTCTAATTCTCAATATTTATTTGTGTGCAAATAACAAACTTTGGCCGTTTGGTATCATAAAAATCTTCCCTTTTCTTCCAACAACAGCACCAAGATTAAAAACTTGATAAGATGTGACTCCACAACGTGTTCGTTCTGACGTCATCTGTAACACAGTTCCTGAATTGGTGTTTTGATTAGGAGCATTTTAAAAGATTCTACAAATATTCAAAATGGAAGAGATACTGGCCATGAACTGGAAGTGTTACGATTGTAACATGACCTTTACCAATCCAAACCTTCTCCAAAAACACAAGTCACGATTCTGTGTTGGCGGACAGCTCGGCGACCCGGATCATTTGATGTTACGGAAAACGTTTTACACAGGCTCGCCCAGAGAAGAGGGAGAAAAGCCACAGGAGGTCAGTTCTTATTACTCAAATATACACAGTGACTTAGACTGACTCTCGTACCCACCCCCCCCCCCCCCCAAAAAAAAAAAAAAAATAAAAAAAAACACCACCACCCCTCCCCCCCCCCCCCCCCCCCCCCCAAAAAAAAAAAAAAAAAAAAAAAAAGAAAGAAAGAAAAACCATGTATTTAAATTTTTGACAGAAAATCTCGTCCTTCATATATCGATCGATTAAAATGACCCTATTCTTGTCAACACTCTCAAACCTGGGACTTCCGTGAAGTCTTCTATCAAGTTTTTAGGTTTGAGTGTTTTTGACAAGATGTGGGTCATTTTTATTTTAATCGATCGATATTTGAAGGACGATTTTTCAGGCCAAAATTTTAAGTATGTGTTTGTTTTCGGATGTGTATACTCAAGAAACCAATACACAATAAGGATCCTTTGTGGAGAGACAACGCTGGGTAAAGGTCAAAGGTCTCAATATCACTCAGAAGCTTGATGTCAACTGTTAAGTTGTTGGATTATCGGTTAAGGATGGGGGGGGGGGGGGGGGGGTATTTGGGAAAATGATTAATAGTGAAAGTTACGATTTGAGAAGATAAAATCGAAGCGGTTTACGCTGGTAGAATTTTCTTTCGTTCTTGTTGCTATTGTTGTTGTTATTGGTGGTGGTGGTGGTGATGGTTGGTGGTAATAAGCATTGTAACAGTGATTATTATTATTATTATTATTATTATTATTATTATTATTATTATTATTATTATTATTATTATTATTATTATCGTTATTATTATCGTCATCGTCATCATCTTCATCAGCATATTAACATACGTGTATGTGTGGAAGGGGAGGGGTTTGTATGGATGGGGACACTTTTACTTGTTTTTGTCATTTTCCCCTTTTTACACTCTAGCACTTGCACAACTGGACTAATATTTGTTTTGACCTTTGAGGTCAGGGCAATGTATTCGAAGGTCTGATTACCGGACACAATTTAATTATGGGCTTAATTTAACATTGTTATGATGATCAATATTTTGGTTTGGTTTGATAGTATGACAACAATGAGCCCTTAAGTATTTGGGCTATCAGGCCTGCAAAAAGGTGTACGTTGGGTCAGGGAAAGAGGATACCATTAGGAAAAACAAATATTGCCATCCTAGGTAATTCGGACTCATCATCTATAGACATTCAATGTCTTGAGATAGGCGGGATGAACACGTTGATTCCTTTTAATATTCACAGACTATCTTGTTTTGTGTTTGCTATCGACTGTTCCATCTACTCTTCTAACTTGACGAGGGAATGTCACTGACCATAGAGGCCCAAGCTTATTCTTCTCCTCCTCCTCCTCCTCCTCCTCCTCCTCCTCCTCCTCTCACACACACCCCTCCTTTCACTCCTCTTCCTCATTCCAATGCTCCTCCTCCTCCTCCTCCTCCTCCTCCTCCTCCTCCAATTCTCCGCCTCCTCTCACTCCTCCTCCTCCTCCTCCTTTCCTCTCCTCCTCTACCTTCTCAAACTCCTACTCCACCTCTTCTTCCTCCCACTCCTCTACTTCACACTCCTCCTTATCTTCCTTCCAAGAGGCCTCGCTTATTCTTCCCCTCATCCTATCCTCCTCCTCCTCATCTTCCTCCCCTTCCTCCAACTTTTCCAACCTCACCTCCTCTTCCTACTCATACTCCTCTTCCCTCCTCTTCCACTCATCCTCCTCTTCATCATACTTCTCCTCTTCCTACTCGTTCTTCTCCACCCATTTCCTCTGCTCCTCCTCCTCCTCATCCTCCTTCACCTCCTCCTCTTCTTCTCCTCCCCCAATTGATCCTCCTCTTATCAAGTAGAGGCCTACACTTATTCTCCTTCTCCTCCTTCTCCGCCTCCTCCTCCTCCTCGTACCACTCCTTCCCTTCTTCCTCACACTCCTTCTCCTCACTTTTCCTACTCCTCTTCTCACTCTTACAACTACTCTTCTTTTTCTTCTTTCTGCTCTTCCTCCCACTCCTCCTCCTCTTTTTCTCCTACGTCCCTTTATCCCCCACTCCTCCCACTTCTCCTTTCACTCCTTTTCCTCCTCCCACTCCTCCTCCCCTCCTTCTCCTCCTACTTCCCTCCTTCTCCTCCTCCTCCTATTATTAGTAGTAGTTGTAGTAGTAGTAGTAGTAGTAGAAGTAGTAGAAGTAGTAGTAGTAGTAGTAGTAGTAGTAGTAGTAGTAGTAGTAGTAGTAGTAGTAGTAGTAGTAGTAGAAGTAATAGTATTATTATTATTATTATTATTATTATTATTATTATTATTATTATTAGTTAGTAGTAGTAGTAGTAGTAGTAGTAGTAGTAGTAGTAGTAGTAGTAGTAGTGTAGTAGTAGTAGTAGTAGTAGTAGTAGTAGAGCAGCAGTAGCAGTAGTAGTAGTAGTAGTAGTAGTAGTAGTAGTAGTAGTAGTAGTAGTAGTATAGTAGTAGTAGTAGTAGTAGTAGTAGTAGTGGAAGTAGTAGTAGTAGTAGTAGTAGTAGTAGTAGTAGTAGTAGTAGTAGTAGTAGTAGTAGTAGTAGTAGTAGTAGTAGTTGCATTTTTTTCGACAATGCAATGGTTATTTTCGGATCTAGTTTTACTTTCACGAATGAAATGAATGATCGCGTGTTTTTTTGACATGCATAACGTACAAGCAATAAAAATAGATTCTAGTGTCATTCTTGCTCCAACCCCTCCCTTCATTCCTCTCTATTTTTCCAATTTACAATCAATCAATCAATCAATCTATCTATCTATCTATCTATCTATCTATCTATCTATCTATCTATCTATCTATCTATCTATCTATCTATCTATCTATCTATCTATCTATCTATCTATCTATCTGTCTGTCTGTCTCTCTTACTATCCATATATCTATTTTTCTGTTCACACACACACACACACACACACACACACACACACTCGATGACAGGACAAAACGTATTCGATTCGCCCCCAACAGTAAACTAGGACCCAGTGCTATAGAGATTATCACCCTCCCCTGTTTGGTTTCATTGTCAGAAGTTTCATAATTGAACTGTCTGTTTGTTTTGTGATATAAATATTTCGGTTGCATAGATATGACTTTTCAATGATACAATTTATCAAATCTCTCCTTACTATCCAGGCCATAGATTTATGATTATTGATTGGTGAATTCCATTCCCCCCTAACCCCATCGCCAGGAATATCAGAATTCCACCATGCCCCACTCCCTTCATACTTTGTTCGACAAGATAGAAGTGGTTTATATCATTTTTACATTCTACACGTTTTGTCACCACGGGATCAAATCATTTTCATGTCATTCATATTATCTATCATACAATTTATCATTTTGCCCTGAGTGAAAGTGAAATGGATCCGTGAGATATTTTGGCTTGACGACGACGGATCGTTTCAACGGGAGGCAATTCAATTCAACTGTCGCGTCCAACTTTAATTGGCATTGACGTCAAGTCTTGCGGAAATTTCTTTACCCGTTCTCTCATCGTCTGACAAAACACGTATTTCAACTTTTGGCCAGAAAACTCGTCCTTCAAATATTGATCGATTAAAATGATCCCCGTCTTGTCAAAAACTTTCAAACCTAGAACTCCACGAAGTCTTCCTTAAGTCCCAGGTTTGATAGTTTTTGACAAGACGAGGGACATTTTATTCCATCGACATTTGAAGGACGAGTTTTCTGGCCAAATTTTTAAATATGTGTTGTTCTGTAGATAAGAGTGCGGTAGCGTTCTGTGTCGAGATTCTTTTCAGGGGTTCCATTCCATTCCTGTATATTCAATTCAGACCCAGAGAATTTCTATAGTTCTTCACTATCGATCTCTCTCTCTCTCTCTCCGTTTCGGGGCGTTCTATGACACGGAGATTATAATAATATAATATATGCGTGTGTAGATCTACGGTAGGATATCACTTTGATAAATAATAGAAGGTCTTTGTTTGCTTAGATCGCTTCCATGTGTGAGGGAGTCGCTGTTTGTGGTAAATGCGTATGGCATTCTACACACATGACACGGCTCTGGCCAACACACGCCCCCTCCCAATATCCTTCATTGACAAAACACATTTTATCACTTTTCACACAAAACGATGACGTCATACCTCGAGAGATTAAGATGACTTTTTAACTTGTCAAAAGAATTAAATTTAAAACACCATAGAAATATCAAGTTTAAAACTTTTGGCGAGGGTGGGTGGGTGGGGTGGGGATGGGACAAGTTAATCTATCAATACGAGGTGTAACGGTTTCCTTGTCAAAGTGAGAAAACAGGTTATCTTCTCTTTGTCTGCTTCCCTCCCTTACACCGATCGTTCATGTCGATTGAAAGTGACATTCAAACTTGAAGACGCGACGTCACAATAGCCCTGAAATCCACGAAATCAATCGACCCGTCATTTGATTTTCAATACAAACGACTGGCTCTAGTGCACAAGTAATCTCCTTGCTCTGATTTGTTTATCAGGTTGTCCTTGACAACGGAACGGGCTCATCTGTCATGCGCTAAAGTTGAATTCCAAAACATATCTACGTGGATTAAAAAATAAATTAGTTGTATATTTAATGGCTACCCTGTGGTTGTATCAATGTTGACGTTTTATTCGTGTTTGGAAACCCTGCTGTGTTAGATTTGTATCTTTATATCCTCTCTCTTACTATCTACAAATTACATGGACGCATATTTAGATATCAGTGTACAGGGCTTTAGGTTGTGAAGTTGTATTATTTTAATAGCCACTCCAACAAGCGGATTCCAGGAATGAAAATTTGCCAGGTGGCCGGACTGGCCACCAACTATGTCCAAATGTCTCAAGATGAAAGGAGATGGAAGGTGGACCGAACCCACATCCAAGAGACGATGCCCGCAAACCCTTGGAAATGATGGAAATGAGAGATGCTCTGTATAACAATGTCATCTACAAATGAGAGGGTTGGACGTCGGAAAGAGAAAATATCAACAATTAGAATTGTATTGAAAGGAGCAATCTTAATGTTGATGAGATGATCTGAGCTCTGAGAGAAGATGGAGGATAAGTTGGATCAACTACGTCGCCTGAAGGCACAGCGGAGCAGGCAACGGGAGCTGAGGGACCTGGAGGAACGCAAGCTGCTGGACACTCTGGAGGAAACAGACAGAAGACTCGGCGGCGCAGCTCCAATGTCTCTCGCAAGAAGTAAACTCCAGCTGTCCAAAAACAAAGACATACGAAATATGCAGATTCAGGTTAGGTCATCGGAATGCTCAATGTCAATCCTAAGAGATCCTAATCATTTTAATAGAGTTTTAAAATTAGTAATCAAGGTTAAATCATTTAAAAGTCACCTGTAACATATTAATATCTGTTTTAGCAAAAGATAAGCGAAATATTTTTTTTCCTAATTTGAAAGAGAATAATTTCATTTCAATTTCAATTTCAGTTAAATATTGATAAATTCAAAGAGTTCCTAATTGATTCTAAAGGCGTTGCTTTCCCTTGTAATTATCAAAGTGTATCATTTGTATGTCTGTATTCATTCACTCATTTCAACACTGGCCTTTGATAGACGTTTAAACACGAGTTTTGATGTGTTGTTTATTTGTTGACACACCTGCATTTCACCATTTCACAGTATGAACGAGATATGGAGAGGAAACTTTACGGCCACCCACGTCGAAGCTATGGGAAGGTGTGTCCAACATACAAATATTTTAACTTTTGTTTTTAGTTCACCATTTAACCTGTTAATTACCTTTCGTAAACAAAACAAAAAATACGTATTTAAAAATTTGGCCAGAACACTCATCCTTCAAATATAGATCGATTGAAATGACCATCATCTTGGCAAAAACTCTCAAACCTGGGTCTTCCAAAGTAATATGTTTGAGAAATTTTGCCAAAGTGTGAGCCATTTAAATCGACCGATATTTGAAGGACGAGTTTTCTGGCCAAATTTTATAATACGCTTATTTCCAGAGTACTGCAGTTTACTGGATAAATTAATAATTTCCTGACAGAACCGTTTCCATTGTCGAATCTGTGCCGTCATCTAGTTTTCATTGACATTACCCCCTTCCCTCCCCTCCCTTCCCTTCCCCTCCCCCCTCCCCCACCACCGTCATCTAGTTTTCATTGACATTACCCCCTTCCCTTCCCTCCCTTCCCCCCCCCCCCCCCCCCCCCCACCCACCACCACCGTCATCTAGTTTTCATTGACATTACACCCTTCCCTTCCCTCCCTTCCCCTTCCCCCCCCCCCCCACCCACCACCACCGTCATCTAGTTTTCATTGACATTACCCCCTTCCCTTCCCTCCCTTCCCCTCCCCCCTCCCCCCCCCCCCACCTCCACTGTAGTTTTCGTTTTAATCTTTGTGAGTTCATTATTCTAGATATTTGCCGTGACCGTTTTGTAATGTTGACCATGTGTATGATGACGTCATCATTAATCTTTGGACTTGTTTGATTGTCATCAGTTTGTCTAGAATAGAAATCTTTGACATCTTATCCAAAACTACGGACCGGAAACAGAAATTAAATTATGTTCAAAGGCCATCTTGTTTGATCCCCCCCCCCCCCCCCTTCCCCGTCCAACCCGTTGTACTCTGAAAAAAATACGTATTTAAAGTTTTGGCCAGAAAACTCGCCTTTCAAATATTGATCAATTAATATGACCCTCATCTTGGCAAAAACTCTCAAACCCGAGACTTCCATGATGTTGATTTTAGTTGTTTAATAAAATACATACAAAATATCTCCAACTGACGAAACGTATTGTGCGTCGAAACGGCCGTCTTGACGAAATGTGAGTTGTTCTTGCGAGGAAGAGAGACGCATGCGCACAACCAACATGACGTTCTCTCTCTAATAACTTTTCCGCCGATGACGTCACAGACTATGGGTGACGTCCAATCAAGGGACGCTACTCTTCCGCTAATCTCATTCCCTATACCACAAATTATACTCGTTGAGATTACGTTTGTCGTCAGTGACTTTTCACGATATATGAAATATAATATCATATTATATAAAGTAGTCCTGTCACAGCCATTCGACCCATGGAGCCGGAGTTTATCCCGGTCTCTATAGCGTGAAACAAACAATAGCAATCGCTTGCTATCCTTAGGATAGGACGCTTGTAAAACGCAAAGTACTTTCCGCCAAATCTAACAGACCCAGCTACCCATTCACTGCTGGGTGGACAGGGGATCAATATAAAATCTAGACTGTACCCGGGATCGATCACGGTCCCTTTGCGTGTACAGCGAGTGGTCTATCAGCCGTGCTATCGGGACTCCGATCATATCATATGATTTGTATGTATTTTATATTTGTAAAGAAAACATATACATATCTAGTTGTGTTGGAATTAATCGTGGTTTGAGCGCATACGATATTGTGTAACGTCCTTCATTACTATAGGGAATGAGATTAGCGGAAGAGTAGTGTCCCTTGATTGGACGTCACCCATAGTCTGTGACGTCACCGGCGGAGAAGTTATTAGAGAGAGAAGGTCATGTTGGTTGTGCGCATGCGTCTCTCGTCCTCGCGACATGCGCACAACCAACATGACGTTCTCTCTCTAATAACTTTTCCGCCGGTGACGTCACAGACTATGGGTGACGTCCAATCAAGAGACGCTACTCTTCCGCTAATCTCATTCCCTATACACTGTATCCGTATATTTTTGACTAATGTGATTAGTATTTGAAACTTGTCGGGGGTAGCGTGGCTCAGTGCTAAAGGTATTTGTACCGAAAGTACCGAGTTCGACTACCCGCCTCGTTGTGTGGCCTTGAGCAAGTCACCTAGCCCTAGCTCACTTTACGGCGCTGCGCTGCGACTTACGCCTGAGGTATTCCAGTCTTCTCCTGGAATAGACCCTAAAGACAAAATTATCCTTAGAGGTGAATAATGGGAATGTTATTTTATTTATTTATTTATTTATTGTGGCTTACGACAACATCTGAAATCAACGAGGAACTCAGCCCTGCCCATCGGGACATGCTAAGATTCGTAGTTTTTAGGGGTTTTAGCAAATCAGACTCTAGCACCACACTCAAAAATTACCACCTTGTCATTTAAAAAAAAATATTGCTTTTAACTCCAGTAAAAACTAACTTCGGCAACAAAATTTTTTTTTCAAGAAGTTTTGTTGTCACAAAGATCTTTATGTAAATTTCAGTCTGGAGCCAAAAATTGGAAATTCTTCGAAATATTCGTAGTATCTGGCAGGTCTGTGAACCGGAAGTAAATACAAAAAATACAGATTGTCTCAGAGTTGTACAAACCTAAAAAAAACCCAAAAAAAAAAAACCAACAACAACCAAAAAATGAAACGGTTGTCAGGTCAATACGATATTCATTTAGAAACAAAAAATCCAGCCTCATATTCTTCCAACCCCCCCCCCCCCCCCCCCCCCCCCCCCTTTTTCCAGGCTGACCTGCCCCGTTACAACCCAAATGCTGACCCCAAGGTACAACAACTGGCCGAGACTCACGGGCGACAGATGCAATTTCTCCAGGACCGGAACAGAGATCTGGAACGACAACGAGAAGGTGAGATGGTGACAGTTTTATGTTACCCTTCGTGTCCGTATGGTGTGGACGAAGTAACGATCATTGAGTTTAAAATAATAAGAAATAGAAATTTAAGTGTCTTTGTTTTGTTTTGATTTTTTTTTTGGGGGGGGGGGCGATGTTTTTTTCTGTTTAAAAAATGTTGCTTGTTATTTTTGTTGTTTTTATTTTGTTTGCTGACAACTAGCCATGTTTATATTTTTTGTTCACAGAGATTCGTCGACGTCTGGAGGAATTGGGCAAACGTCCCCTGAAGGATGACGACTCCATGAATGCGTTGCTGCAGGAACTCCGTGACCAGGAGGCCAGGAACCAGAAGATGTTGGAGGAACTACGCAGGCAATTGATGGAGGCCCGATACATGTAAGTAAAGTACCCGCCAGTTTCTAGCACTCTACATTCCAGCACGATCTGCAATACCACGCTGTAACTGGGTGACCAAATTTTATCTATATTATAATACGTAGTTACCTTCCATGATCATCGGATGTGGACACGTTCGAATTCTAGCACGCTTTATGGCTTCTTCCATTATGTCGAACATTTTATTATGATTTATGAGGTTTAGATCGAAAGAGGATGCTGTCGAGTCGTGGCTGTACAGGAGCAGAACACGCGTCAAAGTCGTTAGACCTGTTAGTTGTCGTTCACTCCTTGATTTCCTCAGTGAGGTACTTAGGCCCCTGTACGACGACAACGTGGCAATCCATTGCAGGGTTGGTTGAGGTGGGAGGGAGGAGGGGGGAGGGGGTTAAGGTGATGACTTGATGGTGATGACAACTAAATAGAAAACGATAATTCAGATGCATTCAACTATTCACGTAAAACGTTAAATCACGTTGAATGTTGGTTTCAACACATGAGGCCAGTGAAAAGCCTAAAAAGGTCTTTGATTTAAGCGTGTTGTGTGTACTAACATCATTTTGCCCCAAAACGCAATCAACCATATTTGTGACCCATCGCCTGAAAACAGTATTATTTCGTGATGAACCAGATGGTAAAAACCCAGAATTAATGCTTAACTGGTCAGAAAAAATGAATTATTGGTATTTGTACCCAGAAATAAAATAGTCATTCTGCTCACTAAAACATGCAAACTCAACCCAATCCTGATATTTCTGGCTATAAATTTAATTTTCAACCTATCGATCATCCCGACATAATACCTTTTTGAGATGAGAGGCCATATTTATCTGTCATGTAATAAATTCTCATCTGTCTGGTATCACTGCAGCCCCCCAGGCGACACCAAGAAGTCGCCATTTATCTACCCTGTCTACTACGGCAATTCATTGGTGGCAGAAATCACAGCCATGCGTCAGGCCTACCTACAAAATGGCGGAAATGACCCAGATATCCTGCACCAACTGGCACAGATGCAAGCAGAGGCACAGGCCATTGATGATTCTTTGAGAAACAGACCACAGCAACCCAAAAGTCAGTGGATATAAGCATTATTTTATCTATTTTTTTCTAAGCCATTTGCACAACAAAATTGTTCACCAGAAAAAATAATATTCCCTTTATTCATTCTATAGAGGAAATTTGTCTTTAGGGTCTATTCCGAGGGAAGACCGGAATAACCCAGGCGTCAGCCGCAATGAATCTCCGCAAACTGATCTAAAGCGATGTGACTTGCTCAAGGCCACATAATGCAGCGGGTAATCGAACTCGGTACCTTTCGGGTACGAAGCAAAGACTGTACCGCTGAGCCACGTTGTCCCCGTAACTAAACATATTCCTATTGTACCGTCCATAAACTGTCATCAAATCATCTCATTTTCAGTGAAAATTACATTGCGACAGTGTTTGTTTACGACAAGTGACGAGAAAGGGGGAGGGGAGGGGGGGGGGGGGCACATATGTGATATGTGATATTATCACAAAATCAACTTTTATGAGTTATGCCCCTTAGTTTGAATTTACTGAAGAAGAGCACACTTATCACGATAACGAGATGAGGGGGAAAAAAACAAACAAACCAAAACCAGTAAAAGATTTCCAAAATGTAAAATTGTATTCTCTCAAAAACAGGGTCAGTGTGTCTATTTTCTCCCGTGGTCTTCAGTTCATCTACTTAGACTTATGATATTTGTACTCGAGTAATGACTGTTGTAATTCATGACTTTCACAGACAAATAATTGAAGAAAATGGAAAAACCGCTGGTGTCCACTTTCGGAAACCGCTGTGATTGTCCTCCTTGAGTGATGTCAGGGTCCAAACCTTTCCTCTATAAATAGATGAGTGGGGGAAAAAACTGCAATCATTGAAGAGTTATAGTTTCAGCCTAGAAAGAGGAGCTAGCGTTAGCTCTCCTCTTTCTAAGGTTTCAGTTTACTGCTGTTCTATTTATGGAGGGAAAGCTCTGAAATCACTCAAGGGAGGCAATCACAAAAATTCCCGAAAATTGGACATCTGTGGGTTTTTTCCCCTTTACTCTTTAATTTGAGGCTTTATTATTATTATTATTATTATTATTATTATTATTATTATTATTATTATTATTATTATTATTATTATTATTATTATTATTATTATTATTATTATTATTATTATTATTATTATTATTATCCATTCTTCCATTCAGATAAGCGTGACCCCGATTCCTTACACGCATTGGAGCTGGAAAACGAACGCCTACAGCGTCAACTAAACCTTTTGCAGGAGCAAAACTTGGCAGCCAGACACCGTCGGAAGGGGGATCGCGAAGGTAGGGGAGACTATCCAGGAATCACTCGTGTTGGGCTCAGAGAAAAACGAATCCTGGGTTTGAATACAATGGAAACAGCTGTCGATTCTCTGGATGTTAACGAAAATGAGTTAAATAAGAAAAAACCAGAAAAGCCTAAAAAAGATTTCATATCCCCTCGGCGCGCCTGGATTAATCATTTCGATCCTCAGAAAGTGAAGATTGATAAAGATGTTGGGAACACGGCGTTCAAAGTGAGTGGGAGGCTATGGGACGAGGAGGAGGAGGAGGAGGATGTGTTCGTTGATGCCTCCAAAATCAAAAGGGCAACAATTTTAAACGAACCAACCAGAGACGTCGTTACAAGCGTGGCTAACAAACCACGCCAAGACCCCGTGACGTTTGTAGTAAAGGGAGATAATTCAGTTAATTATCCTTACGATAATAAAAGATATTTCGTTCCAGGGGGGATAACTGGGAGAGGACAACAGAACGCAGAAGTTGAACGATTAGATTTGCTTAGTATAATACAAGAGAATTCGAGAACGAATACAGCCCGGGTAGAGGATGATTTTATCCCAGAATCCAACAGGGAAGGAGGTCAGGGGACTTTAGCTTCCGGGCCAAACGGTCAATCCCGGCCACAGTTAATTATCGAACCAAATGCAGCCACGTAGCGGCTTGATTGAAACTTTACTTAGAAGAATATCAACCACTTAAGATAATTATTTTCAGTATACGTCTGATGAATCTTGCCAGTAGGGAGAGAATGTAACATTTATCGTTGTACATTTCCTACAGATATTTCCATGACAATCATCCATAGGGAGAGAATGTAACATTTATCGATGTACATTTCCTACATATATTTCCATGACAATCATCCGTAGGGAGAGAATGTAACATTTATCGTTGTACATTTCCTACAGATGTTTCCAAATCAATCATCCGTAGGGAGAGAATGTAACATTTATCGTTGTACATTTCCTACAGATATTTCCATAATAATCATCCGTAGGGAGAGAATGTAACATTTATCGTTGTACATTTCCTACAGAAATTTCCGTGACAATCATCCGTAGTGTTCGTATTGCCGTAGTCTGCAAAACCATGTATTGAATATTTCGGCCAGAAAGTCATCCCTCAAACATCGATTGATTTACATGACCCTCATCTTAGAAAAAAAACCTCTCAAACCTGGAACTTAACAAAAGTCCCAGGTTTAAGAGTTTTTGCCAAGACGAGGGTCATTGTAATGGATCGATGTGTGGAGGACGACTTTACTGGGCAAGATTTTGAAAGCGGTTAATTCCGGAGTACGGCTGCATAGCCATGACACATGCAGTTCGTTTTTCCTCAACTGTAACTATTGAACAGAGAATTAAATGGTGGATAAGTCATGTATTCATCCCTATAGGGAATGAGATTAGCGGAAAAGTAGCGAGGACGAGAGACGCATGCGCACAACCAACATGACGTTCTCTCTCACAGACTATGGGTGACGTCCAATCTAGGGACGATACTCTTCCGCTAATCTCATTCCCTTTAGGGAAATTGGTCTCTAGAGTATATTTCACGAGAGTATTTAAATGGAATAACTCAGGCATCAGCCGCAATGCAGCGCCGCCAATGAGCTAAGGCACAATGACTCAAGGCGATACATCTCGTTGGATGTATCTTGAACCCTGTATCTGCTTCCTTCATCATTTGATATTTGTTTACAATGTGATGTAAAATCTTTTCAACCAATCCGTGGATTGAATTGCATTCATTTTGTCGGTGATTTGTATTTGGTGCTGATAAAGATTTGAAAATATGTGCGGCTACGTTGTCTAGTGGTGTGACACTCGCTTTCGGATCGGAACGTCCTGGGTTCGAGCCTCGCTCGGCGCATATTGAGTCCTTGGAAAAAAAGCTCTTTACCCACATTCTCTCACCGTACTCAGGTGTAAAATGAGTACCGGGTTGTTAACAGTATTGTCTCTGTCGGAAAAAAAATGTAATATCGTTTAACAGGCGTCATGTCCCGTCCTACACGTTAAGTGTTGCTGTTGGCCAGAGACCTCTTGTAAAGCGCTTTGATCATATTTAGTGGATATTACGCTATATAAAAGCTCAAAATAAAATATGTCTATGAAACAATGCCAGATATGATGTTTCACATCTTCATTTCCCACCCCTGCCTACTCCAAAATTTGTCATTTTGATATTTGGTGCTGATTTTTCTCTTTATTGGTTGTTTTAGTTGTTTAGCATTTTAAAGGAAAAAGGAATGTGTGAATGAAATGTTGAGAGATGCGCATAAAAATATATGGCATGACACATACCTGGCCTTTGCTATACAAATTAGTCCTACGTAATAATTTATCTAAGTTTAAATCTTACTCTCAAATTTATTATATCAATCAGAATTATTTCATTTTGTATCTTTGAGCAAATGGTTTGAAAATAATCATCCGATGTTTTAAAGCTATATTGAATTAAATGAAATACGACCATGATGCTATGAATATTTTCTCCTAATGCAATCACATTTCATCTTTTTTGATGTCTTTGATGAAGATTCAAACGTTCAGAGAAAATAAAACAACAAAATTAAATCGTCTTCATGTGTTATTTTTTTACAATTTGCTCAAAGTTTTAAAATTTAAATTACCTTTCTCAGCAAGTGCAGAAAAAACCATAACGAAAGTTTTTTTAAAAAAATAAAGATAAGTTTGGATATTTTTCATGGTTTTGATTTCTAAACTAAAATGAAAATACAAACAGTTCAGCGTCTTCTTAAAATTGCATTTTGTCTCGAATACAAATATGTCCGAGGATTGAATGACTAATTAAATATGAAAAACGGTAGAAACCATGAAAGCACAATGTCAGTGGATTGAATAACTAATTAAATAAGAACCACGATAGAAACCATGAAAGCACAATGTCAGTGGATTGAATGACTAATTAAATAAGAACCACGGTAGAAATCATGAAAGCACAATGTCAGTGGATTGAATGACTAATTAAATATAGAATACGTAGAAAACTTGAAAGCCCAATTGATATATTATATTTTATACTAATTTTAATCGATACATTACAGACTATATATTTACCATTTTATCAACAGTATCATGACTTTTCTGGTGTGGAATAATGAATTGTTGTTTTCTGTATCCTCGCTGACAAAGGTCGTTTCATCCTCTTTTTGACGTTTTCTGTCCATTTTGTGGTTTTCCTCTATATGTTTGTCTTACAAAATCCTTTTGGCTTTGTCTGAGGTATGGGGTACCATGCACTCATCTGGAAAAAAAAACAACAAAAAAACCCAAACAAACACTTAGATATTAAACAGTTTTGGTCAGAAAATTCGCCCTTCACATATCGGTCGAATAACCTGACTCTTATCTATGCAAAAACTCTTGAACCTGAGATTTCATGAAGTCTTCATCAAAGTCCCATGTTTGAATGTTTTTGACAAGATGAGGATCATATTAATCACTCGATATCTGAAGGACGAGTTTTATGGCCAAATTTTAAAAAAACGTGTTTTTCAGAGTACTGCAGATCAAAAAGCTCCAGATTCTGGTCTGCCTTTTTTCAGGCCAATCGACTGAAACCAAATGGGAGTCTTTCTTTCCAAGTTAAATGAGTTTTTTTTAATGAAAAAGATACTGTGTCAAAATTACACATTGACACGTTTTTCATTTGTCTTGAATTGGTTGACCTTTACCTGACCTGACACCGACTGATGACGTTTTGACCCGAGTGTAAAATTCTCTGGTCAAAGTAGGCTACATATGACAACAAGGCCACGGATCGCATCGCAAAGTATCACATTTGCAGAATATTTCGTGTAAATATTCTGAGCTGACAATGGAATAAATAAATCAAATACGTAAACAATGAAGTGAATATATCAATTATGTCAACAATGAAAAAAATACATTATGTAATCAATGAAATGAATATAGCAAATACGCAAAAATGAATTGAATATAGCAAATAATAAACAATGAATTGAATATAGCACATACGCAAAAATGAATTGAATATAGAATATACGTAATCAATGAATTGAATATAGAATATACGTAAACAATGAATTGAATATAGAATATACGTAAACAATGAATTGAATATAGAATATACGTAAACAATGAATTGAATATAGCAAAAACATAAACAGTGAAATGAATATAGCAAATAGGTAATCAATGAAGGAATAAAAGACATTGTTTGGTGTAATTCCAGCACTTTATTCGATAGATGTGTCCCATACAAAGATGTAACAAGAGTATTATAAAACACTCGATCAAATAGGCAAACAGCAAAAGTCTGCAAAGTCGCATGTCAAACTCGATTTATTGTTTTGGATTTTTCACGCATATATTATCTGGGTTCAGACTAGAAGTTATGAATTGGGAGGGATGCGATGGGGGGGGGGGGGGGGGGGGGGGTCCCGATAGATCAGTTGGTAGAGCACTCTCTATCACACGAAAATGGATCGTAATCGATCCCGAGTGAAGTCCATCCAGCAATGATTGGGTAGCTGGGCGTGTTAGATTTGTCAGAAAGTACTTTGCCACAAACTCCTGCTCCATGGGTCTAATGGTCTGAAGTACAACTATTTAGATATTTCAATTAATATAATGACAGCTTTGTTTTTGCTATTGTCAAAAATACCTTTAACTTGTGCTTAAAGAGACTTGTTTATGTCCAATGTTTTTTCCCCGGCTCGATACTTCCATGAACAGCCTTCAAAACAAAGTGATATTCTTCTCTCCAACCTGAAATTAACTGTCTCCTAACCAGCCATTCTTTAGAATTTTCCCCGAAAATTCACACCACCCGACACAAAAATGGACTTTTCCAAATCAAACAAAAAATTAACAAGTGCATTCTATACAGAATGTTGTTCAGCAAAACGATGTCTACAACACAGTGTTTAGTATTTATAGCTGTAATCAAAGCATTTCTTTACATTTTGTGACGTTCAAGAGAAATCAGAATGAGAAAATTGTTGGTTGCATCGTACCGAATGTGACGATTTTCCTATGGTTGGTGATGAGAGGGTTAAACATAACGAAATTGTGGCATGACGATGATGAGATGCCCCCCCCCCCCCCGCCCACAGATATCGGTGAAATCCACAATGAATTATATCGCCATTGAATAGAAGTCCAAAGGTGGCCCATCTAAAACATAATGTCATCCTTCGCCCCCCAAAGTGACGTCACAAACAACGGCCCATGACATGAATTTATCCGTGCAATCAAACAGTTTCTAATCAAGTCATCTTAAAGTTTGTTTTATTCACGATACAAAACAGCTTACGAAATTAAGGAGCAGGCACCGGTGTAAGATAAAGAACAGAACAAAAGTGTATGAAATTGTGTATGACCGGTAATCAGAAGGTCTGTGGTTCGATCCCCAGTCGAGGTCGACTGATTTTTTGGGGGATGATTTTATTTTTCCTGTAATTTTCTTTAAATCGAAAAACAGACATTGTCAAAAATCTGACATAATTTTGATAAGAAGTAATCAAGGGGAGGTCATCCAATGGAGGAGGATAATCATATTTTCTTGGCTTTGTGGAAAAAAAAACAGTTGTCCTTTAGAGACATCGGACTCATGGAGCCGGAGTGACGTCGATTTCCTGGTTTCTATAGCGTGAAACGGACAATCGCAATTGCTTGATATCCTTTGGATAGGACGCTAGTCTATCGCGAAGTACATTCCGCCAAATCTAACAGACTCAGCTATCCATTCACTGAGTGGACAGGAGGGTCAGAAAAAAATCTCGACTGAACCCGGGATCGATCTCGGCCCCTTTGCGTGTGAAGTGAGTGCTCTACCAACTGAGCTATCGGGACTGCTGGCTTTATGAACTTGTTCCAAATCCCCATGTGTTTGCAAATTTTACGTCAATTGTAAATTGTTGTATCCACAGATGAGCTAGAGAGAGACATTCAACGATTACAAAAAGATCACCTACGCAAAATGTATGAACTTCAAAGGGAGATAGAACGTCTACGACAGGAGACCTACCTGATAAAGATGAACGACAAACCAGCACAGATTATTCTGCACCAAAGTCCTCGTCCTGCGCAAGTGCAAGTTGCACAGCCTGTTCAGGCTCAACCAGTGCAAGTACAACAAATGGTAGGTTATGGTTTATAACATCTGAAATAAACTAGACTATGCTGCACGCACGACACATACACATGCACATGCACGCATAGAAATAATACGCAGTCATACACTAACACACACATAACACACACACACACACACACACACACACACAGCACGCGAACACACCAAAACCCGTGTTCATCATAATATAGTTAAGTCATTGCATCATTTTACAATGGTCGTTTTAATTAGAAATTCCACATACCAATAAAGGTTGCATACGATCTATAGCTTGATACGATGATTTGCAATGTGACGTGAATTGTAAGTTATTGTCACCGCCTCGTGAGTTGTTGGAAACGGAAACCAATGATTCCATTGGCTGTGAAATTGAATACAACTGACAATACTCTTCAACAGTCGTAACGTCACCTCCTTCCTAATGACACATGGTAACTTAGTAACACTGGCTCTAAACTATCGGAACAATGGCGGACATCCGTATGAAATATTTCTCCGGCGAGCATAAAAGCGTATCCAGAGGAGAAAAAAACCATAAATTTGATCATGTTTTGACTTTTACACATTCTGATCACAAGGCATATGAAAAGCTCTAGCCAGCATGAAGAACAAAAAGTAATGATTTTCTTGGTTTAGAACCAAGATGGCCGCCGTTGCCGGGCGGCGTGACATCAGACTATTGAATCGTATTGAACACAACTGACGATTGGCTTTATCTTCGTGATCGCCGCCCTGTATTGTGACGTATAATATTGTTTTAGTCAGTGACAGGCGAGGAGTTTAGGAAAGCTGAGCAAAGAGACCAAATCATCTACTTATCGTTAAGTCTTCATTTCAAATGTTTCAGTTGATAATTATATAAATATGACAATCACAGAGTTCCATAGACAGTTGATAATACAGGTACATGATTCTCACATTGTTGTCATAATATGTATAAAATCATACGTCATCAATCTTCTCTCATCTACTCTTTTTTTTTTTCATATCATTTCCCTCCTTCTTCCCACTCCTCCCCCTTCTCTCTCTCTCTCTCTCTCTCTCTCTCTCTCTCTCTCTCTCTCTCTCTCTCTCTCTATCTATCTATCTCTATCTATCTATCTATCTATCTATCTATCTATCTCTCTCTCTCTCTTCTCTTCTCTCTCTCTCTCTCTCCTTTTCTCTTACTCTCTTCTCTATCTCTCATACTTTCTCTCTCTCTGTTTCTTTCTCTCTCTCTCTCCCTCTCTCTCTCCCCCTCTCTCTCTCTCTCCCTCTCTCTCTCTCCTCCCTTCCCTGTGCCAAATTCCACCACATTTCAACGTTTCATTCCATTCTCTCCCCACCCCCCTCCCCCTACAGCCCCAATACATCGAAGTGGATCGCCTCGCCCCCTACGACCAGACGTACGTACAGATTTAAACTATTTCACCAATTCAAAATGATCTAAACACCATCGGCTTGAAAATCTGCACATCTTTCTATCCTATAATTAGCCTAATGTATTTATATATTGAACATGAACAATCCATATGCCAATCAGATGAACGCTGTGTTATAACATTGGTTGTCAGTTGTTATAAATGATTGCTAGAAATACGCCATATGCCAATCTGATGAACGCCGTGTTATAACACTGGTTGTCAGTTGTTATAAATGATTGTTAGAAATACGCCTTTGGCATATAGACAGGCGAATCATGAAGCAAACAAATCGTTTAAATTTTTTTCAACACCTTTGTAAATTTTGTAGAGTATTTCGGTATTTTTATCTTTGTATATGAGCGCGAACGCGTCTGGGTGTATATATATTATATATATATATATATATATAAATATATATATATATATATATATATATATATATATATATATATATATATGTTGTGTGTGTGTGTGTGTGTGTGTGTGTGTGTGTATGTTTGCGTTTGTGTGTGATTGTCTGTGTACCGTCAGTCCTTCTCAACTGCAGACTTGGCTATTTAAAAAAAAAATAATATTTGACTTCCGGAGTCGTTTCCCCATCCATAGATACATAAATGTAATCTCTATTCAAGTTTTATGTAACGAAAATCAAAACCCATCAAGAAAGCAACAGCCCCCCCCCCCCCCTTTCCACCTTCCCCCCACTACTATATTTTCTTTAAGTTCTTTGATAACAAGCCTGCCATACAATGACAAATCACGTTTATCACGTTGTAAAAAGTCTTAGGTTTAATAGGGTTCAACAGTCTTGACGTCACTTCCCTCGTCATGACGCATGGTAACTGGTTCTAAAATATCGGGAAAATGGCGGACGCCGTAATCCCCATCACCGGCCTTATGAAATACTTCTCCGGCGAGGATAAAAGTGTATCCAGAGTAGAAAAACATTATAAATCTGATCATGTTTTGACTTTTATACATTTTGATCACATGACATGTGAAAAAGTTCTAGCCAGCATGAAGAATAAAAAGGACCGATATTCTTTGTTTAGAACCAAGCTGCTGGTTGCTGGGCGGACGTGACATCAGACTATTGAATCCTATTATTGTTTTATGACAATTGAGCGACATTTTAACCAATCAGAATATGGATGAATCATTTTCTGGTCAAATCTTTTCAAAGGGCATTTAAGTCACTGCATGGCAGACAAACTAACCCGTAATATTTCATATTTAATTTCAAGGACGTACCTACACCTAATATTGTTTGATTTATCAGATGTCCAAATATGGCATTTGTTTTTGTGTCTGCGAGTCGGCCATGATATTCCTCCTCCAGTGTGTCCATACAATAACTAGTGACACACTATTAATACAATAGTACACACCAACGACACACCATTATCATTATTCACTACACAAGTCAATAACTAGTGACACACTATTGATACAATGGTACACACCAACGACACACTATTATCATTATTCACTACACAGGTCACATAGAATTGTTAAAGCAACTGTCTAACCTACGCCGTCTATTTCTATCTTTTTCTTACATAGTCCTTCACTCACTCTCATTCTCTCATATACACACACTGAAACATACGCATATTCTCTCTCTCTCTCTCTCTCTCTCTCTCTCTCTCTCTCTCTCTCTCTCTCTCTCTCTCTCCCTCTCCCTCTTCCCCCCCTCTCTCTCTTCCTCTCCCCCTCTCTCTCCCCCTCCTCTCTCTCTCCCCCCCTCTCTCTCCCTCTCTCTCCCCCCTCTCTCTCTCCCCCTCTCTCTCCCTCCCCCCTCTCTCTCTCTCCCTCTCTCGCTCTTGTGCACACTAGCATATCCAAATAAACTCAATATATAAAAACATTATCTATGTATCATTTTTTTTCTTTCTTGATACTGCTTGCATGGCATACAATATTTTTATCACCATCATTAATATTATAATTTATTGTTAATGAAAATAACAATGATAATATTAACGATTAATAATAATAATAATAATAATAATAATAATAATAATAATAATAATAATAATAATAATAATAATAATAATAATATATAATAATAATAATAATAATAATAATAATAATAATAATAATAATAATAATAATAATAATAATAATAATAATAATAATAATAATAATAATAATAATAATAATATAAAAGAGAAGAAGAAGAAGAAGAAGAAAAAGAAGAAGAAGAAGAAGAAGAAGAAGAAGAAGAAGAAGAAGAAGAAGAAGAAGAAGAAGAAGAAGAAGAAGAAGAAGAAGAAGAAGAAGAAGAAGAAGAAGAAGAAGAAGAAGAAGAATGATAATAATAAACTATTCTTTAAAAATTAGTAGGGTTGTAGATCGACATTGTTCTTTACAGCCAATGTTAAAATTTATCCTCGAGCACAGAATTATTGGCAAATTAAAAAATGATAAAACTTTTTTATACACACTGATACACAAGTAATTTGATCTTCTTGTTATATTAAGGGTAATTCTATTGCCAGTTGATTCAAATGGTTAATTAGGATATCTGCTAGGGCGTAATCGTGAGCCCTTAATTTGACCTTTGGCCTTCGGACATGGCCAAATTTGGCCACCGGACCAATCCAAGCTGATGGCTCAAAAGATTCGTCTCGATCTATGTTAAATTCCAGAATACAGTTGTAAAATAGAAATGAATGAGTGCATATTCGTGATAGCCTTTTCATCTTGCAAATTTTGAAGGTGAGGCATAAATAAACAATCTCTGACGTCACGTGACCATCGTCTGCAACAGACACATTGAGAGTTATCTTCCTTTTGTTTAGTAAAACCAAATATTTTGTGAGCCTTGAGCTATAAAAAGTACAATAATTTAATATTTAGAATTATATTTATATTTGAACAAAACAGAACTCTTAATATTTAAATAATAACAATAATAATAGAAGAAGAAGAGAAGAAGAAGAAGAAGAAGAAGAAGAAGAAGAAGAAGAAGAAGAAGAAGAAGAAGAAGAAGAAGAAGAAGAAGAAGAAGAAGAAGAAGAAGAAGAAGAAGTGTTTAGATCGTTTAGATATTAATCATTTCCTAACTAGAAGGTTTGAAGCTTGTAGAATGTATTGAGTGTGTTTTCCAATGTCTGCCAATCGCCTTGTCCACAAGTGTCCCTGTGTGCCCATTTCAGCCCCAGGGAACCTTACGCTCACACATGGGCGAAAACACACTATCGACAGTACATTCATTCAGATCCATTTTATGACCTCTACCTCTTCGACGCCCCTCAAAGATAGAACTTACCAAGGTGAGTCCGCAATGCTGAGTTCAAATCCATACAACTAACAATAGAATAAGCTTATTTTTTACATTTTTACCAGACTTTTATCTGTTTGCCAAATTGGCGTGCAATGACGAAACACATTTGGCCATAAAACTAAGTATTCTATTATCACTAAATTAAGATGACGCTTTACGTATGTCAAATTCTGAAAAATGCATTTTAAAAGTTTTGGCTAGAAATCTCGTCCATCAGTCGATTACTACGACCCTCATCTTGTCAAAAACTCTCAAACCTGGGACTTCCTTGATACGAGTTGACATTCAAAGAACGAGTTTTCGGCATGCCATTTAAAAATAAACGTTTTTTTTTTCAAAGTCGCCAAATTTACCATCAGGACTTGAATTTGACACTTCTATAAATGAGTCAGATCAGACATATAACATGTTGACAAGGTGAAGGTCATTTAATGCATCTATATTTAGTAAACGTTTTATGTCTGAAATGAGAGAAAGTGTTTAGTCATTGCACACCGGAATAACTTTCAAGGGAGAAGGAATATCATGTAGATACATATAGCGTAAAGCGTATTTTCAACATAATCCACACATTTATTATAGACTCCACAGCAAAGTGTATTTTTTTTTTAATTGAGTATTTTTTTCTCAAATTCATTTTAACTGAATATTCCATTCTAGTTATCAGAATTATAAATATCTATTTAGATTTTGTTTTTGGAAGCAAATAGACTGTGGTTGACAAATAGACTGTGGTTGACAGATAGACTGTGGTTGACAAATAGACTGTGGTTGACAAATAGACTGTGGTTGACAAATAGACTGTGATTGACAAATAGACTGTGGTTGACAAATAGACTGTGGATGACAAATAGATTTGTAAAAAACGTAATTTTCAATGTAAATCTATTGAAATCAAATCCAATTGTCAAATCCAAAGTGAAATCCATTAATTCCAGTTTTGTTTATTCTTTCAGACTATTTTATCCCACGCGTGGCCACGACAAGTTGGGGCAAATCAGGAGATAACTTGACTAGATGATGTATCATAATATTGTCTGTTGTAGGAATATGATGATGTTGATGTTATTATATTTTGGTTGAGTGCTGTGAAGAAGGAAAATAAAGGACTGTGTACTTACTGATAAGATACATCTGCCCGTGTAGTTAGTATTTCAGCATCTTTTTATAATCTACCCTCTATAGCTGCTTACATTAATCATTTTGATAAATTTATGTTCAAAATTTATGTATTTCTTACTTTGGTCCCTTTGTAACTTTTCACTAACTAAAAAGCAGTTTAATGTAAATGTAACTTTAAGATTTTATCACCATGAGATACACCAGTCGGAAATCACATTTCCTATATAAAATGGCGGGTTTTTTAATGATTTCGTGTTGCCATAATAACGACAATTATTTTTTAAAAAAGGTGACTCTGGGCTTCAGATGGCAATGGCAACAAGAAAGACAATCATGATACGATGGCCATCCGTACATTTCACCATTTGATATCATATCACGGCGTTTGGAACCAAATGTACACACGCCTCAATCCAACAACGCTAGGAACTTTTACCTCGGCCACAAATCAGACACTGGTATATCTCATACTTTGATTTTATGTAATATTTAATTTAGGTCATTCTAGCTGAACTGTTTCCTTATAAAAAAACAGGAAACAGTTCTCTTAACCCTTTCCAGAATGAAGTAGTGCAATAGGAACTCTAATCAAATCTGCAATCAAATATATATAGACAGAAAATCAACCTTGTTTAAGTTTAAATTGCCGCGTATTTCTTGATCATTATCCTTATATTTTTTTTAAGTATTTGATTTTAAATGTCACATCAAATCACCTAAACAAACAATATTTTTTGAAGACTATTCATTTTCCTGAATAGTTAATTATTTGACTAAGAGTGCAATCTGTGTTTTCATTCAACAACATGTTAATGATATTGAATAACCATTCATATTTTTACATTTGGTTCTCCTCTTATTTTGTCATCACGATACGATTTATGACATCGAACTTGGGGAAAAGAAACATTTTTGGAATAATATAGGAAAAAGAAACATTCCGAGAACATTTAGGACAGATTTGGAAAAGAAACATTTAAAAAGATATTTCGATATATTTAGACCATAGATAAAGCATACAAGATGCACATTGAGTATTATATTTTCTATTGAACGATGCCCTTTGGTGTGATAATAATAATAATAATAATAATAATAATAATAATAATAATAATAATAATAATAATAATAATAATAATAATGATGATGATGATGATGATGATGATGATGATGATGATGATGATGATGATGATGATGATGATGATGATGATGATGATAATAATAATAATAATAATAATAATGTTCTTTATTCATCCAAAAGGAAATTTTTGTACAGACGTATAAAATGCCGACAATGATACACATAAACATAATATACGTAAATATAATGTGGTAAAGTAAAATTTGGTAATAGGTATATATAGTGTAATAATATTGTAGGCTGTAAGAATAATTTCATAGTGTACATTAAGAGACATACAGATTATAAAAGTGTAAAGATATGAATATCTAGAAAAGGTATATTGATGTCAACATATAAGAAAAAAAGATCAGTAAAAGGCTAAGAATTAGATACAGTATATTACCATTGTAAATTGACTGAGAAAAATGACATAGTATAAATTACATGGCACGTAATGTAGAATAAAAAGGTCAATAGAAAAGTTGTAAGTGATTTTGTAAATTGATGTTTAAAAATTGTGGGTACATGTGCACCTATAGGCACGGCTATTGGGGGACTAGGCACTAGAATCTTGACATATATAAAGAAGAATGTATGCTCTTCAATTATGCACGCGAAAAAACGCTCGTTGAACCTCTCCATGTGTATAAATCTGTTATTGACGCCCATTCTGGACATAAAAGTTTAGAAGAAAGAACTGAGAAAAAAAGGAACTGAAGAAATTATAATGCCACCCCCCCCCCCTCCACCTCCCCTTACCTTCCCCAGATATGTAAGTTGGTGTTTTATATCGTGTATTTCAGCAGATCTGGTGATATCTAATCCTTTGAATGTTCAGACAATTAATTGTTATTCTGTCGCACTCTAAAACAAATTTGGCCAGAAAACTCGTCCTTCAAATATCGATCGATTCCAATGAGCCTCCATTTGTCAAAAACTCTCGAACATGGAACTTTGTGAAGCCCCAGGTTTTAGAGATTTTGACAAGACGAAGTTCATTTGAATCGGTCGATATTCGAAGAACACATTTTCTGGCCAAATCATGTCATACGTTTTTTAGTGTCTACAACAGTGTTATGGTGTTATGTCTTTGAGATGTTAATTGTGTATTTTTATGTCATCAGATTTTTAAAAACATTACGCAAATTTTATTTTATGAATATTTGTAATGCAACAGAAGTAGGATCTAGATCTATATGACCTGTATAATTGTGACAATAGAATTATAAGGTGGTATTTACCCCTCCAAAACTATTATTTTGCTGTTGTGTTCATTGTTCTTCCAATGTTTCTGACATAATTTAAATATGATTTGAAAATGAGTAAAAGATCGAGGACTTTGTTTGATGTATTTCTTTCGGTCACTGTTAGTGGCTGTAATTGTGCTCCTCCAATCAACCCAGTTGCACAGTTACCTATATCGTCTTCTGTATAATCTTTTTCGTCGTCACATCTCTTTTGGTCTCCCAACCTATAAATTTTGGTCGCAATTGGTGGCTTCCAAATAACCCAGTTGCATAGTTACCTATGTCATTTTCTGTCAACTCCCCGTCTTCGCCACATTTCTTGTGGTCTCCTAACCTTTCTTTTACGTCAAGAGTCCGCTCTAAAACCTGCTAGGGCACAAATGACGATTCTTTCTGAAGCTCAAGTCAATGGCATTTCCTCAACAACACGTCTTTTCTTAATGGAGGCTTGAATTTTAAATGGAACGCAAACATTTGTGCGACAAAATAAATGTGGGTTTCATTTCTGATCGTTGTGGTCCCAATTTTCCAACTTTTGGATTATTTCTATAATTTCAAATCAATAACAACCAAAGATTGTAATCCTATTCATCAATAGATCAAATGTTTGAACAATGGAATGTTTTGTTTATTAGATTAATTTGTTCACTTATTTATGAAGTTTATCTTGATATAATGCACCTTTTATCATAAATGATTTGCTTAACTGTTCTATTGCATACAATATATTATGGTTACCATCTGCTCCCTGTGTGAATGAATGAGAATGCCTGTTGCTGACAATAAAGATGAATCGGTTCGCTTTTCATGAATGGAAATCCCATAGTAAATAGTGACCCTGTCATCAATACAATGCCGCCCACCGTATACAAATATGATTTCAAATAAATGGGCACCTCTGTGTTCCTGATCAAACTTTCCATTTTACATTGTTTCTTTTTTATCTTAATTATCCTTACTGGTATCAAAAGGAGAGATATGGGGTTTTATTCAACCAGTAGATTTTTGACCAATCAAAACATGGAACTTGTGATACACCTTCACACGTGCTCGGACAAACATGGTTGGTTGTTTATAAACAAATATGTGAATGAAATTGACCTCTCTCTGATCATTGTTATTTTTTTTATATCGACAAATGGGTGAACTAGTTATCACACACTTTTCTCGATCATATGATAAATGTTTAATTTTTTTAAACACATAGTTTTCTGTGTTGGTTCTATTGATCAAGCTGTAGAACAGTGGGTCTTTTACTAAGACACATGCCACTGTTAGTAAAATGTGTGTAGTTTGCTATGTTTACCATTCACTGCCTTTGTTTACATTATGACGATTGTCCAAAAGGCGTGGTTATAATAAAGCGGAGACACAGAGGCCAAGATCAAACGATTCATCGGTGACCTTGGGGGAATGTACTTGTCTCCCATTGTGTCCCTTTGTTGTGGCCAACACCTTGAGTACAACTCACGTTACACCAACATTTGAAAGGTTTTGATGATTTCTACAGGTCACAATACACAGACAGGAATAATCTAACCACTGAGAAAACGGTACTGTATAGATAGTATGCAGATGACGTCAATCAGGCCTTTGTTATTGTTTTTGCCATCCGCGTTTGTGAGTTGTTCTCACTAAACTGTATTAACCAGACTATAAAAGTTCATGGTTACACAGAGTTTGTGTGTTGGTCCGTTATACTTCCGGATGGCAATGTTGTGAACTCCTTGGCCAAGCGCATACTATCTATAGATGGTTTGAAGATGACGTCACTTAGGTCTTTGATATTGTTTTTTGCCATCCGCGTTTATGAGTAATGCTCACTGAACTGTATTAACCCGACTATAAACGTTCATGGATACACACAGTTTTGTGTGTTGGTCCATTTTACTTCCGGATGGCAATGTTATGAGCTTCTTAGCCAAGCGCATACTATCTATAGATAGTTCGAAGATGACGTCATTCAGGTCTTTGTTATTGTTTTTTGCCATCCGCGTTTATGAGTAATGCTCACTGAACTGTATTAATTTGACTATAGATAGTATGCAGATGACGTCACTCAGGCCTTTGTTATTGTTTTTGCCATCCGCGTTTGTGAGTTGTTCTCACTAAACTGTATTAACCTGACTATAAACGTTCATGGTTACACAGAGTTTGTGTGTTGGTCCTTTATACTTCCGGATGGCAATGTTGTGAACTCCTTGGCCAAGCGCATTCTATCTATAAACGTTCATGGATAAACACAGTTTTGTGTGTTGGTCTGTTATACTTCCGGATGGCAATGTTATGAGCTTCTTAGCCAAGCGCATACTATCTATAGATAGTATGCGCTTGGCTAAGAAGCTCACAACATTGCCATCTATAGATAGTATGCGCTTGGTTAAGAAGCTCATAACATTGCCATCCGGAAGTATAACGGACCAACACACTAAACTCTGTGTAACCATGAACTGTTATAGTCTTGATAATACAGTTAAGTGAGAATTACTCATTAACGCGGATGGCAAGAAACAATAACAAAGTCACGAGTGACGTCAACTTCGAACAATCTATGGACACCCCAGTGGAAAAGAACATAACCACGGCCCTCGGACAGTTGTCTGAATGTAAACAAATGGCAGTTCGCGTTGAATTACATTGGAAGCGCTTCGTGAATGGGAGAGGTCTATATTTAGGTTTTTGTCCAGCCCAGTCATCAATCACGTTATTTGTTGCTGTTCACCGATTGGATATCTGTAAATAAATGCTGCTTTGTTTATGAAAGTTATAAACACACCCATGTGTCAAGCTGAACAAAATGGCCTATTGTGATGGTGGATGTTCTGAAATCCGTGAACTGTTTTAAAGTTAAATTACGTAGGTCATCTTCTGTCTAATCTTTTTCATCGTCACATCTCTCACATTTCGTAATGTTACCATTGACGGGAGCCAAGGATGACTCTAGAGTTGTCCTTGATAAAAGCACATGGAAAAATAATATAGACACCCCCTACCCCCTTCACCCTTCCCCTAATCCCATTATAGCAAGAACGCAAGAATCTTACAATGTTTTAGATGTGAATTATAGACTGTCATACTTTAAACTCGTTAACTGCCTCACTCTGGAAAAAATACGTATTTAGAAATTTGGCCAGAAGACTCGTCCTTCAAATATCGATCTTTAATTGATCCTTATCTTGAAAAAAAAAACAACTCTCAAACTTTATTAAAGCCCCTGGCTGCATTTATGACGATTTTTTATTAAAGCAAAACAAAGTCGAAAGTCTCTGAAAAATATTCTTACCACGATCGAATAGTATTGTTCTTTGTATCTCTTGTAACCTTTCACTTCACTTCCGCTAAAAAAGAAATATAAATGTGCATACTATATTGCGCATTTCCACTAATTCATGAAACTCAATGCACTTGACAATGCTTAACGTATCCCTCAGCTACGGCATGTACAGTAAACGTTGCCTGTCAGACGCACATTTATACAACCACTGTTATGACGTCCCGTCATTGCTTATAGCTAGGTATTATAATCAACTGAATGGAGTGGGACAACATTGGTGAAGTGCTTTACCCAAGGACACAATGCCAGACTCAGAGTAATTAAAACTGAATTTAATGACAACCTAGGTTTGCTATGTGATATGACCTGGTCACTGATATACAGTCAAAGCATGTTTAACATCAAACTTCAAGGATTCAACCGATGCATCATGTATGGTTTAGGCATAGCAAATTTATTCTTGTCATACTTGTTTAACCCTCTCCTTACCACCCATAGGAAAATCGTCACATTCATTACGATACAGCCAATATTTTTCTCATTCTGATTTCTTTTGTACATCATAATATTTGAACAAAAAAGTCTATATTAACACTGTGTTGAAGAGTTCGTTTAGCAGAAAGAAATATCTATAGCAAGAAATAAATATATTTTTGTTTAGGTTGGATGTGAAGTTTTGGGGAAAATCCGAAAAATGGCCGATAAGGAGAGAGTTAAAGACCACGATTTGTGCGTCTGTGTGTTTTGGTGTTGTGACAATCTGCTTGTGACGGCCCGAGTCCTTGGAAAAGAATCTTTACTATGGTCGGCTGTAAAAGAAGAATATGGCTGCTTACAGCGTTTCCTATGATAGGCATTTGTATAACGCATTATCCAAACAGAGGCTCTGAAAGTTTCACAAAATATACAGTTATGAAAAACAAAATATTACATTTGAATAAACAATTCTCGTTAACCGCAGATTTTAAAATAGATTTCAAAATATTCAAACTATTTCCTCAATCATGTCGTGAGTGAGATCGAACCAAGCCCACAGATCTAAACAAGTGAAAACCATCTCACCAAACTCTGTTCTTGTTTTTGGAGTCAGTAGCCAAAAGACATCAGACGGGACATTTGCTTATGGCGCTTATCTAAAAATCCAATGTCAGTGAACAGTCAGAAATCGCTCTTCATTTTTTTTTTCTTTTTGAAGAGCAATGACGAGTTAACAACACACAATTTACAGCTAGATGCTGGAAGTTATTGATGGGTTTTCTTACCTTCTGCATTCAAAATTGAAGGAACGTTTGTGGTTTGTCTTGGGGGTCCCGATAGCTCAGTTGGTAGAGCACTCGCTTCACTATCAAAGGGACAATGACCGATACCGGGTGCAGTCGAGATTTTTGTCTGACTCCCCTATTCACCCACCAGTGATCGGGTAGCTTGATGTTAGAACTGGCGGAGAGTACTTTGCGATAGACTAGCGCCCTATTCAAAGGGTAGCACAAGCAATTGCTATTAAACGTCTCACGCTCTAGAAACCGGGATAAACTCCGGCTCCATGGGCCCAATGACTCTGAAAGAATACATTTGTGGTGTGTCTGATACTGACATTTTGTACGGACTTTACTCAAACAAAAGACAAAATAAATGTAAACAAATCTGGAGGTTCGGGGTTCGATTCCCAGTTGAGGCAGCCTGGGATTGTTTTGTTGGGGGGGGGGGTTGAGGTACTCTTGTATTTTTCGTTCTGGTCTGTCCGGCACTGTGTTTTACACACGTTTTCAGATCTTTATACCGGCAATGTGGTCTAGTGGTTTGACACTCGCTTTCGGATCGGAAGGTCCTGGGTTCAAGCCTCGCTGGGCGCATAATTGAGTCCTTGGAAAAGGCTCTTTACTCACATTCTCTCACCATACTCAGGTGTAAAATGACTACCTGGCCGTTAACAGGGTTGTCTCTGTCGGAAAAAAATTGTAATATGGCCCTAGCAGGCGTCATGTCTTGTTCGTCACGTTACGTGTTGCTGTTGGTCAGGGTTCCCTTGTAACGCGCTTTGAGGACATTAAGTGGATATTGCCCTATATAAAAGCTCACGTTTATTTAAAGCTCACTGTAACTCGTACTTGGGTCGGTCCCTAGAGAAAAATCGCTCTAGCATGCTAAACAAATTATTATCTAGTTAAACTCTCTCAAAAGCAACAAATAAATTTATTTTTTTTCATTTTCAGACAAGGGTTTGCCATTTTCTACGACTTTGCCTTAAACCTGGACCCAAGGATAACGGCTGTTCGATTCATCGTCGGGCTACACAACAACAGCTCCAAGCTTGGGGAGCCAACCATCCTACCGTTGGTGTACACCGAACCAGCCAGCACGTACGGGGGATACACGCATGCCGTGAACGCTGTCCTTGGCGCCAGGCAGCCTGTGCCACGGTGGGTAATTTGCCTCAACAATCACACTTATAATGAATGACTTTGTACTGATGTAACATTTCATACACACTTTTTAAAATGTGAAAGTTGAACCACTAGCATCAGAAATTTGTTCATTGTTGAAGGTTTGAGTAAGATGCATAGAACAATGTCAAAAATAAGAAACATGGACAGAGTGTGTATGTGTGTGTGTGTGAGAGAGAGAGAGAGAGAGAGAGAGAGAGAGAGAGGAGAGAGAGAGAGATGTGTGGGGGGGGGAGATACAGAGAGAGAAAGAGAAAGTGGAGGAGGGGGAGGAAGAAAGGAAAGAGAGATTTTTTTTGTTTGTTTGTTGCTTTATGTCTCTTCCAACACAATTGAGGTTATATGAGAGACCGCTGAAACAAAAAAACAAGCAATCTAACAAAAATAGTACAAATGTCAATCAAAATCATAACCTAAAGATATCATAAGCTAAATTATAAATAACCAAGAACAAACAGGCAGAAGATTTACAGAAAAAAATATATCTCCTGTCAAAAATACAATCACAAACCAAAGAAGCAGGATAGGCTAGTAAAGAGAAGAAGAAACGACATCACTATTGGATCGTACACCCATGGGAACATCATAGGTATATGATTCAAGGGTGATGCTCCCATCCAACTACCCATAAAGGAAAGAGAGGAGAGAGAGAGAGAGAGAGAGAGAGAGAGGAGAGAGAGAGAGAGAGAGAGAGAGAGAGAGAGAGTGGGGAGAGGAGGAGGAGAGAGAGAGTGAAAGATAGAAAAAGAGAAGAAAGAGAAAGAGCCCCCCCCCCCCCACACACACACACACACACACACAAGCAAGCAAATTATACACAAAAATAGACACGATTTCACAAAACCACCCGCGATTTAAAATCAAATTAAAGATTTTATTCTTACCCACCATATTGGCAATATACCTGTCCTTGCTGTCGAATTGTACCAGAGGATGTCTCAAAGAATTTTCCATCATTTCTTCCTGACAGATGTCCCCCTCAGCCTGACCTTGGCATCGTTGTAGAACTCCAGGCGGCCGGAGCCCCAGGATCGGAGCATGACCAGTCACGCCTCATAACCCGGGCCTGGGCCAAGCTCCCCCTGTTTGACAACAACGAACGCCTGATGACAGGACGTTACCGAATTCCTTTGAGGGCGGTGCCTATCAAACCTTACATCCCAGTCACGGATTTGTCGTCAATCCCACAGGTTGGTTGGTCGCAATGCCAGACGTATTAACAAGTTAACGATTACGCGTCCAACCTACAACGATCGACAAACAACGAGGAAGAAAACGAAGATCAGTCCTCACTCTTCGTTTTCTTCCTCATCGTTCGTCGATCGTTGAAGGTTGGGAACGTAAACGTTAACTTTCTATTATTATTATCCTATAGACTTGGTGTAAATAATATTCAGTTTGGTTTGGTCAAAATGTGCAGTTGTTTTTTTTTTTTCATGACTTTGATATGCGTTTAGGTAAAATACTCAAAACAACCACCAGACGGATATAACGTACCAACACACAAAATTATGTCTAACCTTGAACGTTTGTAATCTGATTGATAGAATTTAATGAGAACTAATCAGCCAATAGGCTGTAGAAAAACAAAAAACAAAGAGTTGAGTGACGTCAATTTCGTTCCTTCTATAGATAGTATGCGCTTGGCTAAGAAGTTCATAACATTGCCAACCGGAAGTATAACGGACCAACACACAAACTATGTGTAATCATGAACGTTTATCGTCTGGATAATACCGTTTGGTGAGTATTACTCATAAACGCGGATGGCAAAAAACAATAACAAAGACCAGAGTGACGTCAACTTCATTCTATCTATAGATAGAACGAAATTGACGTCACTCAGATCTTTGTTATTGTTTATTCCAACCATTTTTATGAGCAGTTCTCGCTAAATTGTATTAATCAGACTATAGATAGAATGCGCTTGGCCAAGGAGTTCACAACATTGCCATCCGGAAGTATAACGGACCAACACACAAACTCTGTGTAACCATGAACTTTTATAGTCTGATTAATACAGTTTAGTGAGAACAACTCACAAACGCGGATGGCAAAAACAATAACAAAGGCCTGAGTGACGTCATCTGCATACTATCTATAGGGAATGAGATTAGCGGAAGAGTAGCGTCCCTTGATTGGACATCACCCATAGTCTATGACGTCACAGACTATGGGTGACGTCCAACCAAGGGACGCTACTCTTCCGCTAATCTCATTCCCTATAAACGTTTAAGGTTACACATAGTTCTGTGTGTCGGTACGTTATATCCAGCTGACATTGTTATGATTTAAATAAAAAAAAAGTAAACACAATGCATCAATTTTACTGTCCACCTTATTGAAATCATTCATGTAGCTATAATTAATTTGGGTGATGGTGATGATGATGATGATGATGATGATGATGATGATGATGATGATGATGATGATGATGATGATGATGATGATGATGATGATGATGATAATAACCGATAGCTAGTTAATGATAAAGAGCATTTCCTCCATGCACCCAGTATGGCGAGGCTGAGTTGTACTACAGGATAGTCAACATGAGAGACGCCCACAACCAATCTCTGGCCACGATCGCTGCCACCAACCAGGACACGTATCAAACGGCTCCTCTGGTAAGTTGGTCTTCTCATTCTCTCTCTCTCTCTCTCTCTCTCTCTCTCTCTCTCTCTCTCTCTCTCTCTCTCTCTCTCTCTCTCTCTCTCTCTCTCTCTCTCTACCATGAGGGGTGTGTGTGTGTGTGTGGGGGGGGGGGGGGTTCTTGATTACTTTATAGAGCAGCCATTAACCAAGACATGCGGTAAGTCAGGCTATTCTTTCTCTCTGTGCCATGGTTGGGTGAAGGGGGTGGGGGGGGGGGAGGAGGGGAGGGGCTTCAGGTAGAATACAATAGATACCCCCCCCCCCCACCCAACCCAACCCATCCCAAATGGTTTTGTTTGTCATCCTAGATTTAGATTTAGGCATAACTTTCGTCCTGTTCTCGAGTCGTCTTCACGTCGATAATGAATAACGAAACGATATTTAGTTTGACATTGCCTCGACTACGTAGATGTCTAGATGTCAATTGGATTCAGTAGTCTGATGTCACGCCCCCCAGCAACGGCGGACATCTTGGTTCTAAACAAAGAAAATCTGTACTTTTTATTCTTCAAGCTGGCTAGAACTTGTCTTGTGACTAGAATGTGTAAAAGTCAAAACATGATCAAATTTATGTGCTTTTTTTCCCTCTGGATACGCTTTTATGCTCGCCGGAGAAATATTTCATACAGGAGTCCGCCATTGTTCCGATAGTTTAGAGCCAGTGTTGCTGTTACCATGAGTCATTAGGAAGAAAGTGACGTTACGACTATTGAATCCAATTTGTGACGTGTTTCTGATTGTATTCTGTTTAAAGCGATGTGTACCTATTTGCAGGTCGGTTATCCCAAATTGTTATGGGCTCATTGTTGTACTGGAAACGTAACATTTTGTCCATTTCAACAATGTTAAAACAGGCCCATAATTGCGTCGGCTATCAGACCTGTGAATATGTTTTGTAGTTTACTATGATTGATGCTAGATAATAGATCTACAATATTATCTCACTAATATACTGAACTATATTTTCATAATACAATCACCCTAATGAATGTTAAAGTCACACACACTATATCCCACACAGAGCGGTATAGCCACATATTTGGCCATTCCTATATTTGCATAATGCTTTCTACATTCATGTATATTTTAAATTGTCTTCTTGACTCATCCCAAATCTATAAAAACGTATTGTAACCTTTTGTATAAAAGTAATTATTAAATTTCAGTAAAGGGAGATAATCTATGGGAACATCGATGGGCAAAGAACAAACATGAATCGTCTTTAGTGTTTCATTCGTCGTGTTTTGTGGACGAAGGGAAAACCCAAAACATCCACATTATCTGTCTTAATGAAATAAATTGAAGCTTCTATTCCATGTGACTTTTGTTAAATATTTATTGGAGCTTCAAACAGCTTCATTTACATTCCACTCATATAATATGAAGTTTACACCTGGTCAGATTATTGTGTGACCGTTAGCAAAGCATCGGACCAGGTATAGACTTCATAATATAGGAGTGGAATATAAACATTCTTATCTCGTAAACCAGTGAGTGATAGCCCCTGTATACAAATTCATATCTTGATATTCTTTTCAAGGATCACGTCGTGTCTTTGATCAATGTCGAAAGGTTTTACACATTTTAGAAAATCTTAGTATTGTTTGTTGTTTTTTTTTTGTTTGTCTTTTTTTTTTGTTTGTTTGTTTGTTTGTTATTGTTGGGGGGTTTTTTTTGCACAAAGAATATCAATAATTTTACGCCTTTTTAACAATGAATATTTTTAGAACTCACTCATGTTAATGTGTGTATCAGGTTTACGATACCTTACTAAATTTTTAATATGTTCAACCATATAACATTTGTCATTATTTATCGTTAAATCTGTGACTTACGTCAAAATACTCAACGCTTTGAAGACGTAGAACTGATAACTGCTTTGCTGTTTACAATAGTTTTGTTATAAACCATTAACGTTTCTAGTCTACGATATCATATCATGTAGATTGCCTTGGTAAAGGCAGGAAATGAATTAACACAATACAGCTTGATAAATTAAATAATAAACGACAAAAGTGATATAACGTGCCTGTATAGTTATAGAGCTTTCTCTTCCATTTTAGACATCATGTATCATTGCATCTGTATGACGTGTTGGTTATTAAAGTGTCAGTCAGATTTAAATTGTTGGATTTTAAAAAGCAAGAAAGAAAAATAGTCGGAAAAAAATCATCCAAAAAATCAGTCTGATACCAATATTTTGGGATTTTTTTTCCTGGCCAAATTTCTAAATACGTGTATTTTCAGAGCAGGGCAGATTAGATGTTGATTGACACGTCTGTGTAAATGTTTTAAAACTCAATACACTTCACAAATACAAATACATTTTTGTAAGATTTTATTAGTTAAAAGAAGATGTTAAATAAGGTTGTAACGTTTTTGCCATAAAATGTTTGTAAAATGTTGGATAAATTCATACATAAGTATATTTATCACACAATAGGCATCATCATCTTTCTTTCATTTCTGAGATATTGAGAGTAATGATAAATTATGTTCTTCGCCAAAACTTCTATTTTCACTCTGCTGTTTAGAGTTGCTAGATTTTGACCAATGAAATCAGAGCGTTTACTCTTTATTCATTGGGTCCTTTTTCTCCCTTTTATCCCTGGTGGTTGGGAATGGGACTGGCAGTTAATTGAGATTGAATATCGAATGGTTGAAAGCCAGCGACTCATCATTCGATTATCCCAAACATCTTTCGATGATCCCAAACATCTTTCGATGGTCCCAAACATCTTTCGATGATCCCAAACATCTTTCGATGATTCCAAACATCTTTCGATGATCCCAAACATCTTTCGACGTTTTAAGGAAAGCAGAAAACAAGATGGCTGCCGCATATTGGGAAAAAAAACCCACGAATAAAGATTTTGACAGAAAACTCGTCCTTTAAATATTGAACGATTAAAAATGACCCTCATCTTGATAAGAACTCTCCAACCTGGGACTTCCGTCAAGTCATTTTAATTGATTGATATGAAGGACGAGTTTTTGGGCCTAAATTTTAAATTCGAGTTGTTTTTTCTTTAGAGGACAGCAGATAGAGGAAATGATGGGGTTTCGATTAACGTTTGTAGGTGACATGAAATAATTATTAGATTAATGGGGGGAATTACTCATGAAAGACACACAAAAACGTTATTTTCTCTGTTGCAGGGTGGTATAGTGCTCTCTCAGGTGGCGATCTCACCACTCCCCATGCCCCCACCCCCAACCGCTTCCATCCCACCTCCGCCAGATTCTTCCAATTTGACATTTTATTCTCCCAGACCAAGGTATGACAGTCAATTACAGATGTTTTTAAAATCATTATTGTACAAAGTAATCTGTAAAAATAAACTCACAAAAGCACATTTGTTTTTCAGCCCACTTTTTCTAAATTATAACATAACCAGTCATATCATAACATAAAACAATGTATCATAGCATAACATAACATATCATTATTAGGGTTGCCTATGTCAAATGCTTTTGAATATCATGTGAAAAAGAAAGAAGAAAGTTTCATGTCAAAAATTCCTAGATCAGACATCATAACTATGATCATCATTTCTATCATAGGCAATCAAATATATACCAATCAAATACCAAGTCATGTAGATCCTTGTCGATTGCATTTTAAAAATTATTTATAGTTTTGGAGTCTTAAGTTATAAAATTCATTCTTTTCCATGTATTTACTGTCCTTACACTAAAAAAAAATTGCCAAATAATTGTAATTTATATTTATACATTCGTTGCTAAAAAAAAAAAAAATTCAGAGAAGAAAAAGATAAACTATTTTTATGATGACAACGGTTGTTTCCATTTTTTGGTTATTTTTTAGTAAATCTTTTCATGTTACAAGTAATATTAAAGTTTGCTTTCAGTTACTTCAGTTTTGTAATTTGCGCCACATAAGTAGAATATATTTTGAAATGAAGTTGGGATTTGATGTTGAGATAATAATTATAGATTACATATGAACACGTTTATTCTGAAATCAGAGAGTAGCAAACTCACTCTAAGTTTGTTTTCAAGAATTACAGCTTTTTATTTCATTTCTATGTCTTAGTTTCTTTTAATCCCTTACAAAGTTTGCATGTTGATGCCACTAACATGACACATGACGAACTCTGAAGAAAAATGTATTTAAAATAAATTTTGGCCATAAAACTCATCCTTCAATTATCGATCGATTAAAATGACTCTCATCTTGTCAAAACAATTATGAACCCTTAGACTTTAATCAAATCTCATGTCTGAGAGTTTTGACAAGATGAGGGACATTTTAATGGATTAGTGATGTTTGAAGGACGAGTTTTCTGGCCAAATTTTAAATACGTGGTATATTTCTCAAAGTCCGGCAGACTAGTCTAACGTAGGAATAACAATAAATGATGATGAAACAGATTATTAGAAATTGTATCAGAAGAATAATGGCTTGGGCGGCTTAAAACTCATCTCTAGTTTTATTTTTCATATGGATTTATTGCCTTATCATTAGCTGAGTATTTATTTGTAAATTTAACTTTCCGGTTTGTATTCTTCACTTGGACTTAAATCACGTGATATGAGATACAGTGGAATCTTGATAAACCCAACACCACCGGACCAGAAAGATTGGTTTGACTCTAGGCAAAGTTGAATTTATCCATTCTCAAAGGAACGCACTGAGAGTTTTAAAAATTGCGACTAACAAAAGGTGTTGACTTTAAGTAGAAATTGACGTTGAGAGTGTTGACGTTATGCAGACTCCACTGTAGTCTGTAAATCTGGTATAAATTGAAATATTTTTAGAAATTCTGGCAAATCACATGGAGTCTGCGTTGTAAACACACAAATTTAAATATGACTCATTGTGTTCAATGGATTTTGATAAGATGAATTTGCCTATTAGTGTTAAGCGGGTTTTAGATTTAGTCTGCAATTAATAGGGAATGAGATTAGCGGAAGAGTAGCGTTCCTTGATTGGACGTCACCCATAGTCTGTGACGTCACCGGTGGAAAAGTTATTAGAGAGAGAACGTCATGTTGGTTGTGCGCATGCGTCTCTCGTCCTCGCTTCCGCGCTCAACCAACATGACGTTCTCTCTCTAATAACTTTTCCGCTGGTAAAGTCACAGACTATGGGTGACGTCCAATCAAGGGACGCTACTCTTCCGCTAATCTCATTCCCTATAGAAAGATATGTTTTGCATATTTCTTTCTTGTTTTGTCTGGCACTTTTTCATACACATTTTTTTCAGACATTTATCGGCTTGCTTTCTTTAAAACGTTGCTACTTTGTCATTTAATATATGAGAATATTAGCTACTATTTCTGTCACATTATTCAAATCTCGAGGGAATTTCTGTCATGGTTGAATGTCCTAAACATGTGTCGGAATTTGGGGAATTTTCAAAAAAAAAAACTTTTCAAATAATCTAAAAATATATTCTATTTTTGCCGAATCCCAAGAGAAACTGACACGTGTTGTGTACATTTTTTTTTTTTAATCATCTTCAAATATTTTGCTTGTATAAATATGATCTCAATAATAAAAAGATATCTCATTGATGCTGGTTATACCGAAACGAATTCATCTTTTTTCTTCTCGCTGGAGAGGGTTAAAAATTAAAACAAAAAAAAAACAAAAAAACTTGTGTTTTACAATTTTTATATTTTTAACAAGGTGGGGAGGGGAGATAATTAACTTTTTCATATTATGACAAATTAGACTAAACTAACTCTTAATATTTTTTCCTGATTAATCCTCGGCCACCAGACATTACAATGAAAATGACCCCTGACCCTCAACCCTATATTTATACTTTTGTCTCCAGGAACAACAGGATGTTGCCCCCGATACAGAACTCCAGTTTGACTTCGGACCCGATTATCGGCTTTCAAGTCGACAAAGTGAAATACGCGGAGCTTGGTGAAGGCAAAGTTAGACTTACGGCATATTATCAGGGGAGTGGGAAAGTAAGTAGCTACCTGGTTTCTCATCTAGATAGCAGTACTATGGACAAACAAAGAACAAATAAATTATATGTTCACAAATATGGGATTGAAATCTCTCTCTCTCTCTCTCTCTCTCTCTCTCTCTCTCTCTCTCTCTCTCTCTCTCTCTCTGGTCCCCCCACTGTGTGTATGTATGTATGCATACCATATTTGTACCATATTTGTATCAAACACGATTCAATATATATACATATATATATAATATAATATATATATATATATATATATATATATATATATATATGTTAGTGTGTGTTTGTGTGTGTATTTGTGTTTGTGTATGTGTGTGTTTGTGTGTGTGTGTTTGTGTTGTCGATCTTAAAACAATAATGATGGTAATAATGTTGACAACAATGACAATGACGATTCAGCCCTCACCAAACTACAACCATAATATTGTCGCCACGTAATCAGTGTGTACTTCTTACCAATGTGTATTTATTTGTGTGTGTGTCACCCTCAGGTAGTTCAGTCAGCGACTAGTCCGGTCATGTGTAGTACAACAGCGGTCAAGTCCAACTTCCGATACAATTATCACATATTTGGTCAACAAGAGGCTTCATTCAAAGACGTCCACATGGGGGGCGATATGATCGTCATTGCACGATTCTACCTCAAGTCCGAACAGGACAGCACAGATGGCAGCCAGAAATACGGAGAGGAAACCCTGAAGGCTTGGGCAGCTATACCATTGACGCTGTCCCTGTCAGGGGGTGTGTATATTCTATCCATCCACCCCTCTCCCTAAATAGTAACGCGTATTGATATCAAGTTTACAATAATATTTTGTGACGTCAGATTATCAAACGTCGAATTACACTAAAACTAGATTTTTGAAAAAAGAAGTACTATTTAAATATTTTTGAAAATGTCTTTTACTCAGATATGACGAAATCGAAATGGATTGAGGGGTAATGGTGTCTTACACTCTTGCGTTTTGGAATTCGAACTTTGTTCACAAGGCACACTCGCAAGCTCGTGCAGCGGTTGGGAAAACGTCCGGAATTCCAGAGAGCAAGAGTGTAAGAATCGTATATGATTCCATTCCTGACCCATCGCCCACGTGGTCTTTCAGAGATATGACCCCCCTGGAGTCCGGATTTATCCCGGGTTTTATAGCAAGGTCACATATGCCGAAACATATTCATCCTAATGAAAGATGTGGTACAGGGGAAATTGGAGGGCAAACAAAGAAGGGGAAGACCTATCTAGGCCTAGTTATATAAAAAAATATCCTAGAATGGACAGAGAAGAATAGAATCTGGTTTACCGCTACATATTCTTATCTATTTATTTCCAGAACTCTCTGCGAGAAAACGACGAGAATTTAACCCAAGTTTCATGCGAATCAACACAGGAACCCACACACTCAAGCTATTCAAACCACCAGTTCCCGAACCCACGACCATTCCTATCGATGACTTCCATTACCAACGGGATTGGCTCCGATATGGCAAAGCTACTGTCAGGATCCACATCTTCCAGGGAACGCCTCGTCCAGGGTCACTCTCACCCAGTCTCAAGTCTGAGGATGGAGAGTCTGATGTTTTGCCAGAGGTAATAACGGTTACATAACGGTTATATACATTGAACAGCACAAAAACAAATCATACAGACAGCAGACACACACGAAGTGTTTATATATTTTTATTGTTGTCTCCACATATATCCTTAGTCAAAAATCTTTTTATATTAATGCTATGCATATAGCCAAAAAGCTCACACCATCCGCCATATAATGTACCAACACACAAAACTATATGTTACCTTGAATGTTTATAGTCTGATTGATAGAATTATAAACATGACATAACAAAAAGCTGAGTGACTCCAGTTTCGTTGATCTGTCACAATAATTGGACATTCTACGAACGCCAATGGGCTGATCGCCTTCAGCTGATAAGAAATGTCCTGGTGCACTCCACACATCCAATTCCTATTTTTTATAAAACGATCTTAGTATTTTGTGCCTGATTAAGTCAAATTTGGAAAATGTGGTTTGTAAACACACAAGAATGGAATGAGTTATACAACATCTACACCTTGAATATAGACCATACTTATATACCCGTACTTATTTCTTCTTGGTTCTTCGGTGGCGCCAAATAAAGTCCTTAAAATGATCTCAATTCACAAAATATAAAGTCATTTTGTAAAAATAAAATGCAAAGAAAATGAATAACATCGACGTTAAAGATTAGCAATCGTGAATAGGTTCCTGATATTGTTGGGAAACTGGAAACCTCATATATAGAGTGCAGTGTGTGTTGTATGTTCCGTAAAACATTGTTCAAACAGCCGTCATCAAGGCACACACGAATGTGTAACTTTTACCATTTCGACTTAGGAGAATGAAACATTTCTGTGACTGTCAAGAAAAAAAAATGAAACAACAAAGTTTAAAACATCAAGGATATGCTCTCTGTTGAAATCATAAAGATAAATATGGAATTGTAAGCTTAAATTTATTGGACGAAGACATATATTTACTGTGGACGTTTCACGTTTCCCCTTGATCAACAAAACACGATGAATAAAACATTAAGGACTGTCTTCGTCTAGTAAATTGAAGCTTACAATTCAATACTTATCTTTATTTTGTCCTTCGACCTTCAAGCAGTAACATTTTCATTATTCCGTATTCTGTTCAAATCAGAGTGTATGTGCGGCTATGTGGCTTTGTGGTATGACACTCGCTTTTGGATCGGAAGGTCCTGAGTTCGAGCCTGGCTCGGTGCATAGTTGAGTCCTTGGAAAAGGCTCTTTACTCACATTCTCTCACCGTACTCAGGTGTAAAATGAGTACCTGGCCGTTAACAGCGTTGTCTTTGTCCGAAAAAAAAATATAATATCGCCTAACTGGCGTCATGTCCCGTCCTAAACGTTAAGTGTTGCTGTTGGCCAGGGACTCCTAGTGAATCGCTTTAAACACTTTTAGTGGATATTGTGCTATATAAAAGCTCAATTTTTTTTGAATGTCAATAACGGCACTGCCTGTATGTAAACTGAGCACTCCATGTTGTTATTGAAATAGATACGATGTTCAAGCCATTGATTTTCTCTCCCTCCCACGACAGTATGCCTGGCTTCCATTGGATCGAAAGATTTCACCAACTGAACCATTCCTGGCCGGTGACGGATTCGATATTTACGTCGACGAGTGTCGATTTCTACCCGATTCCGTCACATTCTCTAGAGTAAGTATGAATGGATGGATGGATGGTTGGATGGATGGATGGGTGGGTGGATGGATGGATGGATGGATGGATGGATGGATGGATGGATGGATGGATGGATGGATGGGTAGATGGATGGATGGATGGAAGGATGGATGGATGGATGGATGGATGGATGGATGGATGGATGAATGAATGGGATGGATGGATGGATGGATGGATGGATGGATGGATGAATTGATGGATGGATGGTTGGATGGATGGATGGATGGATGGATGGATGGATGGATGGATGGATGGATGGATGGATGGATGGATGGATGGATGGATGGATGGAAGGATGGGTGGATGGATGGATGGATGGATGGACGGATGGATGGATGGATGGTTCAATTCCCACCGCACACTGACTAAATTTTTGGGTTTTTTGTTATTTGTTGTTGTTGTCTTTTTTTTTTTGTGTATGCTTTTGTTCTTTTTGTTTCTTTTTTAAATTTTTTTAATTTTTGGATTTTTAAATTTATTTATATTTTTTTTTTTGGGGGGGGGGGGGGGGGCTTGTTTTTTGGCAACAAAAAAAAGAACTTTTACTTCAACTATCGATCCATTACGATATCCTCTGGTTTATCAGAATCAAACCTGGGACCCATTTTCCCTCGACGTCTTCTTTCACCTTCTGATGTCTCTAACATCCAAAATATTCAATTTCCTGGTTTCATGGTAGAGTGACTGGCTCGGTAGAGCATCTAGAATGTCATAGACTTCCTCGTTTGTTTTTCTTCCAGCTCGTAAAATATGATATCCAAGAACTCCTAGGAAAGGGGTACCTATAGGGAATGAGATTAGCGGAAGAGTAGCGTCCCTTGATTGGACGTCACCCATAGTCTGTGACGTCACCGGCGGAAAATTATTAGAGAGAGAACTACATGTTGGTTGTGCGCGGACCGCGAGGACGAGAGACGCATGCGCACAACCAACATGACGTTCTCTCTCTAATAACTTTTCCGCCGGTCACGTCACAGACTATGGGTGACGTCCAATCAAGGGACGCTACTCTTCCGCTAATCTCATTCCCTATATGATTGATGCGTACTTATTTACAGGTCTGATAACCCAAATTGTTATGGTCTCGTTGTTGTAATGGAAAACCAACGCACAATATTGTCCATTGTAACATTGTTAAGCCTGGCCCATGATTGCGTTCGATTAGGTTATCAGACCTACAAATGTGTGTACCTGGGGTATTATAATAATTGATAACGTTAAATTGTTTCAGGTGGCGGCGAGGATTTTAGACCGGAAGTATGAAGTGTACGGCAAGGACATGTCAACCAGCATTAAAATGGAAAGCGACATCTACAATCCTGTCTACGACTTCCGGGCAGAGTTCAGGGAGCCACGCCTCCCCCCGTCAGCAACTCTCCTTATAAAGGTACATTATCAAGTCATCTTGCTGCACAAGTTTGGCCTGTTTTGTCGTCATATTTCACAACGTGTTTAAACACTCACTGTTTACAAATCTCTCTCTTGTAAAGTCAAATAAACTATTTTCTAAAAGGCTTGAGCTTTCATATAGCGCAATATCCACTAAATATGCTCAAAGCCTTTTACAAATGGTCCCTGACCAACAGCAACACCTAACATGTAGAACGAGACGTGACGCATGTTAGGCGCTATTACATTTATTTTTTTTTTCGAAAGAGACAACGCTGTTGACTGCCAGTTACTCATTTTACACCTGAGTACGGTGAGAGAATGTGAGTAAAAAGCCTTTTCCAAGGACTCAACTATACGCCGAGCGAGGCTCGAACCCATGACCTTCGATCCGGGTGTCTCTAGACCACATAGCCGCATAAATCTCCAAAGCAACGACTATTCTACTCATTGACTGAAATTGATAACTAAATAATATATGACAATTACTCCCTTCTTTATCCAGGTTTACACAATCGACAACTTTTACCGACAGCTCACTGTTGTTGGATATGCCTGTCTCAATATCTTTGTAGAGAATGGAACAGAACGCCAGCCACGAGTAGACAAGGAAGGTGTACAGGTAAAGGGGACATCGATAAGGTTTATTATGGATAGTCAAGTATCGATTTTTCAATATCTTTGTAGAGAATGGAACAAAACGCCAGGAAAGTCTACACGTGAATGGGGTATCGATAAGGTTTTATGTATGATTAGGTATCGATATTTCAATAATTTGACATTTATTCAATCATGATACAACGATATTGTTTTATTTGATATTTGATTCGAGATTGCCCATTCCGATATGTGTACTGTGCATGTAGGTGTAAATGAAAATGTTATAGCTTTTATTACATATAAGTTGAAATGAAACAGTGAATAAAAGATTATATTATAGAGATCTTCACAAGAGAAAGGAGGAGGAGAAAGAAGAAGAAGAGAATGAGATGTATGAAAGAACGAGCTCCTTTATATATTTATATATAACGGCTATATCGATTAGACATTCTCGCAGTACTAAGAAATCAACACATATTTGACATTTTGGCCAAATTAATCGTCCTTCAAATATCGATCGATTAAAATGACCCTCATCTTGTCAAAAACTCTCAAACTTTCAAATTTCTTGAAGACTTTTGTGGAGTCCCAGGTTTTAGAGTTTTTGCCAAGGTGAAGGTCATTTCAATCGATCGTTATTAGCATTACGAGTTTTCTGGCCAAAATTTTAAAACGCGATGTTTTTATTTTTCAAAATACAGCAGATTTATCAATTGGATTTTAGCAGTAGAGACAATGATTGGGATTGACTTGTCCACAGGTGTCTCTAAATGAGGGAGGTCATCAGCTCAGACTGTACAGCCAAGGTCCCAATGGCGTGGATCCCTTCACGGAAAAATGTTTCCGAGATGCCAACATTCGACACATTCCGTGTGCCACGGTGTTGGTGCGACTGGCCAAGGTTCCGAAGGGGCCTAAAGGCAGACCTTTAGAGGTAAAATGGTTTCTGTGTTTGTCTATGTCTTGTCTATGTCTTGTCTATGTCTTGTCTATGTCGTGTGTATTGTCTATTAAGCTTAAATGCCGGCCCAACAACTTCGCGGCGTTTGTGTGTGTTGAACCCATGACCTCAAGAAGTCTGGGAGAGACGGCTCTAATAAAGACTAGGGTTAGAAGCCATCTTTTTTGGGATCGTGGATAGCTCATACGGTAGAGTCACAATCTCCCTGGCCAGGCGGAGTTGTCGTACCAGTAAGGTCGCTGGTTCGAGCCCTCCATCGCCGCCGCGAAATTTTTATTCTCTATTGTCTTCTGGCACTTTCCTACTCACTTCATTTCTTGTTTTATATCGTCAAAAACTTTCAAACCCGGGATTTCTTAGAGGGATATTTTAATCTATCGATATTAGAAGGACGAGGTTTTTGGTTAACACATTGAATAATGTCAACTGGGGTTCTTTTGCCTATGGTCACTTTGCGTCACCGTTTTGGGGCATTTTGAGTATTCTCAGGCTTGTGTCAGTTATTTCTCTTGTTAGAGAACTTAGGGGGGGGGGGGGGTTGGTTGGGGTTAACTAGCTCTATTTAGTGTCCAAATCCATTTTGACCTCCAATAGAGACAGCATCAAAATGCCGTGGATATTTTTTCCCATTTAACTCAGCAATTACGATTGTTGTTGCGTCTTCTACTGGCAGAGAGGAAATATCATTTCAATGTGATTCATCAATTTGACTTTCTTAGATCACTGGCATCATCAGTATCGTCAGTTACTTCTAGAATCGGCCAAACCTGGCTTAAGTAAGAACTAACCTGTTCAATTATTGTGAAACAAAATATATATATAATTCTCAGGGATAGCACATGGGCTATAAAGCAGTGAAATCAGCTTCAATTGAAGATTTTCGGGGTTTTTATACGTGTGTGTGTGTGTGTCTTTCTGTGTCTGTGTGTGTGTGTTTGGGGGGGGGGGGTGTAGGTGCTTGTGAATGTCTTGAAAGCTAAATGCCAGAATGTAATAAAATACAAGTTCTTTGAACATTCAAACTATTGAATATTTGTGACAGTCATACAGACTATTTGAGACAGTTGAAATCATACAGACTATTTGAGACTAGTTTCTTTGTCATTTCATCTCCGATATTAACCCAAGCAATACAAACAAATTATTTCATATGTTTATGTGTAATTTGTTTTCTCCACAAAGGCAAGTCGAGTTCCAAAAGCTGATTGGTCGAGACTGGGCTTGTTCTATCCACGACCTAAATATTCGGACAGAGCGTATTTCTCTGGCACGTGCGTCCCCACACGAGGGGAGATCAAATTGTTCCAGTCCATGCAGAAGCGACGGCCCATTCCCATTCGAGATATTGTCGCCTCGACGACGAAGGCTAAAGAAAGTTTCCTAAGCTCGGATAAGAACATGGAGCAGTACATCAGGGTAAGGCTCGTGTTGTCTTATTAGTTGTTTGGAGGAAAACACTTTGTATTCAATTTTACATTGCATGACATTGTGAAGCTGGCTGAGAAAACCCGGGAAGATTTGGCAAGCTTCGATTCGAGATATAAGCCTAAATCGAAGATAAAGTGTTTCCCATAGCAACAAATTTTATTCCGAAAAAAATCATAACTTGGGTTCTAATGGACATAGAAAGAAAATTTAAACTGGTAAAGAATCAGAAAGATGTGGTCTATCTACACCACGCATACAGAACTCAATTTATGAAATTTGCTCATCTTTCCTGGGTTTTCTCAGCCAGCCACACATTTGTGTGTTAAATGTGAACAAAACATATTTTTATAATCGTACACATTTAGAGAGAGAAAGAGAGAGAGGGAGAGAGGGAGAGAGAAAAGACAGAATTTAGGTGTGTGTTTGTGTATGTGTGTGTGTGTGTGTGTGTGTGTGTGTGTGCTGTTGTTTTTAGAATATAGTTGTAACGAAACAATAATTGCCTCTACTGGGTAGAGGCAGGTTGATTTTTGGGACCTTTTATTTTCTTCTATTTTTCTTTCTGCTATCCCTGGCACTGTTTCGTAAACAACCCTTCATATCTTTATTGTATATAATATGTATCGTAACCTTATCGTTTGACAATTACTGATGGCACGACACATGCACACACGCCAATTGAATCTGATAGAAGAAATTGATTTACAAATTACATAAAGTGCACGGAAATTACTGCACACATTTAGTTGTGTGTTATCAAATCATTGTGTGAAACTCGAGTGTCTGTTTGGATATATGAATGTGTTGTGTGAGTATACAAATTGATATGTGTGGGTGTGTGTGTGTGTGTGTGTGTGTGTGTGTGTGTGTGTGTGTGTGTGTGTGCATGACTGTCTGTATTTCTGTGTACTTTTGAGTTATCTATTCTTTAATATATTATGTACTTACATGATATGATGGCATGCATAGAACATGCGTCAAGTAGCAACTTCAAGTGTAAGAATCAACAGACAACTTGTGCCCTCTCAATGATAAGACATTGATAGCAAATCTAACTTTTCAATATTCCATCAAACGTATGGATTAGACAAATAAGAAGTAACATAACAGTTTCATAAAAAAATCGTAGAACGGATCGATTTTGGCTCAAATCCCTTCTACAGCCAAAAACCAAAGGGAATTATAACGATACTATTTTACGTTAAAATTCCAGAGAGACCAAATGTAACACGTCTAGTTTGAATAAACGGTGATAAAGATTTCATTTGAAATAAGATTCCATCTAAATGTATAGATAGAACAAAATGACGCCACAGCTTTTTGTTATTGTATTTAGCCAGCGCTGAGTAGTTCTCACTAAATTGTATCAATCAGACTATAAACGTTTAAGGTTAACACATATTTGTGAATTGGTACGTGACGTCCGGCTGGCGGAATGTTGTGAGTAAATTACCAAAGCGCACAGCATCACGAGAAGAGTTTACACAGTTTGTTGACGTCGAAAACATTCAACCATTTTCTTGAATCCATCCAGAATCAACTGACAAAGTCCGTGAACACCAAGCCATTGGAGCAAGATCTCAATTTTATATCCGAGTATAATCCCAATGATGGAATCAAGGTAAGACTGTTTTGTTGTTGTTGTTTGTTTGTTTGATTTTGGTGTTGTTGTTGTTTTTGTTGTTGTTTTGGTTGTTGTTATTGTTGTTGTTAAGGGGTGGGGTAATTTTAGGAGGGCGGTTATGGGTTTGTTATTTTTTAAAACTTTTTTTGTTTTTGTTTCGTGTTTTTTTTTAATTTGTAGTTGTTTGGCCCATACCATGTAATTAATCCCATTCAACGTATATGTATTAGAAGGTCAGATATCCCAAATCGCTATGGGCTCATTGATGAAATGGAAATAATCTAGAATCAATGAAAAGTATTGGGATCCAAATAAAAGCCTTGTCGTTGGTTTTAGAACAGGGTATCCAATATTATACCTTGTATTGTATTTTTTTTAAAGCGCTTTGAGGTTTCGACGAAAAGCGCTATATAAATATTATTATTATTATTATTATTATTATTATTATTATTATTATTATTATTATTATTATTATTATTATTATTATTATTATTATTATTAATATTATACCTTTAATGGATGACGCATTTATTAGACATGGGCTGAATCAACGATTCATTCCTTATCTTATCATTTTGCCAACATTGTCTACGATTCCAGATATCCTTGGACAGTGCCGTCAACATCCCATGGACAAACTTCACACACGCCCACATTTGCCTCAACCCGCCAGGAGCATTTTACATGGTAAGTTATTGACATTTCTGCTATACTCTGACAGAACGAAATGTCACTCCGTCTACTTATATCTGGCGAAAACAAAAGTGGGTGGAAAAGAAAATAGTCATCTTTCAAAAAAAAAAAAAAAGTTAAAAAAAAAAAAATTAAACTCCCTTTATTCGTCCCATATGGGAAATTTGTCTTTTGGGTCTCTTCCAAGGGAAAACCGGAATAATCCAGGCGTCAGCCACAGTGCAGCGTCGCAAAGCGAGATAGGGCGAGGTGACTTGCTCAAGGTCACACAACGAAGCGGGTAGTCGAACTTGGTACCTTTTGGGTACAAGCAAAGACCATACTGCTGAGCCATGCTGTCATTTTTAACTCATTCCATTGACCAAAGGCATTGCCCTGTCCATAGGGCAATCTCCCGAAGGCATTGCCATGTCCATAGGGCAATCTCCCTGTCCATAGAGCAATCTCCCTAAGGCATTGCCCTGTCCATAGGGCAATCTCCCTGTCCATAGGGCAATCTCCCGAAGGCATTGCCCTGTCCATAGGGCAATCTCCAACATCTTTTCTGAACATGAAAATCACTCGAGTTCTGAAAGTTTGTTTTGCTTATTTATTCGCTTTAAAATATTGAGTTTATGATGTTATTTTATATGAATAAAAAAAATGCTTACTGGATGATAACATGTACTGTATCGTGATATCTAGATTGTATCACGTGATTTAGATTAATTAATTAAGTCATATTTATCAAGAGAGTATCACGTTAAAGACCATGTTTACCACTCAGACGATCAAAACGGAAGTGTCCTTTATTTTAAAAGTCAAAGTAACATCGTATTCGATTACACAGGACGATACGATACAACCATATAATACTGGGTACTGATTATATGACATCCTGTTTGAACTTTTCCCCCAGGGCACGCCTCACGCCACCTACGACAAACTGACCTTCATCAACAACATTGACCAAAAAAGCACGCAAAGCTCCCCGGCATGGAAAGACGGCTTCAAGGTAATTGCCCATAATATTCTCCCAAGGAACCCTGAACCCTCCCACGAAATCCCCAACCTCCATCATATTTCCAACTATTCTACTATTTCAATCCTTAACAGTTTATTTAAGGAGAAAAAAATAACAATAAATGGATAAATACCAAGATTATCAGAATGTTGTGGCGACATAGGAAGAGACGAGTTTGTTTTTGTTGGATTATGGGAATGGTGGTTTTATTTTTGTTAAAGGCTTCTTTTGGCTGTTTAATTTTGTTTGTTTGATTTTCTATATTTATTTTATTTTACTTTGTTTTAATTTGACACACGGTGTATTTTGTTTGTTGTTTATTTCCCCAGCATTTCCCCAAGCGTTCGTACCACCGTTTCCTGGTGTGTGTTATTCATCTACAAGAAATCTTTGTCAATGTCACCAGAGACAATTACAAGTATGGCTTGATGGAACAGGTAGGCATGGGGGTTGGGAGGGGGGGGGGGGTTGGGGTCTATGGTGTCGTGTGGTGGTGGTGGTGATGGGTGTGATGATGATGATGATGATGATGATGATGATGATGATGATGAGGATGATGATTATGATGATGATGATGAGAATGATGAGGATGATGATGATGATGATGATGATGATGATGATGATGATGATGATTATGATGATGATGATGATGATGATGATGATGATGATGATAACTTTTTCAATCGATGAATTAAGTGAATGCGTGTGTCACCACTTCACTCCCTTGGTTGTGACCAACACATTGAATACTATTATAACAACAACTTAGACATACACAGCACATGACCTCAAGGTTTGATGGTTTCTATCAATGTATGTAAATAACAAATCAAACCAACGCATGCGCACAACCTAGAACGTTCAGATGACAGTCATTTGTTCTGTCGTTTTCATTGCTGACGTTGCTCAACTCTTTGTTTCTGTTTTTATCCAGCAATTTTTATGAGTAGTTCTCATTACATTCTATCAATCAGATTATAAACGTCCAAGGGTTACATATAGTTTTATTTGTTTGTACGTTATACCCGGCTGACGGATGTTGTGAGCAATCTAACTAAACGCATATCATCAATAGTCAACAATTGACAACAACGTGAAATGTTAACATTATCATATTTTCTATAAAAAGGTAACAAAATTGCGATTTTTAAATCTTGATTTCACCCCCCCCCCACCAGGCGTGGACCGCAGTTCAGATATTCAAGGACAAATACTGCTACACCGAGACGTTCCAAGTTCCACTTTTCCAAGGGGCGCCCAATCAGATGCTCTTGAAGCAGCTGGCACGGGAACCCTGCAAAGACTGGATGGAGAAAAGCATCAGGAACAAAGCGGTAAGTGATGACGTGGACAAAGTCGCAATCCAACAATCTTCCAAAGGATTAATCGAGTTCATATGCATGGGAACTCGGAACAAATTTGTTCAATTTTCCATGATGGTGAACTTGAGATAGTTAAAACTTAAATAGTCTTAATCACACTTGTATTTGGACATAAAATATGTATGTGATATAGACTGTTGACCTGTAAAATGATGCAATCATACAATCTTACAATCTAAAATTTAAAGCTTAAAATAGTCTTTAAAACTTGCATTTGGATATAAAATATTATGTATGTAGATAAAGACTGACAACCTGTAAAATGATGAACTCATACAATCTTACAACCAAAGAATTTGATATGATTGTTATGATAGGAAAAAAATAATATAAGAAACGAAACTCGTGGGTAATTGGATTAAAATCGTTTTATTAAAAATAGGTCTCCTGTTTTAACTGATTTTTATTTCAGATCAAATTATTGGATGGGGCGTCCGTGTTTGTGAGAATCTCCGACGGCAGACGAGATGATGAACTCATGATTGATGTTCCCTCTTCTAAATTGGTCAGTGAAATAGAATTATATTTGGCTTAACATCAACTGTATGAGATGCTGAAAACTTAGAAAGCGCTATAACTTTGAGACGCCAGACTCTAACCAAATAAGATATTTTTAGAGATGAGTTTATCTGTAGGCATAAATATTTGTGCGGCTATGTGGTCCAGTGGTATGATACTCGCCTTAGGACCGGAGGGTCTTGGTTTCAAGTCTTCCTCTAAGTGACGCATAGTTGAGTCCTTGGAAAAGGTGCTCTACTTACATTCTCTCACCGTACTCGGGTGTAAAATGTCTGTCGGAAAAAAATGTAAAATCGCATAACAGACGACTGTATGTTAAGCGTCCCTTTTGATGACTCCTTGATTGTATTTAGTGGATATTGGGCAATGTATCAACGCTTAGGATTGTTTTCTAGAGAGTTAAAATATTTCTAAATGTATTTTCTATTATTAGGTTATCGTTCTCTATCTGATCTATGTGTCATTCTTTATAAAAATGTTTGTTTCTTGTTTGATAAACCGAAAGGAAACTTAGAAAATATTAACAAAGTCTTGATTTGTATTTTTATCTATAGAAATGTAACCTTGATAATATACAAATTTACAAATTCAGACTTCGATACAGCTCATAATTTTGTCATCCTCTTTTAAATCTTAGATGCCAATCAACGTTGACTACATCCCTCAAGGACTGGAGGAGAAATATTCCAAGGAGAAAGGAGGAACACCTGTAGAAGCTTTAATTCCTCCTGGAAAATCACCTGACGTTTTCTTTGAAAATCTCCGAGTCAAATTCAAAAGTGTAAGTCTGTCCTCTGATTCTGGAGTTCTGATATTGACTCACTGTAATAGCTGACATAATACATTTCATTTGTTTTCGTCGTAATTATTAAAATATCCCTCTCCATTAAAAAATTCTCAAAGTCATTCACAGCTAGAAGACTCATGGAGCCGGATTTTGTCCCGTTTTGTTTTTGTTTTGCGTGAAAAGAAATATACTAATTGCTTGCTACCTTTTTGATAGGACGCTAGACTATCGGAAAGTACGTTCCGCCAAATCTACCAGTCCCAGATACCCAATCACTGCTGGGGGGGGGGGGGCGGAATAAAACCTGGATCGATATTTGTCCTATTGCTCCTGAAGCCAGCGCTCTACAACCTGAGCCAAGTGAACCCTCAACTCGTAAAAGTTGTTGATAACATACGATACCATTTCAGATTTATTGGAAGTCTCAGGTTTGCGAATTTTTGACAAGTTGAAGCACATCTTAAATCGTCAGTTTTTTAAGTAAATAAATTCTGACCAAAATGTAATGTCAGTCTGTGGCTTATTACATATTGTGAGCCATTTTCCAAAATTACATTTTTCAATTTCAAACTTTTAAACTTTTTTTTATTTCAGTTGGTTTACAAGCTATACGAAGAAGGGACGATGGGAGAGAGCTAAACGGTTTCATCTGTAAGAATGGCGCTCGTCCTCAAGGATCTTGTTCAAATCACTGTGTGCTGTTTTAATCAAATGATTTTGACGTGTCAGTTTTAAATCAAAATGTCAACATATCAAATTCTATTCCGATTGAAAAAGGAGTTCCCGTTGACAAACGTCTGACAAAGGATACCTGAAAGGTAGATTTGATTTCAACTGTTAGAAATGAAACTGACGCAGTCTGTAGCCTTTGGAAACTCAGCCCGACACTGAACAGGAAATGACGTGAAAAGACAAGTCTTTGGCCACAAAAGAAAACAAGTCGTGAGTTGTATTCAATAGTTCAACCACTGTGATCACTTGTTTCCCTTAGCGCCACTAACGACAACTAACTAGACGCTGCACAATCCTTTGAAAAATGAGGTCAAATAGTGGGCCCCAGCGTAGCCATCGTTAACTTATAGCCTGACACTGACAAAAAAAAAAAAAATACGACGTCAAAATGCCAGTCTTTTACCACAAAAGAAAACAAATCGTGAATTATATTCAATAGTTCAACCAATGAAATAACTTGTCTCCATGACTACTACTAACGACAACTCACTAGGCGGTGCAAAAACCAAATAATGACGTCACAATGCCAGTCTTTTTGGGTTTCAGTCTCAGGCCGTAGCCATCGTTATGTTAAAGCCTGATACTGAAATCCAAAAGGACTGGCATTTTGACGTCATTATTTGTTTTTTTGCACCGCCTAGTGAGTTGTCGTTAGTAGTAGTCAAGGAAACAAGTTATTTCATTGGTTGAACTATTGAATATAACTCACGAGTTGTTTTCTTTTTTGGCAAAAGACTGGCATTTTGACGTCGTTTTTGGTCAGTGTCAGGCCATAACTTTACGAAGGCTACGGTCAGGCTTTAACGATGGCTACGGTCTACTCGCAGACCGTAACCTTCGTTAACTTAAAACTGAATACTACGACGTATATTGTGACGTCATTTTTAGGTTGGCACGCCATCTAGTGAGTTGTCGTCACCAGTGCCCAACGAGACAACTGAACCCATGGGTTGAATAGGATTCAACAGTCGTGACGTCAATTCCCTCGTTATGACGCATCGTCACTGGTTCTAAACTATCGGAACAATGGCGGACGCCATTATCTTCATCACCGCCCTTATGAAATACTTCTCCGACGAGCATTAAAGTGTATCCAGAGGAGAAAAACATTATAAAACTGATCATGGTTTGACTTTTATACATTCTGATCACATGGCATGTGAAAAAGTTCTAACCAGGATGAAGAATGAAGAGTACCGATTTTTTTTGTTTAGAACCAATCTGCTGGTTGCTGGGCGGACGTGACATCAGACTATTGAATTCTATTATATAATACAACCTACAATTTGTTTTCTTTGGAGGTCGCCGCCTTGTATTTTGACCTGATCTTTTGGTCTATGTCAGGCTATGAGTCTACGAAGGCATTGGACGCGCAGACACAATAATTGAAGTCCTATTTCTAACATGACGTCATCATGTTTCCCTTGACGTCACCAAAAATCTTGAGACTGCTTCAAATCGTGCAATTCATGGATATGGATACCCATATTATTTACGTACTGCAATCTCTGCAATAATCCATTGAATAGAAGCCGCTTCTATTTATGTTTTTCCAAGTGCAACTGACAACAACCTAGAGATTTCAACATTGGAATCTCACAATCTTGTGATTTTCCAAATTGTTAGACCCAATTCCCAAAATGTGATAGTCATCTTATTAAAAGTATTACTAATCTCGGGATGAGAATAAAATATACCGTGTTATTTACCAGTTTTATAAAGACATGTGCCTGAACTGTGTTTGAATGACCTCGGACAATTTGAGTGTATTTATCGTGCAATGACATTCAATGCATTTGTAACGTTTATTTTCGCCTCATTCGCGGATTTGACAATTATTTAATTGTGCATTTCTATCTACCAGTGTTGGATGCAGGACCATTAATGTGATAATTGTATTGGGAAATGGACCAATGAAATACTTAGATAAATGAAATAGGTTTATAAATAAATTGAATTTATATATCGAGTGTTTAACGAACTCTTTCGAGGATAAAAAAGAAAGTTGAATATTATTCCATGACGTCAGCATTTTAATTCAAGACATATGCTGTAGATATGACACGTCGTTATCTAGTGGTGATTTTATTTATTGTGTGCGATGTACACTTATGTCCAGGTCTGATAACCCAATTCCCTATGGGCTCATTGTTGTAATGGAAATATCAAAAATAACGCAAAATATTGTCCATTACAACAATGTTAAACTAGGCCCATAAGTTGGTTCGATGTCAGACCTGCGTATAGGTACATGTCGAGTGTGTGCTATATCATATTTAAGAAGTTCAGGACCAAAAGTTACTAAGTCCTCTTTTAGCTGAGTGGAGGTAGTAGAAGTCACTTTAAACGAAAAATATGAGGATTACCTCCCATTAATTTTAGGAGAATTAGAAAGTAATAAGTCCACCCAAGTGAGTTGATAAACAGGGGATAATAAATATCTTTTGCATAGGAATAAATTATATTATGTAGTTTATCCAACAAGGGACTTTGATATCTTTTGATTCTGACCTTCTCAAATGTGACGGAGACACAACACATCGTTATTAAGTGGTGATTTTGATTTAGTGTGTAGACTCTTGTTTATGTGAGCGGTTTACTACGTTTTATTTATTTGACTGGAAATTACAAACAACACATTGACTGGGATTTTGTTAGGCTGGATTGCTATTTAGATGGGGGTTGTTTTGTTTTTTTGTGTTTTTTTTCTGGGGGGGGGGGGGGGGGTTTGAACATTATTATTTTCATTTTTATTGTTTTCTCTTTTTTTTAACTAATTTTATTTGGGGTGGGGGGGGGGGGGAGTTGTTTCGGGGTTTTATTTTCTCTTTTTTTATCGCTTTTGTTTTTAACGTATGGAAAATGTCATTTTATGACCACGTGTTTTTAAATTGTGCATCGTCTAATAACGGTATTTTGTCAGGATAGAGTCAACCCCTACAGGTGTATTTCGGATTGAAATGAAAAGATATAAAGACTTTCATTTTTTAATTTTTAAAAAAAAAATTTTTTGCATTACAAGAAATTATATTTCGATAATCGAAGGTAAAACCTCTGAAGTCCCGATTTTCACGGTCGGCGGATCAAAACTCTGAAATCTACACACGAGTTTTGTGCACCATGTGGTGGGCAAAGCTCGTATGTAGACTTCAGAGTTTTGATCCGCCGATTGTGAAAATTGAGACTTTAGAGGTTTGAGCCACTAGCCATCCTTTTCTCTTCTCAATCATACAGAATAAAAGTTAACTCAAAGTTTTATAGTTGTGTCTATAGATTTAATTTCATCAATCTGGTTCCTTCCGACTGTATACCGTTTTGAAACGAGGGGTCACATTTGATTGTGAATTGTGGCTTTGGGTGGAAGATGGCTGATTTGTTTGTGTCAATTGAAACTCCTGATGGATTGGATAACCCTGAATCAATGTGGTTTACATGTGCGTGTGTGTGTGTGTGTGTGTGTGTGTGAGTGTGTGGTATACATGTGGATGTGTGTGTGTGGGTGGGGGGGGGGAGGTATGTGTCAGTATGTGTGTTGGTCATAGTGGGTTTCTATATTATATATATATATATATATATATTAAAATATATATATATATATATATATATATTATATATATATATATATATATATTATATATATATTATAATTCTTGTTGTATTTTGTGTTTTTGCCTTAATAAATCACGCGAACCTCTGTCTCTCAGATCTGATGTTGCAATATGACTGGACATGTATGATGAACGTTACAAGAGTTTTTACATGATAAACAACATCGTGATTTCATATAAGTCCTTGACATTGAATGAGATGTAATAATTCTCATGTAGGTTCTGTCTGTTTGAGGTTGTTTTTGTACAATATTTATGTACTATTTCATAGAGGCTAGATATAAAATCACCTTAATTAATAGTGTTTAAGTTTGTCAATTCATGCGTCATGGACTCAGAGTTAGACTAAAATCGCACATGTAGCATCAGAACATAATTTATTTATAAAACTAATCAATTAATTGTATTTCACTACACACACACACACACACACACACATATATATATATATATATATATATATATATATATATGTGTGTGTGTGTGTGTGTGTGTGTGTGTGTGTGAATTTATGTATGTATGTATGATGTATGTGTGTTTGGGTGTTTGCAATATTTTAAAAATCGAAAATATTCTGATTTCTCTTTATTGTGAAAATGTATATTTTATCTGTTATAGATATTCATTTTAATCACTTCTTTGTCATTTTGATTTAAACTTTAGTTTGTTTTGTCCTCTTGTTTTTGTTCGGGGGGGGGGGGGGTGGGGGTTGTTGGTTCTTGTTTTGGTTTTCAACTCCAATTATCCATTTGTGCTGCGATGTGGTCTTGTGGTATGACGTCGCTTTCGGATCGGAAGGTCTTGGGTTCAAGTCTGACTCGGCGCACAGTTGAGTCCTTAGAAAAGGCTCTTTACTCATGTTCTCTCGGCGTATTCAGGTGTAAAATAAGTACCCGGCTGTCAACAGCGTTATCTTTGTCGGTAAAAATTGTAATATCGCCTAACAGGCGTCATGTCTTGTTCTACATCTTACGTGTTGCTGTTGGTCAGGAACCCCTTGAAAGTACTTTGAGTACATTTAGTGGATATTACTCTATATAAAAGCTAATGTCTATATATATAAATATATATATATATATATATATATATATATATATTATATATATATATTTCTGTAGTTGATACATTTTTCGCTGATGTGCAACATTAATTGTTACATTTTTCGCTGAATGTGCAACATTAATTGTTACATTTTTCGCTGAATGTGCAACATTAATTGTTACATTTGTCGCTGAATGTGCAACATTATTTGTTACATTTGTTGCTGAATGTGCAAATTTAATTGTTAAATTTACTGCTGGATTCGCAACATTAATTGTTACATTTGTCGTTGAATGTGCAACATTAATTGCAATAGTTATATTTTTTTATTAATACTAACATGTACAACAATATGGCAATGTTTTACATCATTAGCAATGGATGTATTTTATAAACCATCTTAGATATATTTTATTTAATAGTAAACTATCATCCCATTTGTTTGTTTATTCAAATAAAGAATACACAATTATCACTCTTTTCATCTATCGGATGTTTTTCTTTGTTTATTTCAGGAATAATATGCCAGGCAAAACAGATTTAAATAAAAAACAAAACAGAAACTATCCAAGAAAAATATCAGGCATCTTCAGCCAAGGTTCGAACCTTAAACCCTCTGATTGCTTGACCAGGTTTCTCTTGTCTTACAGTGTATCATTATCTTGGTGTTCTTATTTTCGGGTCTGGTAAGCCAAATTGTTATCGGCTCATGGTTGTCATGGTAATAGATAGTATGCGCTTGGCCAAGGAGTTCACAACATTGCCATCCGGAAGTATAACGGACCAACACACAAACTCTGTGTAACCATGAACTTTTATAGTCTGGTTAATACAGTTTAGTGAGAACAACTCACAAACGCGGATGGCAAAAACAATAACAAAGGCCTGAGTGACGTCATCTGCATACTATCTATACTATCAAACCAAAGCAAAATATTGTCTTTTGCAACAATTTTAAAACAAGCTCATAATTCCGTCCGATTATCAGACCTGAAAATCTATGTGCACGTCGATCATTGACATCTTCCAATGTTGTTATCATGTGCCACTTCCTGCCTATAGTGTTGTGTTTTTTTTTCACCTTTATATTCCATACAGTTGGCATCTCTGGAAACGTTCCAAAACAAAACACAACGACTTGCACATCTGCCTTGTTCATCAGAATAAACCTCCAATCTTATCTCTTCCTATCAGAACATCATTGCTGCTTTAACCAGCTGACTGTCGTACTGTGGAAAACACGGATTAAAAAGTTAAACCAGAAAACTCGTCCTTCAAATTTCGACCAATTTTAATGACTCTCATCTTGGCAAAAAATCTCAAACCCGGGACTTTAAGGAAGACTTCGCGAAGTCCCAGGTTTGAAAGTTTTTGCCAAGAAGAGGGTCATTTATATTTGTCGACATTTGAAGGACGAGTTTTCTGGCCAAATTTTTAAATACGCGTTTTCCACAGTACAGCGGTTAATTGGTTAAAAAAGAACGATTTATACTCGCATCCGTAGCGAATGATTCGGGGATAAGAACAATATTGGCAGCTGTGACGGAAATCTCCTTGATTTGGTCCAAGTCGGCAGCCTCTTATGGTTTTCGCACTACTATGTTATGACGATCGACCCAATCAGCAAAGTCTGGTCCGCATTCGTGCACCGTCGCAAACCTGCGGGTAGCATCGTCACAACACACCGTTCGACTAGATGCTCTGCCGTCTCGGGTTCTTGCCCACAGCGTGGACATATTGGACAGGTAGTAAGACCCCACCGATGAAGCGCAGTGGTCGTGAGGCAGCTCCTCGGCCGAAGCCGATTCGCTGTCACCCAGTGTCTCCTCTTACTTGTATTAAAGCCTGGCACCTTCTCACCAAGCTTAGAGGAGGTTACGTCCCCGCCCCCACGAGGGATTGAATTCGTCCAAACCGACTTCCACCTCGTATGTGCAGCTCTGTTCGTAGTCAGGGATTCTGCGTACAAGGGTTGCCGGGACTTACTTCGGCTCGAACGGGGGCAAATTGCAGAGCAGGGAAAACTACAGTTCTTGCAGTTCTCAAAGACTTTTATCGACCCACAACTACTGAACGATCCATCACTGCCTTGACCTCACGGAAGTCTCGAGTTTAATATTCTTCTTACCAACAGCAGGAAAATCGTCACATTTATTTGTAACGGCTATGTGGTCTAGTGGTATGACACTCGCTTTCGGGTCGAAATGGTCCTTGGTTAGAGCCTCGCTCGGCGCATAGTTGAGTCCTTGGAAAAGGCTCTTTACTCACAAGATCGTACCGTACTCAGGTGTAAAATGAGTACAAGGCCGTTAACCGTGTTGTCTCTGTCAGAGATCCGGGGCTATTCCCGTCTTCCTTTGGAATAGACCCTAAAGACAAATTTTCACTTGGGGATGAATAAAGGGAATTTAATTTAATTTAATTTATCTATTTATTAATATCGCCTAACAGGCCGCATGTCTCTTTCTAAATGTTACGTGTTGCTATTGGCCAAGGACCCTTTTTTTTAAACGCGTTGAGTACGTTTAGTGGTTATTGCGCTATATAAAGTATGTTTTCCAACATGCTTTCTGTCTTTATCTTGGAATGAGATTACTTGATTTTGACATGGCCCTGGCCGGATAACCTGGCTGAGAGGGAAACAGTTAAATGTATATATTATCTATGATTTGTAAACATTTGAGTGTATTCCTCTTAGTGGGGACCTGTGCTTGTGTCTGGATGAATATTTTAGGTGATCTCAAACTAAGTACTTTGATGGTGTGCTCTTGGAATCTACATCTGCTTCCTATTGGATCCAATTTCCCCTTGTCTTACCTTTTCTTTTGTGTTTTAATTGTAATTCTAGAACTTTTAAACTATCCCATTTTCTTCCTTTTAACTGGCGCCGATATTACCTTAATGTGTTGCTAGCGCCCTAAAACCCATATAAACAAACAAAGCAAGGAAAGACGGCGATTTGTTTTGGTTTTTTTATTCATATTTTAATTATTGTCATCATTTGGAATACATAGCATTTATATTTAGAATCAAATCGCCTTTGCCTAGAACAATGCTTTCAAAATCTAGCGGTGCCTAAATGAGTCAATAAAATGTATAGTAAAATAAAGGAAGTATCTGAAGTACTTGACGAAGGCCAAAAGCCGAAACGTCGTTTACATTGTTTTGTATCTTTTCTAATAGTCATTTTACTCCCTTTATTTTATTATACAATGCTTTCATAATGGCTTGCTCCTGAATAGGAATCAAAAGTCTGATGTCACGTCCGCCCAGCATCAAGCAGCTTGGTTCTAAACAAAGAAAATCGGTACTCTTTATTCTTCATGCTGGCTAGAACCTTTTCACATGTCATGTGATCTGAATGTATAAGAGTCAAAACATGATCAGATTTATAATAATTTTCTCCTCTGGATACACTTTTATACTCGTATTTCATAAGGGTGGTGATGGAGATAATGGCGTCCGCAATTGTTCTGATAGTTTAGAACCGGTTACTTGGCGTCATTACGAGGGAAGTGACGTCACAACTGTTGAACCCTATTGGTATACCTTTGATTTTATTGATACATCGATATCATTATAAAATGGTATCCGGAGTTATTTGTGTCGTGTCCAGCCATCTGGACATTGAAGAAAACCAATTATGTAAACAGCCCATTCGCTTAAAATCACCCGATGCTTAAAGTACGGGGGAGAAGTAGTCCTTCAGAGCCATTCGGCCCATCGAGCGGGAGTTTATCCCGGTTTATATAGCGTGAAACGGACAATAGCAATAATTGCTTGCTATCCTTAGAATAGGACGCTAGTCTATCGCAAATGTCTTTCCACCAAATCTAACAGACTCAGCAACCCATTCACTTCTGGGTGGATAGGGTGGTCAGAAAAATATCTTGACTGCACCCCGGATCGATCTGGGTCCCTTTGCGTGCCAAGCGAATGCTCTATTGGGGCAACCCTCCCCCCGCCATAAAGTATGGAACTTTTTTAGTCATGTGTATAATTCAATCACGAATGTTTTACACGGAGTTTGAAAATAACTTGAGTTAGGATACAATAAATATAACTTGCCTTTGTCAACACACGCGATAACAACACACAACGTACAACGCAATCAATGGATCAGATTTTATCTAATTAACCATTAGATATCTGACCAATCAAAAAGCAGGATTAGTGACACACCCTCAAACCCACTCGGACAGATATAGTTGGTTGTTTACCAACAATAGAATAAAGGAAGTTGACATCATTTTTCTATTTGTACTTGTTGTTTTGACCGCTAGGTGTGTGATTAGTTCTCAATAGATTCCCTTCGTTAGACAATAAACGTTAAAGGTTACACGTAATTTTGTTTTGTGGTGGTACGATAGAACAGGCGTGTAGAACTAATGAATATTTTACTTAAACACATACCATTGATGGTAATACCGTGTAGATTCCTAAGTTTAACACTAACTGCCATTGTTACATTTGGACGGCTGTGCGAGATAATCAGCCTAGCCTGGGAACCCAACTTAAGACCGCCGTTCCCCAATCAAGGCAGGCTGATTTTTTTGGGATTATTTTTTTCCCAGTAGTTTTTTATCTATTTTGTCTGGCACTGTTTCATCGACACCTTCCCCGATTCTTGTCTTCTATCTTGGTGAAAACTGCAGGATGTGAGACCAGGCTGGAGGAAGAGTATATCCCCACAGGTCAAAGGTCAAATTCAATTCACATCAAAGTCTCTATTGTGCTATAGCCATCATGAATGACCCTTGACCCATTTTCCTCATCCCCAAAGAAATCAAAGTCCGTGCTATATCCATCCACACTTCTTCCAAGAGATTTTGGGCTATCTCGTTGTTTGTAGCTGGTTGTTATGACCGGATATTGATCCGTGGATGGGCCGTTCAGCTTTAAATTGTCCAATTGAATTATGCTTGAACCGTTTTTACGGCTCGATCTCTGAGAACAGCAGCCAGTCCAGATAAAACCTAAAACGTTTTTGTTTAACACGAGTATTATGGAAATATAGAGCCCGAGGCAGAACTGGGCGATTACAAACGCAGTTCTCATGGCAGGGAGTGATGTTTGGAACGCTATGGCCGCCAAAGTCCAAACAAAAAACACAAACAAAGACGACCGGAAGTAAAAGTGAACGTGTCGTTCATCGGACTCATCGGTTTCTAAATCTGCATTGTTACTGATGGCTGAGTAAGTCAACAAATACATCAACAAACAAATGGCCACTGAAATAATTAGAGGTATGTAAAGAGCTAGCCACATGGCTGTTGGTGACGTCATAAAACACAGGGCAACTGATCCATATCCTATTTGTGAATGTGTTCGATCCAAAGACGTTGATATTGCGATTACAATAGTCACAACTACTAGAGGTAATACCATAACTAAACAGCAATATTTGCTGAACGTTTTACAATCTTGAGTAATATCTACGGATAGATGCATTGTGTTGAACACCTTGTAAAGGTGGTAAGAACTCACTACCAATGCCACAAATAAACACAAAGAGAAATAATGAGCTAGAATCCCCATTGCTGTACACCATTGACTGTAATACGGCACGTTGTATCCTACACATATTGCCGTTTGACACAGCGCCAAAGAGAAAATGACAACCATGTTGTTTTTCCGAGGTAGCGATCTCATCGGAGGCAGGATTAAAATTATAAAACAAATCACTAAAAGCACTGCTGAGATTGGGAGCAACATCATGGAACACAGAATCTCAGCAGAAGTTCTCCGTTGGCTATTTCGGTTAAGCTTAATCAAGAAAGTCGACAGGCACACAGAGACGGTTCCATCCAGGTCCCTGAAAAAGTCATCCTCAGACAACATCTCTCTCTGCCATGGAATCTGTAGCTTGTCACCGTCTGCCTTGAGAGAGACGTACTCTGATGGCAACAGACGTACTTGTGGACATGTGAGTAATTTGGACACGCGGATCACTGGTGGTGACGTGAGTCTGGCGTGTTCTTGGACAGGATCTGGTGTTGTGGTCCCGACTCGAATGATACCATCTGGGGTGTGGAAATGGGGAATGGATGGAAACAGTTTGACGTGTTAAATGCAAGTGTCGAAAAGGTCTAGGAATCAGTAAATAATTCAGCATGAATTAGCTTTAAGTACTTATTTAAGACGAACGAATGTGCAAAACACATTAAAATCTGGTGATCAAAACGGACCTAAATATTGGTGTTTTAGAAGGACTGAAATCATAGCCAGAATCAAGGAAAAATGACCAAGGCATCATTAACAGTTGGGCATGTATGATAAAATCTGAGAGCGAATTTTAAAGAAATTAAGATGTATGAAAGCAACGAAACTATTATAGGATCATGACAGCACACGCCATTGACAGGTCATTTTTTTCTCTATTGACAACAGATTATCACGTGATATTTAATGTCATAACACGCACGTAAAGGTGGCCATTTGATATCAAAGGATTGACACGTGTCAATACAAAACCTTTTGCTGGATCAAATTGTCACATTCCGACCGTTATGTTGTGTGAGTATTTATGTTGGCGTCAGGACGTAAACCATTTTGATTGGTTGATTTGGCTCCACACATCCACGTGACCTTTCATTCTGCTACAACTGATAAATGACTCAAATAGCAACTCATCCATCTTTACATTTCTGTCGACGTCTCCTCATTTACAGGTCTGATAATCCAAATTGTTAGTTATAGCCTCATTGTTGTCATGGAAATACTCTCTCCACGCAAACTATAATTTTGTCCATGACAACAATGTTAAATCAAACCCACAATTGCGTTCGGTTATCAGACCTGCTAAAATGTGCACATTGGTTTTATTATTTTTCTATTCACACATTAATTGCACTGAAGTTTGAAATCACGTTAGGCATTAAAATTTTAATATATTATTTTTAAAAAACAGTGTTGGGAGTTAAAATTGTCCAGCCCATGTTTAAGTTTTGCCAACGAACAAAGAATTACTGGCAAATCTAAAAATTATAAAACTATTTTCACAGATTGATATACGAGTAACTTGTAAACCTTTTATAAACTAAGGGTAATTCTATCATGTTATAACCTGTTGTTGTTCTCTTATTTTAGTTCTGGCGCTTTTTGACAAATGATTATAGAGCTATAACAAGGCGTCGATCACGTGACTAAATAATCATTCCCATACTTCATGAGTAGATTTTATGGCCTCTTTTTAAAAAATAATTGTCACCACTTTGGAAAATAATGAACTGTTTTAACCTTACAGTAAATGTTAAAGATATGTTTGCCATTTAGACATGCTCTATCTATCCAGGGTCTTTGTTTCTATTGGCCACAGACAGAAAATGCGAAAAATAACATAAACTTTATTCCACTGGGCAAAAATGTTTATAATAGCTTCGACAAAGAACAAAATACCAAATAACCAATACTGAGCTTTTATATAACGCAATACCCACTAAACGTGCTCAAAGCGCTTTACAAACGGTCCCTGACCAACAGCAACACGTAACACGTAGAACGAGACACGATGCTTATTGGACGATAATACAAATTATTATTTCGACAGAGACAATGCTGTTAACGGCCAGATACTCATTTTACACCTGAGCACGGTGAGAGAATCTGAGTAAAGAGCCTTTCCCGGGAACTCGACAATGCGCCGAGAGAGGCTGGAACCCAGGACCTTCCAATCCGAAAGCGAGTGTCATACCACTAGACCACATAACCGCACTAGCCAAACACTGTACGTTTCTTGCTCAAAATATTTCTTCAGCCAAAAACAAAAATATACAAAATTACAATGAGACAGAGTGGCTCAGCGGTACGGTCTTTGCTTGGTACCCGAAAGGTACAGAGTTCGACTACCCGTCAGCGCGCTACCCGTCAAGCTGTGTGGCCTTCAGCAAGTCACCTAGCCTTAGCTCACTTTGCGGCGCTGCACTGCGGCTGACGCCTGGGTTATTCTAGTCATCCCTTGGAATAGATCCTAGAGAAATAATTCCCATTAGAGATTAATAAAGGGAATTTATTTTTTTTATTTATTTTCTTTTTCATACCTAATACATCATTTAAAATCCTGACAGATGATAAAAACAAATATTTGACACGTGCCAAACTTTATTTTTGGAAGCTTTTGATTCAAGTTGGGGAAAAAGATGTTCTTATGGGTTTGGTGTCGGAGTTAGGAGATTATCTACAAATGATAGGATTAAGGGATTATCGTAATGGGTTGATTTATGAATGGAATGTTATTTGGCCATTAGGGGGGATTACGTTAATTTATAGCAATGACGTTCTCTGGGTTGGTTGGTTGGATGGACGGAATAATAATAATAATAATAATAATAATCTTTATTGTCCAAATTAAAGGCAATTCATGTGAGGTAAACAATGCTCAGTTTGGTTCATGGTATGAACATCAACACATTTACAAATACAGACACAGCCATACACGAACATACACGCTTGCACATTGTTTCTACACGTGTATACAAAAGAAATGAGCGTACATACAAACACATATACATACATACATACATACATACATACATGCAGACATACATACAAACCAGCATATCATCGTATATGCATGCCTACATTCATACATACATACATACATACATACATACATACATACATACATACATACATACATACATACATATATACATACACACAGACACACACACAGACAGATAGAACGATACGATATATTTGCTGGGACAGCAGATAACCATATTATAAATATAGTGTCTTATATTAAGAAGAAGATGGCAATGATTGTGATGATGATGATGATGATGATGATGATGATGATGATGACTACGATAATGATGATGATGATGATGATGATGATGATGATGATGATGATGATGATGATGATGATGATGATAACGACGGCGGCAATGTCGATGATGATGATTCACGACACTGCTTCTCGTTATTTTCATTGGTTGTCTCATTTTTCCACAGAAGATTTGTTAATTAATTTTATGGCGGTTGGAATGAAGGTTGTCTTATGTCGATTTGTCCGACATTTTGCTTCTAGATACCGTCTTCCGGAGCGCAGAAGTTGGAATTTTTCGTTCAGCGGATGCCTCTTTTCGTTGATAATGTTAAAAGATTTCTTCTCAACTGCATTAATATAAGTTGTGTCAAGGCTTCTAAGGTCTGTGTTAATTATTTTTGAAGCCTCTCTGAGGGTTCTATGTAGTTTGGATTTTTCTTTTGTTCCACAACTTCCATACCACGTTGTGATGCCAAACGAAACGATACTCAATATTAATGACTTGTAGATTTGTATCATGGTCTTTCTGTTCACATTGAAAGACCTTAATTTTCTGAGTATATACAAGCGCTGGTTACATTTTTTGATGACATTGTTGGTGTGCGATTCAAATCTTAGACTGTTATCTATAATTACACCAAGGTATTTAAACGTTTCAACAGTTTCAACCGCCTGATTGTTAATTTTTGTTATTTGTCTTGCTCTTTTTCCTATTTTTCTGTGATCAAACAGTTGTTCCTTTGTTTTTGTTACACAATGATGTACACGCAATGATGATGATGATGATGATGGTGATGATGATGATGATGATGATTATGACGATGATGATGATGATGATGATGATGATGAGGATGATGATGATGATGATATAATAATAATATAATAATAATAATAATAATAATAATAATAATAATAATAATAATAATAATAATAATAATAATAATAATAATAATAATAAACAATAATAATAATAATAATAATAATAATAATAATAATAATAGTAATAATAATAATAATAATAATAATAATAATAACAATAATAATAATAATAATAATAATAATAATAATAATAATAATAATAATAATAATAATAATAATAACTAATAATAATAATAATAATGAGTTCGATCTCCCACCGCTGCGCTGTGTGGCCTTGAGCAAGTCACCTCGTCCTAGCTCAAATTGTGGCCCTGCGCTGCGGCTGACGCCGGGTTATTCCAGTCTTCACTTAGAATAGACCCTAGATACATAATTCCCCTATGGGACGAATAAAGGGAATTCTATTTTTATTTTGTTATTATTAAAGTAATGAATAAATAAATTAATTAATATATGAATGTATGAATAATAAATTAATTAATTGAATAAAAGCAAATGATAGAAGGACAGAATCAATGAAATTAGACTGTGTGAATAAACAATCGTATTACCTTGTCTTCTCCTCATGAAATTTTTAGAGTTAATTTTCAGACAATGTGTTGAGAAGTGACGCAAATGCCGTCCAGAGGGGTTGACGAGATACCAGGGAATAGTCACGGGAAAGCTCTGAAAATGGAAAAAAAAAAACTTGGGCTTGAGATTTATATAAGCGCAATATCCACTAAACATGCTGAAAGTGCTTTACAAAGGGTCCTTGACTAACAGCAAAAGTAACATGCAGAAAGCGACGTGACGCCTAATACAAATGTTTTTTGACTGAGACAACGCTGTTGACGGCCAGGTACTCATTTTACACCTTAGTGCAGTGAGAGAATGTGAGTAAAGAGCCTTTCCAAGGGCTCAACTATACGCGGAGCGAGGCTCAAACCCAGGACCTTCCGATCCGAAAGCGATTGTCATACCGCACGACCACATAGCCGCACAAACGATGAGAACTTGCTTGAAGTTCCAAGTATAACAAATCAATAATCCAGTAACATTTATTGACGAATAGACAGGCAAGCTACAGACCATACTTAAATGTGCTGAGGCAATATTAACGCGTCTAATGCTTACATATTTAAAACAAATGAAAAAACACGTATTATAAATGTTGACCAGAAAACTTGTCCTCCAAATATCATTGCATTCGATTAAAACAACCCTAATCTTGTCAAAAATTCCCAAGTTTGAGAATTTTCGCCAAGATTAGGGTCATTTAATCGTTAGTTTTTTGATGGACGAGTTTTCTGGCCAAAATTTTAAATACTTGTTTTTTGTTTTTGTTTTTTTGGGGTTTTTTTTTTTGAGAGTACCTCAGAGTGGGTAGGGTCAGAGAGATCCAATTATAATCTGGTATTTGTAGTGTTTCAATATTCATAACGTCGCCTTGTTTACATTCTCTCTGCTATTGAAGTTGAAATACGTTTTGCTTTAAACGTTGTGTTCAGTCCAGTCTGGTGTGTTGGTTGGACACAATGAACCCTGGCATTGAGTAATGTTAATACCTCCATTCCAACCCACCTCTAATGACACGTTCCATTGATAATTAACTATATGTAACACGTGACGTCTGAGAGACAACAGGGCTCGTTGGAGTTTTGTCTGGTTTATTGGTTTGACACATTTAAACAGTTCTATTAATATGCATCTACATTCCAACTGTCTAATGATACGTTCCATCGATAATTGACAAGGTGACGTCATAAGGACAACAGGGTTTGTTGGAGACGTGTCTGGTTTGTTGGTTTGACACATTGAATTTTAGCATACAGGTCTATTAATATCTAAATTCCAACCCATCTTTAATGACACGTCCCACCGATGATTGACAATGTGACGTCATAGGGACAACAGGATTTGGTTTGTGTCTGGTTTGTTGATTTGACACATTGAACTCTGGCTAACAGTTCTATAAATACTTCCATTCCAACCCACCTCTAATGACACGTTCCATCGATAACTGACTATATGAAACACGTGGCCCCTTAGGGACAACAGGGTTCGTTGTAGATGTGTCTGGTTTGTGGGTTTGACATATTTAAACTTAGTTTATAGGTCTGTCAACATTCCAACCCACCTCTAATGACACGTTCCATCGATAATGACATTGTGACGTAATAGGGACAACAGGGTTCGTTGTAGATGTGTCTGGTTTGTGGGCTTGACACGTTTAATTTTGGGTCTATTAATATTCCAACCCACCTCTAATGACACGTTCCATCGATAACTGATAATGTGACGTAATAGGAACAACAGGATTTTTTTGTAGATGTGTCTGGTTTGTGGGTTTGACACATTTAATTTTAGGTCTATTAATATTCCAACCCACCTCTAATGACACGTTCCATCGATAACTGACGATATGAAACTCGTGACGTCTAAGGGACAACAGGATCTGTTGGAGACGTGTCTGGTTCGTTGATTTGACACATTTAATCCTGGCATAGAGGACAATTCCATTGATGGTGGAATGGCTACAGCTTCCCTGGTCGGTGCTCATGTTGAAGGAGACAGACAAATCCTGATGAGAGGATTTTAAACAAAATCATCAGAGGTTTAAATCCTTTTTAATGAACAAAAGGGAGCAAGAAAATATATGTAGAGTAAAACAAAATGAAGATATGATTAGATAAAATAAAATAAGTTGAACTTTATTTATCGACTTCTGGAAGTTTACATTGGATATTGCTATAGATTGATAATTTTAGAAAAATAATAATATCAAGCTAATACTGATTTAAAAAGGTAACTATGGTGACACAGAAATAAATAAACAAAAAGCCTGAAAAAAACTAAACACAAATAAAAAGATATTTCATAGCTCCCGAATTCACTTGACCTCAGTCTCTCTCTCTCTCTCTCTCTCTCTCTCTCTCTCTCTCTCTCTCTCTCTCTCTCTCCAATATATATTATAAATATATATCTTCTCTCTCTCTCTCTCTCTCTCTCTCTGTGTGTGTGTGTGTGTGTGTGTGTGTGTGTGTGTGTGTAGAGCAATAAAAAGTTTTCAGAAAACAAATTCTATTGTACA
>NC_088360.1:31142099-31147099 GCF_034508935.2 Berghia stephanieae
TCCACACTCCGGATGTCTCTATAATTCGCACAGGTTTCCTGGGAACGGTTTTTTTTTTTAAATTGTACATTTTAGGGGCTGATTCCATTATCCGAATGTCTCTGTAATCCGGGAAAAACGGCTGTGAAATGAGGTGTTCGGATTGGAGGGACGTGAACTTGATAAAGTTCTGCGTATTTCGTTGGTACGGCTCTGAGATCAACCACCTCATGACAAGGCTCAATGTTTTTGAACTCAAAACAAATCAACTTAGTTAAATCATTGTATTATTTTGAAACTCGGCTTTGACTTTTTATATTGAATTTGACATTTGAGATTTACAGAGCAATCATATTGATTTATTGTGATACTAAAATGTGGAGGCAACAACTGGCAAAAAGATAATCGACTGCTCGATAAGGGCCCTTGAGCGTGAAGAATGGCGTTCCGTGATATTCAACCTCTGTGGGGAGACGGAACTCCGGTAAGGTGAGATAAGTCATACTACGTTGCTAGAATTTGTGGACTGTAAAAATCGATGAACAAATATGAATATAACAGTTTTAAAAATAACAACACATCAAACCCGAGACCGTACTAACCAATAGAACGTGCTAAATGTTTTGTCTGACATCTGTCTGGAATTTTAGAGATGTATTAATGTTTTTGTTGGGTTTTTTTATTGGCTGCTGAAGGGTTTTGATCCCGAAACTAATTTGGTATTTTGTTCTTTTCGAAGCTGTTCTATTCATTCTTATTGGTTTATTGTAACTGTGTCTCTAAACCAGAGCTGCCTATTTGAAATTTTATTCATCCCCAAGGGGAAATTTGTCTTTGGGGTCTATTCCAAGGGAAGACTGGAATAACCCAGGCGTCAGCCGCAGAGCAGCGCCGCAAAGTGAGCTAGGGCGATGTGACTTGCTCAAGGCCACACAACGCAGCGGCGGGTGATTGAACTCGGTACCTTTCAGGTAGGAAGCAAAGACCGTACCACTTAGCCACGCTGCCCCTAACAAGCTTTAGAAGTAAATAATTTGCCCTCAGCACGATCCAAAAACGTTCCAAAGTCCTGAATAACTTTCCTATTCTATGAGATTTAGTGAGTCAGAGAGGCGAATGTTGTTCTGTATCTGGAGCCAAAAATTCGTATTCCTACGACTTTTTCCTAGTACTTGGCAGGTTTGCTCTAAAACCAACGTACCTGAGAACTGACTTGGCACCTTGTGCTTGAGTTGGAAGTAGAGTTCGTACTGGAGTCCCTTCACGTGGACAAATGCTGGTTGGCAGCTCCCTGTCCGGCTGTCCAAACGCTGACCAAAGGTACAGGACACCTGACGGCATCTTCTCTGAGGAAACAATCAATCTTCTCGTGTGTTTAGATTAAAATATCGTAACTAATCTTGAAATCGTACATTGCTGATTTTTTTAAAAACTGTTCCCCATATTTCTTACAGGAGACGGTATGTGTTAACCTAAATGGCGCAAGTACTTGGAAGGGAGGAGGGAATTAAAGTGTCGTGTCAAAAAACTGGTTCCTATTTCTTTGAAAGTGTAAAACCACATTTCCGGTGGACTGAATACATACGTTGTGTAAATTATCTTCTGACTTCAGAGTAATTGCATCTTATTTCTAGTCTAAATATATGCTGGTCGCCAATAAATACGATCCGTCTTCGTTCGTTATTCATCCTGCTGCTAAAATAGTTATGCCACAAAATGATTCGATATGTAACCTGCTTATTATTTTCCTCCAAAGTTTTGAGAACCAGAAAAGTAAAAAGAGTGACGTGACAACTTTTCTTCCCTATGGACATTAATTATTAGGCTCTATAGGGAATGAGATTAGCGGAAGAGTAGCGTCCCTTGATTGGACGTCACCCATAGTCTGTGACGTCACCGGCAGAAAAGTTATTAGAGATAGAACGTCATGTTGGTTGTGCGCATGCGTCTCTCGTCCTCGCGGAAGCGACACAACCAATATGACGTTCTCTCTCTAATAACTTTTCCGCCGGTGACGTCACAGGCTATGGGTGACGTCCAATCAACGGACGCTACTCTTCCGCTAATCTCATTCCCTATACGTTTAATGAGGTGTCAGAGATATCAAAGCAAACGGGAAGAAGAAAATAAATCGTTAAAAAAATTGTAATTTATAACGTGATTGTTATATAACAAATTACTTACATCGACTGGATCGTACAATCCGTGTTCACCACAAAACTCGTGTTCTGTTGTGTGTAAAAATTCCTGCATTTCATCAACACGGTTTAATTGTTTGTAATCCATATCCCCCTCAAAGGCTGTTTCTACACGGAAAGGATCTTCTCTGCATTTATCCAATTCAGGGTCGAAAGAGTTATCTTTCTTGTTACACATATAACAAAATACGTTTTTGTACACATTTCCTTCGGCGACTTTTGGCGCCAAATAGCTCCCACATGCACGTGCAAGAAAGGAATCGTGAGTCCTCCATTGACCTGTTTGGTTACACTTGGAAATCATGTTTGATTCACTGTAGCATTGGCGGTGTGTTGTATTTTGGGGTGGAGAGTAAAACACATCACAGCCTTTTTGTATAAAAGGAATTAAATACGAATAAGATGATAAATACGATAATGTGTTGTTATATACAGGACAAGAGACAGACACTTTCCATGGCGCGGCTGTGTGAATTCCGTGACATCTCGCACAGAAGATGTTTTTGTAAACGAATGATTCACTTCCAGATGACGTCACAGGGGGCAAGCCCTCGTTTTCAACGCATTCCTTTGAATCCCTGTTTGAAATTGACGGACATTGTGAGACCATATAAAAACGATTACCAGACGAACGAGATGTTGCTTGTTTTTCTCTGCTTGCTTCAGACGTGTGTTCCTTGTTTAAACCCTCCACACGCCAGTACGGAACGTGCACACCACGGCATTCTTGTTTACGAATGGCTTTATTTTTGTTGTTATCTTTGATCATGTGATTAAACGACCTCATAAAAATAACATCCGGACAACAATCACCGTATCCTTGGCACTGCGAATCACACATACAAGGAGCACACTTATAACACACTGAGGGGGAATATTTATCGCAAGCACGATTGTATCCACAATAATGAAGATGCCATTGCACCAGTTTTGAAGCAAATGAATGTGTCAGAAAATCAAAAGAAGGCGATGAACGTGATTGGCTGGCAAGTGATTGGCTGCCAAAACCATCAAAAGTTCTGTTTGACAATCGCTTATTCTTAAACTTAGGAATACGTCGTCCGTCTGTAAAGACAAATACAACGATGAATACGCAGGCCAGAATGAGGTGACTATGATAAAGACAATACCATACAGGTTGAATCATCGTCCACAGAGGTGCCTCGATCTGCTACCATGTGTCAGATGGTCCCAGTGCGCATTCAAGCAGGGTAAGGAACTGGTTGGTGTCGATGGTGGACATCGTTTTCAGGTCGTACATCGAAGCAGACTGGCATTTAATCGTTGGTTTGAAGTCATACCAGGGTCTTGGGCTACAAGTGAGATGGGGTAATCTAGAGTTGGTGATATGGAACAATATGCAAAGTTGTTAATCATTATGATAATACATAATGTTATTTATTTCATTATGTTGTCATAATATTACAAGACATAATGATTTGTTCACCACAGGACAGCTGTAGCCATGCAACGAGAATAAATAAAACATACTTAGTATCAACCTTTATCAAATATCTATAATCAAAACCATCTCACCATTTAACCAGTTAACTGCTGTCCTCTGGAATAAAAATGTATTTTAAAATTTGATCAGAAAACTAGTCCTCCCAAATATCGATCGATTGAAATGACCCCCGTTTTGACAAAAACTCTCCAACTTTGGATTCCGAGAGGTCTTCCTTAAATTCCCAGTTTCAGTGGTTTTTCCAAGATGAGACTCTTTTAAATAGATCAGTATTTGAAGGACGAGTTTTCTGGTCAAATTTTTAAATACGTGTCCGTCAAGAGTAAGGCAGTGAACTGGTTCTAGACTCCAAGACTGTCATTATTAACTAGATATTACTCAACGCTCCCAAAAACAAATGTCAAGTCTCTTGGCCATAAAACTTCCATCTGGAGACTGAGTTGGTCCATAAGGCCTATTTTCATCAAAGAATTTGTTTCTATCTGAATTCTGATTGTATGTTGTCATGAATATTATTGTTGCTGTTTTGGTCAGTTTCTATGATGTAAAGTGTAGTAGAGCATGTTAACTTTGGATGTTAGCCGCTATATAAAGGCATTATCTATCTATTTATAAACATAATTTGATATTTCATACACCGGTCCATTTAAAGTACTATCAATTCCCCCCCCCCCCAAAAAAAAATATATATATATATATATATATATATATATATATATATATTTTAAAAATCTAAATTTTGAAATGTCAATGAATTATCAGATGTAAGACTTTGTGACAAAATCGTGGTAATCTTTATCAATGAAATATGAGGTGAAAATTTTCCTGTCAAAATTTTAAAATGTATTTTTTATTTTTGTCAGCGCCTAGTTCAAGATATCAGGTTTGTTTACACTATCGATAAACAGACAGGGGTGTTTACCTAACTGAAAACAGATCCAATAGTTTTGCAGTAACAGATCATGTGATATTCGGATGGAGGCGTTTGATAAAGGAAGGGCTGAACTCTTAGCGACCTCATTGACCCCTCCAGCCGTCGTGAGTTGTTGTTGTTATAGTAAACAATGGAAACATGGCGGTCGGTGTGAGGCGGTTTTATTATAGATAGAATGAAGTTGACGTCACTCGGGTCTTTGTTATTGTTATTGGGTTTGTTTTTTTTTGTTTTTTTTGCCATCCGTGTTTATGAGTAATTCTCATTAAACTGTATTAACCAGACTATAAACGTTTAAGGTTACATATAGTTTTGTGTGTTGGTCCGTTATACTTCCGGATGGCAATGTTGTGAGTTTCTTATACTTAATGTTGAATTTTCGAGTCAAAAATAAAACCACTTAAATGTTTATTCGAATAGTTTT
>NC_088360.1:31154599-31194599 GCF_034508935.2 Berghia stephanieae
TGTTGTTTTTTATTTGTTGGGTTTGGGTTTGTTTGTTTTTGTTTGTTTGTTTTTATTGTTGTTTTTTATTTGTTGGGTTTGGGTTTGTTTTGTTGTTTTGTTTTTTTTTTGGAGAGGGAGGGGGGCGCGTTGGTTTGTTTTTGTTTTTGTTTTGTTGTATTTTGTTTGTTTGTTGTTTTTTTTTTGTTTTGGGGGGGGGGGGGGTCTTTTTTTTTTTTTGGAAGGGGGGGGGGGTATTTTTCTGTTGTTGGCATAATGAGGGTCATGTTAATCGATCGATATAATTTAAAGGACCAGTTTTCGAGCCAAAAAGTTCAATCCTTTTTTCCCCAGAGTCGTTAGAATGGGAGTTAACTCTTTATATTGAATAGATATTATTGATTCCTTTTATTGCTTTTATGAAATAATATAATGCATAAATGAATGTATCAGCTTCGAAAAAGAACGATATAATGTATTTATTACAAGGAACATTTTCGGCCCAAATCCCTTCTTCAATCAATAATAATCTTTTTTCCCTTCTTATAATGTAAAAATACGTTACGGGATGTTCATAAAGACGGACGGCAGTGGAGGTCTAACCATCGATGGCAGAAGGGCCTTCCATCATGTTTGGTCGAACCATTCAACTGCCGTAGGCTACTCCGGAAAATTTTAAAATTTGGTCAGATAACTCGTCCTTCAAATATTGATCGATTTAAAAGACCCTCGTCTTGGCAAAGAAAAAAAACTCTTAGCGCGAAGTCTTCCTTTAAGTCCCAAGTTTGAAAGTGTTTGCAAAGACGAGGGTCTAAATCGATCAATATTTGAAGGACGAGTTTTCTGGCCAAAATTTGTAGTACGTGTCTGTCCAGAGTACGGCAGTTGGGACTCCAGAGTATGACAGTTGGGACTCCAGCAAGGATGAATGATGTAGAACAATGAAATAACAGGAAAACTGGGTCTGTGAATCAATGGTTTATTTATTTATCTATTTTTTTTTATCTTAGGAGAAATTCAGTAAGCTCCTCGTGGTAGTATCTCTTTCATTTATTATTTTCATAATGCATCTTTTGTCAGGCGTTTATTTATTCAATTTGTCAATTTATAGTAACTTCTTAAAGACTATAAAACAAAACTTGATAGATTTGTGAAAGTTAACAATTTCCTAACATGACCATTGGTTTGGATTTCCCTCGCCATTTTTTTTTTGTAGTATTGAAATGTAGTGCAAAGCAGTCCTATTGGGTTTTTTTATATTAGAGTCAGCTCGAGGTCGGATGATTTTTTTTCTATTAGGGTTGGTTATAGGTCTTAGTAAAGGTGCTAGGGTGTTTGTTTTTCCTATTAGGGTTAGGTACTAGGTTTTGTTTTTTTCTTTGGGTTCTTCTTCTTCTTCTTCAAGTACCAAGTCTGGGCCAGACATCGGTGAGCACGGACATCTCTCTGATCAGATAACCTCAGAAAACTAATATTGCTCTTCTCTTTCTTTGTCACCCAGCTGTTCAGACTATTCATGCTTTTCTTGGTCTACCTTTACTCTTTTTACCTTCTATCTTTCCTGTGAGAGCAAGATGTTCAATACACTTATGTCGATTTAGATGCCTTAAAAGTTGCATTTGTCTTTTTCTTATTGTACGAATTAATAACCATTTAGTTTCAGCTTGCTCTAATACTTCTTCATTGGTTTTCTTCTCTGTCCATGAGATTCTTAACATCCTTCTAAGAAACCCAAGGAATTTACCCAATGGAAACCGTACGGTGCTCTTATTGGCTAACCAACCAGCGGCCTCGATGAGAAAAATATCCGCCATTTTGCTGTTGGCTGGGAATCGCGTTACTATAGTAAACAAGCGCTGATCGGCCGTTCATGAAAACAAGTTGCTGCTCGCTCGTTTAACTCAAAATTATTCAAAACGATCTCTCTAAAATGATATAAATGTGACTTCTTAAGGTTTTCTTCACGGTCAAAACCACACAACATTCTATTAATGATTACGTCCGAGGCAAAAAGGAATATTGACAGGTCGACCGAGAGTTGAACTCGTGAGACGACAAACATCAATGCGAAGTGTAGCGAGAGTCAAGCTATTGTTTGTCTTGTCCTATTCTATATAGAGAAAAGGATAAATAGTATAGCCTCGTGTGTGAGTGGTTGCGTGTCATAGTCTTGTTTTTAAATTGTTTCTGTTGTTTATGTGTGTAGTGATGACTCTCTCACACTCAATTTCAATGCCGAAAGAGGAATTCCCGCACACAAGAAAGGGGAATTGGGGTGGTATTTGGCATATATATTGTATAGTATCTAGTTCTAAATAGATAACTGATTAGAATTATATTATGATATATAAACACAATGCCAAATACAATTCCGAAGTTTCCTTATTTCAAATGAAGTAAAGCTCCAAAACCTAATGGTAGTGATTGTAGTACTGAGTGTTAGTGAGGTGATGTGGTGTTGGTGGTGGTTGTAGTTGTAGTAGTAATAGTGATGATGATGTGGTGTTGGTGATGATTGTAGTTGTAGTAGTAGTGGTAGTGGTGATGATGTGGTGGTGGTTGTAGTAGTAGTGGTAATGGTAATGATATGGTGGTGGTGGTGGTTGTAGTAGTAGTGGTCGTGATGATGATGTGGTGGTGGTGTTTGTAGTAGTAGTGGTAATGATGCGGCTATGTGGTCTAGTATTATGACACTCGCTTCCGGATCGGAAGGTCCTGGGTTCGAGCCTCGCGCTCGGCGCATAGTTGAGTCCTTGGAAAAGGCTCTTTACTCACATTCTCTCACCGTACTCAGGTGTAAAATGAGTACCTGGCCGTTAACAGAGTTGTCTTTTTCCGAAAAATTGTAATATCGCCTAACAGGCGTCATGTCCCGTCCTACATGTTAAATGTTGACCAGGGACCCCTTGTAAAGCGCTTTGAGCACATTTAGTAGATATTGCACTATATAAAGCTCAATTAAAAAAAAAAATTTCAATGATGATGATATGGTGGTGGTGGTTGCAGTAGTAGTAGTGGTAGTGATGATAATGTGGTGGTGGTTGTAGTTGTAGTGGTAGTGATGATGATGTGGTTGTGGTGGTTGTAGTAGTAGTTGTAATGGTGATGATATAGTGGTAGTGGTGGTTGCAGTATTAGTGGTAGTGATGACGATGTGGTTGTGGTGGTTGTAGTAGTAGTGGTAATGGTAATGATATGGTGGTAGTGGTGGTTGTAGTAGTAGTGTAATGGTAATGATATGGTGGTGGTTGTAGTAGTAGTGGTCGTGATGACGATGTGGTTGTGGTGGTTGTAGTAGTAGTGGTAGTGATGCTATTGTGGTGGTGGTTGTAGTAGTTGAGGTAGTGATGTGGTGGTGGTTGTAGTAGTAGTGGTGGTGGTGGTTGTGGTAGTAGTGGTAATGATGATGATATGGTGGTGGTGGTTGCAGTAGTAGTGGTAGTGATGACGATGTGGTTGTGGTGATTGTAGTAGTGGTAGTGATGATGATGTGCTGGTGTGGTGTAGTAGTAGTGGTAGTGATAATGATGTGGGGCTGGTGGTTGTAGTAGTAGTGTTAGTGATGATATTGTGGTGGTGGTTGTAGTAGTAGATGATGTGGTGGTTGGAAAACACATTACAGGTTATTATAATACATGATTACACACATTCTCTAACTTCATTTTTTGACATCTTCGTTGTGCCATAAATATACGCAACAGTTCTGAAACATTTTATTGTGGATTTTGATATTGTTTGTTGTTTTTCTTGTGTCGTTATGTTGACATAGATACCGAATGAATGGTAATTACTACATTCTCAGCCAACAACAAAATGGCGCTGAATGCTTTCATTGGTGGACACTTTTTAGGCTTCGTACGTATTCTCATTCGTTTAATTCTATGAAGAAACCACATTTCTGCTGCCTCCAGTTAGGGTTAGTTAAAAGAATACTTGGGTTGTTTCCCTTAGCACGAGGAGCTTACGGAATGCCTCGCTCTTTCTTTCTTTCTTTCTGTCTTTCTTTCTTTATTTCTTTCTTTGTTTATTTCATTTCATTTTATTTTATTTATCTAATTATTTTTTTTATTCCATCACCCAAATGAATTATTAAAAGGCGAAAGTGTATTCGTTCATTTTAAACTGCTCAAACTGCATTAATAATAGCGTCTTCTTGGCTGCGGCCTGCGACTGCCGACTGCATCTTTCAGATCTGTAACAAAATAAAAAAAAATCCAAAATAATATTGTTCTGGCGTTTGAATGTTTGGTATGCAATTTTGTATTATGTAAATCATCTGAATGTTTGACCTTATTTTATTGTCAACGTTTATCATACCTTCGTAATCTTGAGCGTTATTATCCGTAAATTGTTTGAATTTTGAGACTCGATCTTACTCTTACTTTACACTCTTCTTACCTCCATTTTCTTTTGGCTGTGACTGTGACCATAATTATTGTCAGCTGGCAGTAACGATGGACGATTATACATCGACGGGTTTATAGACAGACAGTGTCTGGCAATGATCGTTCATGATTATTGACAGACATGTCTGGCAATAATGACAGCCTTTTCTTTTGTTTGTGTTGTGTGTATTTTTTAAACATCATTTTTTGACAAGGTTTCGAATTGGATACTGATACACTACTGACACTACAGTGAGGTAGAGTCAGTGTCAGAGTATCCAGACCAACACATACATTGTATGATCTGTTATAAGTTAGACACTTCTTAAAGACTTAATGTATATATAACGGGATAGGGCGTGGCGTGTAAGGTAAGTCTAGTTGAGACTAGACCTCTCTCTAGTTTATATTTTCTTTTTATTTCCACTCCCCATTGATTGATCCGGCTCAGCCGTAGCAGTAGTACAACACTTACACTTACACTTGTCCATAGATGGTTTAGGTTTATTTTATAAATTCATAATCATTCGAAAAAGAAATTATAATTATTTTATTTTTTTTGAGAGGTGAAATATTATGTAACTTTTGAGGGTTGAGTTGGGACCTGAGTTGGGTGAAATAACATTTTGGATTTTTGGATTTTGAAATCAATTTTGTAAACTTCTCATCTGAGCCATTTTATTTTTCTTATTTTCAGATTTGATACCAGATATTTTCTATTGCAATTGATAATATGCTGAATTGATCATTTTGTCACCATGACGTCATCGGATGGAAGTGTTCAGTCTATCGAACAGCGGGTCGAATCTGTCATCGACTCAGTATTTGTAAGTCTATCCATGATTTTGAAAAGGAATAAGTAATGTTATGACATCACCGGCACCTATGTCGTAGTTGACAAAATACTCCAGAATAAGATCCAGGTTGGAAGATTGAAAACTTGGAGATGTCACTTTTAAAAAAGTGGAAAGACATCTTGGTGTCATGACCTTTGCAGAGCTGCCTACTTGCCATTTTTAAAATTCGTAAAATTCCACGGAAAAAAAATGAAAAATGTAGTTGAAATGAAAAGGTAGTTTTACAAATCAATAATTTGCCATCACCATGATCCACAAATTAAATGCACCAAAGTCCTGAATATAGGATCTAAGGAACTAAATTTTCCTTTTCAAAAAGATTTATGGAGTCAAAGAGGCGAATGCAGCTCTGTAGTTGTCGATAAATAATTTGTAATTCTACGACTTTTTCATAGTACTAGGTAGGTCTATATATTTGTGTTGTCCAGCCCCTTTACAGTGTCAGAAATTAAGGACCGAAACTCTTTTTGTTTTGAGGGGGCTTTCTTCTCTGAAGACTTTCCTCCTGAGTTGCTTGATATATCCAAATGAAAAGAAAAAACAGTTAACAACCTTGATAATGTTGATGTTTAGTTGTAAGAAAAGACAAAGAGAGTGCAACAATTCAAGGTGAGCTAGGGGGAGGTAACTTGGTCACTGCAGTCATAGTACTGCGGCAATGCATTGAATCGAGTGTTTTCCCGTTATGAAAGAAATAAAAAAACTTGAGCATTTTTATCGTGCAATATCCACTTTACAAGGGGTCCCAAGCCAACAGCAACATTTAACATGTGGGTGAGACACGATGCCTGTTAGGGATATTACATTTTTGTTTCCAACAGAGACAACGCTGTTAATGGCCAAGTGCTCATTTTACACCTGAGTATGTTGAGAGAATTGGAGTAAAGAGCCTTTTCCAAGGACTCAACAATGCAGATGAAAAATTGGTACTCAAACCCAGGACCTTCCAATCCGAAGCCGAGTGTCATACCACAAGACCAGATAGCATCTGCAACCATTTTTTATTACCAGTATCTTTAGTTTATGAAATTAAGTTTATTTAGTGATCTGCATGCTTGTGCTTGTGTGATGATGAAGCACACACTGTCATAAAAAATTGTTTCCTTGTATGTGTCATATTAATAACGTGAAAATGATTGTGTTATCTGTTTATTTGTATTTTTGTTTTTGTTTTTTGTTTTTTTGTATTCACGTGAATATCAAATGTGGAGCGATTCTCTAGAAAAGGGGATTGCTACATAATGAAGGGGAAGAAGACGGAGAAATGAAAGATTTTTCTTTATTTAAAAATCGTTTGTTTTTATTTAGTAAAGGTAATGGTATCATTTAGATCATATATATTACAGGATGTTTTTTATTTTTAGTAAAGGAAATGGTATGATTTAGATTTTATTTTACAGGATGTTGTTTTTTTTTAGTAAAGGAAATGGTATGATTTAGATTTTATTTACAGGATGTTTTTTATTTTTAGTAAAGGAAATGGTATCATTTAGATTATATTTTAGTAAAGGAAATGGTAGCATTTAGATTATATATTACAGGATGTTTTTTTTTTATTGACTCCAACCGTCCAGGATAATAGTGTGACTGGCAGTGCGTTTTTCACCATTTCGGTCAAAGATCCAAAAAAGACAGTACAAGAAAAATGTGTGGAGTTTGTCAAAGAGTTTTGGTCAACCATATCCAATGTGAGTCCATCCAGTTGTTTTTTTTTCCCATTTTTGGAAGTAATAGTAATATCTCCTTCCCCTATTCCATGATTTAGATTTTCACAAAAAGTCAAAACAAATTTCAGGTTAATTTGATTTAATTTGATTTTTTATATAGCGCAATTTCCACTTAACGTGTTCAACGTGTTTTACAAGGTGTCCCTGACCAACAGCAACAGTTAACATGTAGGACGGGACATGACGCCTGTTAGGCGATATTACAATTTTTTCGTCAGAAAGACAACACTGTTAACAGCCAGGTACTCATTATACACTGAGTATGGTGAGAGAATGTGAGCAAAGAGCTTTTTCCGAGGACTCCACTATGCGCCGAGCGAGGCTCAAACCCAGGACTTTCCGATCCGAAAGTGAGTGTCTTACCACAAGACCACATAGCCGCACAAGGTTATGCATGTAAGCGGAATTTTAAAAATTTCATTACAACAAATAAATGTGGTGAATTATGATTACATAATTCCATCTACATAGCAGTTTTTATATCAGCCTGTAGAGTTTCTAACATGAATTTTCAGATCATCATCAAAATGTAAGCAATTTTGTCATAATAATGATGTCGTTACTTTATCTTTTCATGAATAAATGAATACCTAATAATTTTTTAGGTTTTAAAAAAAAAAATTGGGTGGGGATGTTGTTTTTCTTTTTTCTTCTCAGAAATTATATTTTTTCTACTGATTTTTAAACTAATTTATTACAAAATATTGAACAAAAATGTACCAAAGCATAAATTGCCTTTATTTAATTTTAATAAGTCTCTTTTATTATTTATTCTATTATTCTAAATTGTAATTTTGTTCTGAATTTGTGTTACATCTTTAAAATCTGGCCATTTGTATTTTTCTTAAAATGATACGCGGCTAGAGCTCATATTGCATTACATGTTAGCTCAATGTAAGTGTGCAGAATTATTATTATTATGATATGATTGACACTGCTAAAATTCTTATCATTTGAAGATTTAAGATGGGGAAATCCTCCTTTTTACAGGACAACAAAGAAACCAGAGATTTGGCGTTGAGGGCCGTGGTGCAACAGTTACACAACCAGTGGAACCAGAAACGAGTTGATGCCATCTGTGCTGCATTGGACGGTTTGGTGGAAAGCTCAAAAGTCGAAGCCAAGTATGTCCAGTTGTCCGATTATCCCTGTGTTATTCCATTTGCCGAATCTTATGAATTTTTTTGTAATTTTACGAATTTTAGACAAATTTCATGGCCAAATACTAAATTTTATGGAAAATTACGAATTTTTAATTCTTAGTAATACTTAATGATAATAATGATAAGAAGAAGAACAACTACTACTACTACTAATACTATTACTACTACTACTACTACTCCTAATACTATTACTACTACTACGACTACTACTACTACTATTCTACTATTCTACTATAATAATGATAATAATAATAATATTGTGGTTGTTCGTACACAATTTCAGAAATTTCGAATTTCCTTGTCATATTTCTAAAAATTGACATAAAAATTACTAAATTTGAAGTTTTCAATTTGGCATGTCTGCCATTGTAATTCATTGTCTCCCTTGTCTAGTGAGATAAGCATTTCTTAACACTACTATATAAATTCGTCCATATTTGATATTTCATTTACAAAAAAAAAAAAAAATTGAGCTTTCATATAGCGTAATATCTATTAAGCATGCTCAAAGTGCTTTACAAAGTGTCCCGGACCAACAGCAACATGTAACGTGTAGAACGAAACATGTGGCCTATAAGGCAATATTACAATTTTGATAAGGAGGTACAAAAAGATAAATTAAATTAGACAAATTGAGGATAGATCATATATTGTCCTTTAGTTTTAATTATTTTTGCCATCGCTGATTAAAGTACTTGAATGGGTCTGAAGAAAAATGGGGAAATTGACTCATTTTCGGTGGTTTCTGCCGGCTGATCTCTATGGCTTTGAAGGACTTCTTGATTGGTCAAAAAAAACAAAGTAGTCCTTTGGCACCATTAGGCCCATGGAGCTGGTGTCAATCCTGGTTTCTATAGTAAGAAAAAAAACAATAGCAATTGCTTGCTATATTCCTCCCACCAAATCCAAGCATCAGTAACATACTTTATAGTCACCTGGAACAACTACAAAAGACATCTAACTTCTACGTCATGGCACAAGACCGAAGGGCTAGAGCTCAGGTGGTCGCTGGTTCGGATAAGTAAGTAAGTAAGTAATTGCTTCCTATCCTTTGGATAGGATGTCAATCTTTTGCAAAGACTGTCCGCCTGATCCAACAGACCCAATCACTGTTTGTTGGACAGGGGAGGGGGGTCAGGAAAAAACATGGATTTCACCAGGGATCAATCTCAGTCCTTTGTGTGTGAAGTGAGAGCTCTACCAACTGAGCTTTTGGGATCCCCATTTAGTTTGTCAAAGTTTCGAAAAAAATTTACTATAAATTTAATATGTTTTGTCAAGCTTTAGGCCTTTATAAATTGATTTATTTACCTATTTGTTTATGTGTTCATTTGTTTATTTTGTTCACCTGTTGTATTATAAGAAATGTTTAACATGTGAATTTGGACCTTTTCAGATCTGTGTGTGATGCTTTGTTGTCATGTGACCGACTGACTGTTGACGAAGAGCTTCACTGGATCGCCACATTTACACTGGCACACAAGATCATCGGGGGTGTGGATTACAAGGTTGTTATCAAATAGTGTGAAAAGTAGTCAACAAAAATGAATAGAACAACTTCAAAGAAGAACAAAAAAAAAAACCACAAACAACTAAAACATAAAAACATTATGAAAAAATCTATCTGGTATTTTTGTAATGTATTTCTGTTTTTATTGTTTTTTGTTGTTGGCTGAAGAAGGGTTTTGAGCCCGAACCATTCCGTGATTGTTATTTTGTTATTTTTTAAAACTGCTATAGTGATTTTTGATCATTACTTTTTACAGTTCATAACTTCTAGCAATTTTGTGTCACTTTATCAAATATTGAGATACCAGTTTGTGCCAAAGAGTCATTTTCATGACATTCGCCACTGATCTTCTCGAGTATTAAGTTATTTGGAAATACTAAGGAAAAACTTAGCTTTCATTAGTTTTGTTTTGGAGTAAAATAATGACAGATAAACCAAAAACTGCTGATCTGCCTCTAACTCACAAAAACACTCGATTCACAAACACAACAAGCCAAAGCCCTCGTCAGTGTGTGTGGGTCTTTGTCATGTGTGTGTGTTACGGTGCATGACAAAATCAGTCGCTTGGTGAAGAGCTTCGAGCTGAGATATTGCCAATTTTAGTTCGAGGTCAATTTTTATAAAAAATGAGTTCTCATCATAAATGGTTAAATCAATAATTTTTATACATATTCGTGAAATATTAAAGTTTAATTTCACTTCTAAATATTTTATTTAAAATATTTTTTACAGCTAGTCTAGTTGAAAAAGTATGAAATTTGAGAAAAGTCGCTCGATATCTTTCCCATTTTTAGATCTCGCGGACGGACATTAGTTTTCTAAGAATCCAGTATGTAATGCATATCAAATTAAAGGGGATTCCCCTGGCTTTCCATTGAAACCTAGTGCGCATGAATACATAAAGAATGCTGACCGTGAGAACCTCTGTGCATCCATGACCCATCAATGGCCAGTCGAGTGACTTCGACCAATCTGGGTCACGGCAGTTTGATACACAAAACAATGCACTCACATATCGAGAAAAAAAACACATTTCCCCCTCCAAATGCCTTCTTTATCTTTCCCTTGATCCACTCAATATATGCTTTTAATTAATGCACTTGTATTTTCTGCAACATTCATTAGAATTATACAATGTCATCCGTCGTCTAGCCTTTGTTTACATTCACAACCTTCACATCCGCAAACAAAAATGGCACAGAAAACTCTTCTTCTTCTTCCAGTGTCATCTCATGGGTTGAGGTCGACTTGAAATGACACGCCAATCTTCCCTGTTGACGGCTTGCTGACTGCATTCAGCTGCCGACAATCCTGTCCATGTCCTCACATCATCTATCCAAGTTCTTGCTGGCCTGCCTCTTCCTCTTTTCCCTCAACTCTACCCTCAAGAATGTCCTTGTTGACAGTTTGATGGCGTCTTAGGTGTCCAAAATACCTTAGTTTTCTTGTTTTTATTACTTTCATTAGGGTCGGTCTGATATCAAGGATGTCACAGACTTCTTGATTTGTTTTCTTTTCTTTCCAACTGATTTTTCCAAGGCGATAGAAAGTCCACATTTCAAAGGCCTCAATTCTTTTCTCTATTTGTTTGTTCAAGGTCCATGTTTCTGAGCCGTAGAGAAGTGCTGAGTGGACATAACATTTGAGTATTCTTATTCTCGTTTTCATCTGCGTTTGTTGCGAAGTTAAAATGTTATTCAGTTGGCTGAACCTCGACTTAGCTATAGCAATCCTGTTTTTCACTTCCAGCTCATTCTTTCCGTTGTTGGTCATTGTCTGTCCAAGATATTTAAAAGAATCTACTTGTTCGATGTTTTGATTATTAATTTGACTTTTGCGATTTTTTCAGGCTTCTTTGACATGACCATTACCTTCGTCTTTTGAACATTCATCTCTAGACCCTTTGCTGTACTGTTCAGGTTTACTTGATTTGCAAGGATCTGTAGATTTGTCTCGTTCGATGCCAACAATACTGTATCATCTGCATATCTCAGATTATTTATCCTCCTACCTCCAATAACAATACCTGCAATGTGCTCGGTTTTACGGAAAATAAACTCTGTGTACAGGTTAAATAGATATGGAGAGAGGATACATCCTTGACGAACTCCTCTTTTAACTCTTTAGTTGCCACAGTCGCCGCACGGCGACCAAAAAAAAAAGGTCGCTGAGTTGCCACCGTCGCTCTACGTCGACGAGTCAATGACCGCTATTATCGAGGCGAATAATTAATTCTACGAGCAGTAATTATACTGCTGAACTGCCATACACCTCACTGACGGCTATTGACAGCATTTTCTCGTGCATTCATGATTTAAATTCGATTTTTACATTGTTTTTTTTTCGTAATTTTCCGTTGCCAAGGCTTTGTTTGTATTCCACTAGGGAATCAGATGAAGAGATTGATGTATATAGACATGATAGTGACTCAGGAGATACATTTTTATCAGAATTGGAGATTACGGACATTGAATCTAGTTCGAGGAGTGACGAGGGAGGGTCAGACAGTGATTTTAGTGATGTTCCAGGGGGTCGTGGGGACAATTTACAGAATGTAAACAGAAGGGGGCGTGGCACAAATGCTCGAGATGATGGTAACCAATGGATATGGAATGTATTGACACATGAAGAGACTCATAATCCAGCTGAATGGCTCATTGAGGGTGAAAACAATTCTGGAGCAAGGGATGTAGGGTTTAGTGAAGAAAAGGTTATGCCTGTGAAGTATTTTCAGCTTTTTTCCCCCGATGTTTTGGGAGAGGAAATATGTTACTTATTTTTTCTCCCTCCCACCCCCTACACAAAGAAGAAAAAAACCCACAGTAAATGAATAGATATCAATATGATATTTTCTGTACTTTTTGTTCAATCATTACTCAATAACATGCAACAATAAAAAAACATTTTTATTCATATATGGTGGAGATACAGGCCCATAAACACAGAAATACATGAAAAATGAATATTAATTAGATATCCAAGATGGCCGCCAAGGTCATGTGACCTAATTTGCATATCACATTACGTCAAACTGTACCTACATCTATTCTTATATACCTATGAAAATATAAAGTATGTGTGATGATTACTTTTTTTTTAGTGATTTTTTTTCTGGAAGCACACAATTTTCGTCCATTTTGGCCAAAAGGCTTGGCAACTGGGATTTCTTTTACTGCCAGGATGCTTGGCAACTAAAGAGTTAATTGGCGTGAAAGGTGACAGTTCGCCCTGAATCCTGATGGCTGTTTTTTTATGCCAATATAGATTTGTGATTAGCCGTATATTTTTGCCATCAATGCCTGCCTTTTCCAGACATGTCATTAATTCTCCATGCTGTACCCTATCAAATGCTTTTGCGTAATCGATAAAGCATGCATCGATTTCTTTTTGATGATCAAGGTATTTTTGTGTGATATTATTTAAACAGAAAATTGCTTCTCTTGTCCCATTATTTTTTCTAAAGCCAAACTGTACATCGCCAACTTCATTATCAATGGTAGGCCTGATTCTTTCTAGGATGATCTTCAATAATAATTTAGTTACATGGGGCATCAGACTTATTGTGCGGAAATCACTGCAAGTTGTCGCCTTTGTTTTTTTCGGTAGCGTGATGTAAACCGATTTGGCAAGTTCGTCTGGAATATAGCCTGTATTGTAAATACTATTAAAGAGATCTGTTAGTTTCACAATTGAGAATTCTTTCAAAATTTTTAGCATTTCTGTTACAATGCCATCTTCACCCTCAGCCTTGCCATCTTTCATATTTTTCAATGCATTTTCTATCTCACATGCGAGTATTGGAGGACCGTCAGTGTTGCTTGGCAAAGGTATTTGGGGCCTGTCATCATCAAATAACTCGCCAATGTATTGACACCATCTTTCCTTTATATCCTCTTTCTCAAATAATATTTTACCATTCTTGTCTTTAATACAGTTATTGTTGTTAGTTGTGCGTTTTTTGCCCGAAATTTGTCTTATTTCCTCGTGGGCTGCTTTTCCATCTAGGCCAAATATTTCGATCAACCTGCATTTGTTGTTAAGCCAATTTTCTTTTGCTATGCGACATTTGTGTTGGATTTTCTTAGTCAGCGCTTCATACTCTGGTTTGTTCTTCATTTGTTTACGTTCTGACAGGAGATCCAAAATTTCTGGTGTCATCCATTGCTTTCTTGTTCTTTTCTCCTTCTATGGAATATCCTTATTACCGAATTTTATGCTGTCTTTGAATATGTTCCATTTTATATCAATGTCTTCAATTTCATTTGCTTGTGAGAATTGTTCTTGTGATTCAATAAGTAGTTCATCATATCTGTTCGAAACAGAGACATTATATTTCTCCTGCAATTCTGATGACCATTTTAGACGATCGATGTCCAATTTTTCTAATATCTTTGGTTTTTTAATTTTCTTTAGCTTTAACTTAGCTTTTCAATAAGTGGGTTATGGTCAGAATTGATATCAGCTCCCGGGTATGTTTGGCATGATTTTACACTGTTGCGAAACCTTTTCCTGATCATAATGTGATCTATTTGATTTCTACACCAGCCCCTGGGCTTTTCCATGTGTATAATTTTCTCTTTGGTTTCTGGAAAAAGGTGTTGGTAACAATCAGCTCATTTTCAATGCAAAATTGAACCAGTCTGTCTTCACGCTCATTTCTAACCCCAAGTCCATATTGGCCAACCACGTCTCTCTCCTTCCCGTTCCCAATTTGAGCATTTAGGTCACCCGTGACAATTAACACATACGTTGATTTTACGTGTTTCAGCATACTTTGTAATTCTTCGTAGTATATTTCAATGTCCTCATCCGAATAATCACTTGTGGGTGCATATGTCTGGATGATTGACATGTCAAAAGGTCTGGCTCTCAATTTTATCATCGTTTCTGGAACTTACAGCATATATACCTATAATATATTTGAAAATGTTAGATTTCACCAGCACACCCACACCATGTTGATGTTCACTACCTCCAGAATAGATAAATGTGTGAGTGTCTCTTTTTACAGTTCCCTCTTCTGTCCATCTGTGCTCAGACACTCCTAGGATGTCCACCTTCATCTCATCCGTCTCCTTAATCAAGTTGTCCAGTTTACACTAGTGGATATAATGTCCGGACATTCCATGTTCCAATGCGTAGACATTTCCCTGCATATTTCATACATACATTATCGGACTCCAATCCTCCCGCAGGCTTTAGATTGACGTCGTCATCCTCGTTTGTACTACTCCCTGAAGAGATTGTCTCTTCCCTGTTAATATTTACAACAGGTATCACACCCGCAGGGGGCTCAGGGATACCTGTATAACTTCTATAAACTTTACGTGGCATGATTCATTTCAATACAATTGGATAATACATAGTAGGGCCCCAATCCTTTCTACGATGGCCGACCGCAATCATTTAACGTCTTTGACGCGCTCCACGTGTGCCATACACCTTGCTGTAACGCACAGAAAACAACATCAGCCAAATCCGTTCAAGTAGCAAATATTATCAACCAAGCCACTAAAATGTGTTTTGGGGATGTATTTGAGCACCAGAGATATCCTTTCTGATTCTTTGGAAGACGATGATGAGTCGATATCCCTCGAACAAGAATGGGGGGGGCACCCCTCCCCCCTTTCTGTCTTCGATTTAATCTACGTTTTCACGTGTTTAATGTTTTAATTTAAGTTCAATCTATTAGAAATGGATTATCTGTGTAACACCATCTCTCTTGGTTTTGAACATTAATCAAGAAATTAAATTTGAAGAGCTTCGATTGTCATGACTAAGACTTAGACTGAGAATGAAACAAAGTGTAAACATGGCATGAATGACTTATGAGACGTGGAATAAATGATTTGGTTGGAATAAATTGATCGTTATGCTTTAATTTGACACTGGAAAGAATTCCATATGGTCCTGTCAATTCTATATTTTACGTATACAACATAAAATACACTTACATTTCCTCTGACAGAGGTGAATATGCCTGATGAAAGCTATCTCAACTTTGAGAGCCATTTTCTCAAAATAAGGTTTCCAGACCCTGACCCATACATCTGACCATAACTTCATGAAAAATCACCCGATTTTCTTTAAATAAAGATTAAAATGCTCAGGGGAGTATGTGCTTTCAGAAAATGCACAAAAATGCAAATCCAAAATTTTCACCAAGCGACTGATTTTCTCATGCACTGACACATATATCAGGGCTGAGAATCTTCCGCCTAAGGGTGGATTTCCGCCTAATTGGTGATTTATCTCCGCCCATCATCATCACAATTCCGCCTTTTAAATAGAATCACCATAACCAATACATCAAAATCCTTACCACCACCGTTACTACAACCACCACCACCACATCATCATCCCTACAATCACCACTACAGCAACCACCAAATCATCATTCCTATCATCACTTCAACTAAAACCACCACCACATCATCCTCCCTACCATTACTAGAACTACAACCACCACCACATCATCATCCCCACCACCACTACTACTACAACCACCACCACATCATCCAGTGATGATAATCTTCCGCAGAATTTCGGGATCTTGGGATTTTCTTTGAACTGTTCCGCTGTTTTTGCAGTGTCAAACATTTTTCTATGAAAAGCACTCTAGTGGCTCCACAGTAGATCGATGAAAATATCATGTCTTGTGTCAAATTTTGACACCTGTGCTCATTGCATAAATTTTGGTGACATTCGCATTTTTAATGGCGTCACCCAGGGTGGCACCATATGTCAAAAGTGACACAATGCATGTGATTTCCTTGGATGAATAGATGATGGGTATGGATTGGAAAAGAAAAATAGAAAATCAATTTATAACACACACACACACACACTCTCTCTCTCTCTCTCTCTCTCTCTCTCTCTCTCTCTCTCTCTCTCTCTCTCTCTCTCTCTCTCTCTCTCTTTCTTTCTTTCTCTTCTCTGTCTTATTGATTATCTGCATAACCACCAGCTTGCAGGTATTGTAGTGTGCTTTGTAAAGTAAAAACAAGTACTTTCTAGCCTTTGGAGCAAAAATTTATAATTTATCAGCGGTATGATCATTATTGTGGGCCTTTAAAATCATTTTCGGGAAAGGGCAATTCATTAAATATGTATAAAAGGAGTATATTCTATAATGTTTTTGTGACTAACATATTGTATATGCAATTTTTGCATTTCCACTTGAGTTTGCCCGGTGGACTGATACATTTCCCTCCTTTTTGACAAATTGCATTTATCATCACTGATCATCATCCCTACCACCACTACTATTACAACTACCACCATATCGTCATCCATACCACCACTGCTACCCGAACCACCACCACATTGTCATCCATACCACCACTAGTACTACATCTACCACCACATCATCCTCCCTACCACCACTTCCACTTCTACTACAACTACCACCACATCGCCATCCATATCACCAATACTACTACAGCCACCACCATACCATCATCATCCCTACCACCACTACTACTACAACTACCTTCACATCGTAATCCCTACCACCACCACTACTACAACTACCACCACGTCGTCATTCCTACCAGCACTACTACTACAACCACCACCACCACCACATCATATCATCTCTACCAATACAAGTACTACAAACACCACAACATCATCATAATCCCTACCACCATTACTACTACAACTATCACCGCGTCGTTATCCCTACCACCACTAAATAACAATGTGAAATCGATTTTAATATAAGAAAACAGATAAAATGGATGTTTCCGGTTTTCTCTTTATCAACTAAACAGGATGAATGAAATACCCAGACGAATTGAACCTTACATGAAATTTCACATTGTTATATATTTCTTTGAGCTTCGAGCAGCACCATGCCACCACCAATACTACAACTACCACCACATCATCATCCCTACCACCACCACTACTACAACTACCGTCATATCATCATCTCTACCACCACTACTACAACCACCACCACATCACCATCCCCAGAACCTCAACTACTACAACCACCACATCATCATCCCTACCACCACCATTACTACAACCTTATTATGTTGTAATTATACTTTCACCTTTTGCAATTCCTACGAGTGGTGTCAGGAATTGCTGCGAGACACATTATTTTGAAGTTCAAATCTATATGTTATTGTCGTATGGATGGGTCATGATCTACGCGCTGAAAAATTTCCTCCTTTTTTGTAACTAGTCATTCTCACCCCTGATATATATAATATATATATATATATATATATGTATATTATATATATATATATATATATATATATATATATATATATATATATATAATATATATATATATTATATATATATATATATATATATATATATATATATATTGTTTTATAAGGGGATTGTCTAATCTGTAGTTTCTCTCTTTTCAACTTTTCTCTTTTTTCAACTTTTCTCTCTTTTCAAGTTTTCTCTCTTGTGTTTTCCAGGGCGTAAGAGATCTGCTGAAAGTCGTGTTGGAAAAATGTCAACTTTTGACCAATGTCAACAATGTGTCATCTCTACCCAGCATTCAAGTTATCATTTCAGTAAGTTTTCATTTTGGGGCAGCGTGGCTCAGCGGTAAGGTCTTTGCTTCGTACCCGAAAAGTACCGAGTTCAATCACCCGTCGCTGTGCTGTGAGGCCTTGAGCAAGTCACCTCGCCCTAGCTCAATTTGCGGCGCTGCACTGCGGCTGTCACCTCTATTATTTCAGTCTTCCTTTGGAATAGACCCTTGATACAAATTTCATCTATGGGATGAATAAAGGGAATTTTACTTTATTTATTTATTTATTATTCATTTCATCGGGGATAACACCTACCACCTTCATCTGCGTAGAAGAGTCACAATGACACTATAGCATTGGAATTGCTTGATATCACATGGACAGAATATTTTCATATTTCAGGCTGATGCAAATCTGCCTGTCTTTACAATTCAATTCGTGTCAATAGATTTATTTTTGAGTTAAATTTGGTAACATTTTGATTTTTTCCTCTAGATTAAAATTTTTTGAAACCAAAGTTTGAGAGAAAAGTTTAATATAAACATTACGAGTAATACAGATATGTGACCCAATTGAACCATACTATCACCTCGACAGCATTTGTTAGGGATCGGTCAAAGAACTCCTGAAATACTCATTGAAATATATACACATAGTGCAGCTATGTGGTCTAGTGATATGACACTCGCTTTCATATCGGAAGGTCCTGGGTTCAAGTCTCGCTCGTCTTATAGTTGGGTCCTTGGAAAAGGCTATTTACTCACATTCTCTCACCTTACTCAGGTGTAAAATGAGTACCTGGCGTTTACAGCGTTGTCTCTGTCCGAAAAATTTGTAATATCGTCTGCCAGGCGTTATGTCACATTGTACAGGTTATGTGTTGCTGTTGGTCAGGGACCCCTTATAAAGCGCTTTGAGCATGTTAAGTGGATATTGTGCTATATAAAAGCTCAAGTTTTTTTAGTTTTTTTTTTTTTTCTTCTTTTCTTTTATATTCTGAGAGATTTTAAGAGCAGGTATTTTTGCTAAACTCAATTTCCTTTTGATGTTTATTTTATTTATTTATTTTGTTTGTTCCAGCTTGTCAAATGCATCATCAATCGGAATGCCTGTCTCATGCCTGCTTATCTGGCAATCTATGAAATCTCCAAATCAGACAAGAATTTACTCTGGCCACATTGGGTAGGTTTGGCTGTCTTTTTGGGTTATTTTTTTTGTTGTTGTGTGTTTTGTTTTGTTTTCCCCAGCATCCCAATTGATGTACTTGTATCATTTCCTCTTTCCTGTGTTTTTTTGTTCTTTGTAGGAGATTTTACAATAGCAGTCAGCTATGTGGTGTAGTTGTATGACACTCGCCTTTGGATCAGAAGATCCCGGGTTCGAGTCCCGCTCTGAGTGGCGTATTGTTGAGTCCTTATAAAAGGCTCTTTACTCACATTCTCTCACCATACTTAGATGTAAAATGAGTACCTGGCCTTTAACGTTGTCTCTGATGAAAAAAGACCAATGTACTATTATCGCCAAACAGGCGTCATGTTTCGTCCTTGGTTTTGCTATTGGCTTGGGACCATTTGTAAAGCTCTTTCAGCACATTTAGAGGATATTGCGCTATATAAATGCTCCAGTTATTTTTTTTTTTGTTTTTTAAAGTCAGCCTTATTAAATAAATAATTAAAACATATTTGAAAGGGATGACTCAACTTGATCCTAAAATTCTAGTTACATTAATAATACAGTATGACCTAAAGAATTTATCATTTGTCAAAATGATGATACAATAGCAGACGATTTCTGTTGTAGTTTTGTGGTCCGTTTAAATATGACACTAGGCTGTTGTCCTATAGATCCCTGATTTGAGTCCAACTGTCGGTGATAATAATAATAATAATAATAATAATAATAATAAGCATATTTATATAGCACCTTTCGTCAAAACCTCAAAGCGCTTTGATACAAAGTTGGGTCCTTGGGAAAGGCTCTTCTTCCCTCCCATTTTCAAATATGAATCAGAGTCAAATAATATAGTAACAGTGTCTTAAAATCGGTATGTCTCATCCTCTATGATGGTCTGGGACCCTTTGTAAAGGTTTTGAGTTCATAGAGTGGATATTGAGCTGTTTAACAGCTCACTTTTTAACCAGTTTCCACCATAGATTGAAATATTTGGCCAGAAAACATCCTTCAAATATTGGTCGATTCAAAGGACTCTCATCTTGATAAATTTTCTCAAACTCGGGACTTTATGAGAGACTTTGTGAAGTCCCAGGTTTGATAATTTTTGCCAAGATGAGAGTCTTTTAAATCGACCAATATTTGAAGGACGAGTTTTCAGGCCAAATTTTTAAACACATGTTTTTCCAGAGTATGGCAGTGAACTGGTCAAACGAATCTATTTATGAAAAGCAGAGCAAGAATCCTTGAGACTTGTCTCGTTTATTTCTAAATTAAAAAAATATCAATGCAATTCCAGTTACTGTCATTCATAATTTTTTATACACTATTTAGTTGTGTTTGGATAGAAAAGGAAGTCCAGTGATTTGGTTTTTATTGCTACTTTTGGATTTCTTCACAGCCTCTGGGGAAACTTCTGTGTGACTTTGTGGATGGTTTTCGTCACTGTGCTCAGATGGTCTCCATATCAGGTTGGTGCAATCAATCACTGTCATACTCTTCAACAGTCGTAACGTCACTTCCTTCCTATTGACGCATGGTAACTTAGTAACACTGGCTCTAAACTATCGGAACAATGGCGGATGGCCGTATGAAATATTTCTCCGGCGAGCATAAAGTGTATCCAGAGGAGAAAAAAAACATAAAATTGATCATGTTTTGACTTTTACACATTATGATCAAGGCATATTAAAAGTTCTAGCCAGCATGAAGAATAAAAAGTAATGATTTTCTTTGTTTAGAACCAAGATGGCCGCCGTTGCCGGGTGGCGTGACATCAGACTACTGAATCCAATTGTAATGCTTGGATTTAAAACTTCTGAATTTTTGATCAGGCAGATTACGGAATATCTGTTTTATTCTCATTTATTTTCCGTCAGTATTGAGACTTCCATAGTTGTGATTGTAAAACAGTGTATTGTTCTTAAGAAATTAAGGAGCAGGCACCGATGTAAAATAAAGAACTGAACAAGTCAGTGTGTATGAAAGGTGTAATGGTAGCACGTCTGACCCCCGGTAATCAGAAGGTCTGAGGTTCTATCCCCAGTCTAGATCGACAGATTTTTTGGGATGGTTTGTTTTCTTGTATTTTCCTTTCTTGCTTTGTCTGGCACCTTTCATACATTCTTGTTCAGTTCTTTATTGTTCTTAAAGTCAAAAGCCAGAAGATTTGAAATTTGTTAGATAAGATACCAAAGTTTGTTTTTAAAATTTTTTTTAATTTAAAAAAATGTTTTTTTTATTTTTATAATTTTTTTTATTTTTTATTTATTTTATTTATTGATTTATTTTTTTATTTTTTTATTTTATTATTTCTATTATTATTATTTTTTTTAATTTAAAAAAAAAATGTTTTATATTAAAAAACTATTTTTAAAAAAAATTTTTAATTAATTTTTTTTAGAAGATACCAAAGTTAACTTAGTAACAAATTTCTTAACAAAGGGAGTGGATAAGGTTGGAAAAGAGTTGATTTAAATAAAATAAATCTTTTTGAAAAATTCCCTTTATTCATCCCATAGGGGAAATTTGTCTTTAGGGTCTATTCCAAGGAAAGAGTGGAATAACCCAGGTGTCAGCCGCAGACTGAGCTAGGGCATGGGGATTTGCTCAAGGCCACACAGTGTAGTGGGTGTTTTTTTGGTACAAAGCAAAGATCGTAACTTAGCCATGCTGCCCTATAAATTTTCAACTTACATCAAGAATCCTTGAGACTTGTTTCACTTATTTCTAAGGAAAATATAACGAATGCAATTCCACTTTTTCTCATTCACAATTTTTGATATTATGTAACTGTCCACCCAGCAGTGATTGGGTAGCTGGGTCTGATAGATCTGGTGGATAGTACCTTGCGATAGACCAGCATCCTTTCAAAATGGTAGCATGCAATTGCTATTGTCCATTTCATGCTATAGAAACCAGGATAAAATTTGGCTCCATGGGCCTATTGGCTCTGAACAATGACTTTTTTTTTTCTACTTTTTACTGTTTGGATGAAAAAAGGAAGTTATAACTGACTGTATAATCTAATCGAATCCAATGCATTAGTTTTTATTGCCATTTTCAATCTTCTCCAGCTCCGCGGATCTGGCCATTGGTTGATTCATTATTTGTCATCATTTGAATGCCTCAATATTAACTAAAGCTTGGTTTTATTTTAGGCCGTCATCAGCTGCTTCCCATCATCGGCCATTCTATGTCGGCCAGTAACGTTTGGAGACTGAATCGTACCACACTTCGATTTGCATTGAATGGGCCACTGCCTTTCAGTAGAGTAAGTTTCTTCTTCATCTAGAATATCAGTATGAGCCATTTTTATGAGTAGTTCTCACTAAATTTTATCAATCAGACTATAGCTATAAACAATCAAGGTTACACATAGTTTTGTGTATTGGTACGTTATATCCTGCTGGCGGATGTTATGAGTTTTTTGGCTATCAGCATAGCATCAAGATGATTTTTTAAAGATTTAACATGTTCTGTCTTTGTCAGGAACTCCAAGAGCCCCAAACCAATCTACTACGCTATGTCCTAGAACAGTCGTATTCACGGGAACTTGTCTGCAATATGCTGGAGCTCAATATTCAGGTGAGTCACTATATCATCTTGATCCAGTTGATGCCGAGGTGTAACATATAACAAGACTTGAAGTGATTAGAAAAGTGCCAAAAGACAATAGAGAATAAAAACTTTGAAGCAATGGGGGCTTGAACCCACGACCCAGCTGTTACGACAAGTGCCTGGCCAAAGAGGGACACTATGCAATCGATGTGGTGCCATGTGTTACGACAAGTGCCTGGCCAAAGAGGGACACTATGCAATCGATGTGCTGCCATGTGTTACGACACGTGCCTGGCCAAAGAGGGACACTCTGCAATCAATGTGGTGCCATGTGTTACGACAAGTGCCTGGCCAAAGAGGGACACTCTGCAATCGATGTGGTGCCATGTGTTACGACACGTGCCTGGCCAAAGAGGGACACTATGCAATCGATGTGGTGCCATGTGTTACGACAAGTGCCTGGCCAAAGAGGGACACTATGCAATCGATGTGATGCCATGTGTTACGACACGTGCCTGGCCAAAGAGGGACACTATGCAATCGATGTGGTGCCATGTGTTACGACAAGTGCCTGGCCAAAGATGGACACTATGCAATCGATGTGGTGCCATGTGTTACGACAAGTGCCTGGCCAAAGAGGGACACTATGCAATAGATGTGGTGCCATGTGTTACGACAAGTGCCTGGCCAAAGATGGACACTATGCAATCGATGTGGTGCCATGTGTTACGACAAGTGCCTGGCCAAAGAGGGACACTATGCAATTGATGTGGTGCCATGTGTTACGACACGTGCCTGGCCAAGAGGGACACTATGCAATCGATGTGGTGCCATGTGTTACGACAAGTGCCTGGCCAAAGAGGGACACTATGCAATCGATGTGGTGCCATGTGTTACGACAAGTGCCTGGCCAAAGAGGGACACTATGCAATCGATGTGGTGCCATGTGTTACGACAGGTGCCTGGCCAAAGAGGGACACTCTGCAATCGATGTGGTGCCATATGTTACGACACGTGCCTGGCCAAAGAGGGACACTATGCAATCGATGTGGTGCCATGTGTTACGACACATGCCTGGCCAAAGAGGGACACTATGCAATCGATGTGGTGCCATGTGTTACGACAAGTGCCTGGCCAAAGAGGGACACTATGCAATCGATGTGGTGCCATGTGTTACGACAAGTGCCTGGCCAAAGAGGGACACTCTGCAATCAATGTGGTGCCATGTGTTACGACACGTGCCTGGCCAAAGAGGGACACTCTGCAATTGATGTGGTGCCATGTGTTACGACAAGTGCCCGGCCAAAGAGGGACACTCTGCAATCGATGTGGTGCCATGTGTTACGACAAGTGCCTGGCCAAAGAGGGACACTCTGCAATCGATGTGGTGCCATGTGTTACGACAAGTGCCTGGCCAAAGAGGGACACTATGCAATCGATGTGGTGCCATGTGTTACGACAAGTGCCTGGCCAAAGAGGGACACTATGCAACCGATGTGGTGCCATGTGTTACGACAAGTGCCTGGCCAAAGAGGGACACTCTGTAATCGATGTGGTACCGTCCACCACTGAAGTCCACCGTTTTTATTCTGTTGTCTTCCGGCACTTTCCTATTCACTTCCTTTCTTGTTATTATCACCATAAGTGCCTGTTCCACTCGTTTTCCTGAAAGCCGAACTCAGTAACACTTTGTGCATTTATCAGAATTTTTCTTTCCTTTATGATTTATGAACAAGTGAGGTGACAAAAAGATTTTAAAAGTTGTGAAAGTTAATGACATATCTCTATTAAATTCCTGTTTAAAGGGACTAATACACGAATATTTGTTTAGAGTCAAAATTCCGTATTTTTAAAAGAAATAAAATCAGAATTTTTAGTATTAAAATCTTATGGAAACGTTTGTGAAGATATGTACATTTTGTGTAAGTGTGTGTGTGCTTTTGGCATCTTTATAAAATCCTGGTCCTATTTCACTTGTGTTTTTGATTGACTACTGTGGTAATGTTTTAATTTTTATCAACGTTTATATGGATAGAATGGAATTGGCGTCACTCAGTTCTTTGTTATTGTTTTTAGCCAGTCATTGTTATGAGTAGTTCACACTAAATTGTATCAATCAGATTATAACCATTTAAGGTTACTCATTGTTTTGTCTGTTGGTATGATAGTAGTAGTAGTAGTAGTATCGTTCAACTACACTTCTATGTTCAAGGTATCAATTCAGGTTCGGAAGTCATCATCACATTTGTTGATGGTTTCAAATCCCCCTTCCTGTTTTGTCTCTGTGCAATCTAGTACGAGGTGGTTTACACCTTGTGGTGCTTGGTTGCACTTTGGGCATGTTGGTGATTCTTGGAGACCCCATTTGTGCATGTTGGCAGCTGTTCTTGTATGTTTTGACCGTAGTCTATTTGCAGCTACCCAGTATTTTCTTGGTTGATCCTGTAGACCTGGAAGACTTTTACAGGGATCTTCAATTAGTTCCCCTCCTGTTGGTTTATTCCTTTTCCATTCCTCGCACCAGGCTTCTTACGTGTTGTAGTTTTCTTTCTTGGTATGATATATCCGTCTGGCAAATGTTGTGAGTTTTTTAAGCACACAGCATCAATATTTTTAATAGAGAGTCTCTGCTGTCTATCTGATTAAAAAAAAAATGTATGTATATGTTTTTATTGTTGTTGGGTGGAGAAGGGTTTTGGGTCAGAAACATTCCATGTTTGGTATTTTATTCTTTTTTGAAGCTGTTATATTCATTTTTGTTTATTTCTTTTAAGCATTAAATATCTAAAGTTGTTTAAAATATTTATTTTATTTTTTAACATCCATTTGGCCACTTGTAGGCCAAGCAATTATGTGAAGTTTTGGAACAACAACTTGTGGACCTGCTGGTTTTGGCTCTGGAAAGATTTGAACACGATACCACTGGTCAGGGGGACTCCCAGCTACAATGGCAGCACTTGTCTTCACAGCTCATCTACTTTGTACTCTTCCAGTTTGCCAGTTTCTCTCATATCGTCCTGTCCCTTTACGAAAAGGTTGGTAATGTTTCCATTTCACGTCGTTCATGACAATTTTTGTTTTAATTTTAAAATTAAAATAAAAAATTTTTTTTTTTCAGTTGTGGTTCCATTTCGTCACGAACATGTTTGAAAAAAAATTCAGGCAAATGTGTAAAAGTATTTTTATCTTTGTAACTGAAAAAGAGTTGTTTTGTATATCCATCCATTTATTGTTGATTTGTTGTAAAGTTGTAACATAATGATGATATTTTACTATTGTTCAACAGACACTTTTGTGGATATTAGAAGCTATATAATTAAATTATTATTATTATTATTATTATTATTATTATTATTATTATTATTATTATTATTATTATTATTATTATTATTATTATTATTACTACTTGTACTTCTACTAATTGTCATATTATTTTTAAAATGATTTTATCTTAAAAAAGGTTATTATGATTGTTGACCAGTCCAGGTCTATTTCACCCACGTCCTATGTCTAATAGAACAACTTCTACCAATCCCAATACGATTTACATTTCAACCACGTCCTATGTCTAATAGAACAATTTCTAACAATCCCAATATGATTTACTTTCAGCTGAAAGGTAAAAACCTCAAGAAAGGCCGGCATCATCTGATGTGGGTTTTGCTGCAGTTCATTTCAGGGAGTATCCAAAAAAATCCAGTAAGTTTTTCTCTTGTTTCTACCTTCACACACGGTAATGGCATTAGCTGTTTAGATGGGTGTATTCATTGTAACCACACAGCTCAGACGTCATTTGTTAAAACTGTTTTATTACTAACAATAGTATTGTAATTCTAGAAGCCACTAAACTCAGACGGAGGTTTCCCGTAACTAACTTAACATATTTTCTTACGGTGTTTATAAGAGACAAAGAGTGCCTAAAGGTTCACACATCCCACATTCATACTCACACCCAACACATGCACAACACAATACGCGTAACTCTATAAACTCCAAGAATTCTATCAAAGTCAGACACAGCCATTCAAATTTGTGTTACATTAACAGACCTGTCAACCTGTACGATTTTACGTGTGTTTGGACCCAAATATGTGGATACGATTCCAAAATGATACATTTGATGCAATGACTCATGCACACATGGCATACATCAACGGCTGTACGATGCATCACATTTTGTACATTTGCACTTTTATTATTATAATTTCAGTTAGTTATATCATGCTGGTTTTAACGAATATTTTTCTCATACCTTTGTGAGGATTTGCACAGGATTGTGCACATAAGCTTATTTTATAATTAAAATGGCCTCAGGCCACATTTAAGCTTTTACTTCTTGTTAAATAGAAAGTTTCAAGTGGAGATTAAATTGAATTAACGTCTGTGACAATGAAGCCTTCAATTAAAAAGTGTATTACTAATATGCTTAAACATAAATGGATTATTTCCCTTTATAATAACTAAAATTCCTGTATATTGGTTTTAAAATTTATAATGATCATTTATTTTTTCTTTATTATTTTGTATGAGTTATTATTTTATTACCAAGTGGGCAGCTTTAGGAACTCACTAGAACCATTTTTAGAAGTATTTAACATGTTTATGCATTATCCTTGTGAATTCCCTATCATTTTAACAAAAGTGATAGTATTATTAGTATGTAGTGGTCGTAGTTGTTGTAATAGTATGAGTAGTAGTCGTAGTAGTAGTAGTAGTAGTAATAGTAGGAGGAGGAGGAGTGAATGCTAAAAAAAAAAGAAGAGAGATAGCATAACGGAAAATATCTTGTCACAGGCAGAAAATGTCATCTATGGAATTGAAGCCCGCTCTCCCAGATTTCTTATCTCAAAACTTACAACTGATTGACTGGGTTGGCAGATGTATATCACCATCACATCATTGATACATCAATATCATCATCACCAACACCATGGCATCACCACTGCTACAACCACCATCACAGCATTGTCATTGACACAACTAACATCTTCACTTCTACCACCATCACCACCACATCCACAGCTTCATCTTCATCACCACCACCACTAAGCACCACAGCTACAACAACCACCACCTCTTCCCCTGACAGTCGCATCAATACTTCCAACTAGATTGGGTCCTTTCGGTCATTTATTTGGATGTTTCCAAAGCAATATCTAAGGATATTGCATTTTCTGAGCCTTATACTAATTTGAAATGCTCATTTTTAGTTTAGTTTCTTGATAAACCAGACAATTTTGTAATTCCTAGAGATTGCTGCGAATGATGAAGGTTAGAGTTTATTTTGATTTTGGTTTGGTGTTAGCTTTTATATAAATTTTTGTATAGTGCGCACTGTTTTCCACATGTGTGGACAAAATACACTTTTTTTGCTAAAACATACACTTCTTAGGAACATAGAATACACTTGTCATCCCGAGAAGCTTGGTAGGTCTGCATGAATCACAGACCAAGATTGTAAATCCACAATTACTGACATAGACAACATGAGTGATTGTCTTGGACATGGCTTGTTTGATGGATTATCGAAATTCCTTCATGAAATGCCCAGTCGACGCAGGATGATTTTTTGCGATGATATTTTTTCTAGTATTTTGTCTCTACGTTGTCTGGACTGTTTCATACAGACTTTTTCAGGTCATGAAATGCCCAAGTGACGCATAGTAGGATGTGTCATTTCCTCTTTTAACAATTTTATTCCAAATTTCTCTTACACACCCCAACATTCAAGCAGTGATATTTTGATAAAAGGGTCAGGAAAAAAATCAAAACACTTTTCAACTGCATCAGTAACAGAAACAAGAGCTGCTCATTTTAGATTTGAATGTCACCCATTTTTAGAGTTTTTAAAAAGTTGTTTTTTTTTTTTACTATAATTATCTTGACATGTCACTGTTGGTAAATGCTACAGTGAATGACGTAATCAGTTGGATGGTGAAAAGGTTTGAAATGAGATATTGCCAAGTTTAGATAGAAGGTCAATTTTTGTCAAAAATGAGTTCTTGTCATAAATGATTAAATCAACCCTTTTTGTACATCTTCAGGAAATATCAAAGCTTACTTTCCCTTCTAAATATTTTTTACAGCAAGTCAAGTTAAAAAAGTATGAAATTTGAGAAAAATTGCTGGATACCTTTCCCATACCTCTGACCAGAACTTCCTGAAAAATCACCCGATTTACTTCAAATAAAGATTAAAATGCTCTGGGGAGCGTATTCTTTCAGAAAATGCAAAAAATAAAAATAAATACAAATCCAAAATGTTCACCTTCCGACTGATTATGTCATGCACTGACACATTTTTGAGGATTCATCTATTCATTCCCAGATTGGAGATTTCTTACCCGTGATGAAACTGTACGACCTGTTGTACGACGACAACGAGCCGATCCCCCTGCCAGATATCACCAACCCCCAGTCCACACACGTCATGGCCGCCACGTGTATTTGGATCCATTTGAATAAGAAGGCGGGAAGCATCAAACTCAGACCAATTCCTGTATCTCTCAGGGACCACTTAGAGTGAGTAGTGTATACTTCTACTCTGTTTACAATTGTAAGATGAGAGGCTTAACATACTTATCCAAGCCAGGAGAGGCTTAACATAGAAACATGATACCCCAAAAAATGAATGCTTTAGATAACAGACTTTCTTCAACAAATAATTAGAATGATTGTATCTGTTGTATTCCTAAGGATTTTCAAGAAATGAGTGATACAGTCAAAGCAACTGGTAAACTATTAAAATGAGGCAAAGGGGACGAAGCATTTACTTGTAATGTCAAACTATGTTGGAACAAATTCAGAAGTTCTTTCAAGAGTAATAAACAAAAATGAATATAACAGCTTCAAAAAAGAACACAATACCAAACACAGAAAGTTTTGAGCTCAAACCCCTTCTTCAGCCAACAACAAAAAACAATAGACATAAATACATTACTAAATTCCAGATAGACGACAGAGATATTTTGTAGGTCTTATCTGTAGAAAAATCTAGAAAATCAAGATTTTTATACAGAGATGACCTACAAAATACAGGCCTGTAAATCTTCCGACACTTGTCGGAATTCCAACAGTACGATTTTGCTCTTTAAATTCTGACATTTTAAAAAAAAAAAACTATATAAAAAAAATATATTCGTAACGTCAGAAGACAGAACCAACTAAAAAGAAAATAAAAGTGTTTTATTTTGTGCCTCGACGAGAGTCTACTTAAAAAATTATACAAAAAGCATTGTACTTATCTCGTCAAAGACAAAACGAACCAGACAGCATTCCATCTTGTCAATAATTATCACCACCTCCACACTCCCCGGACGTATACATATTCACTGCCTACTGTCTGCCCACAGACTGTGTGTCTACCCGCACATAGCTAGCTAGTGTGGGTCGCTCGCGTTTGCGAGTTGTCGATCACACACGACGTAGTCAGTAATCAACTAACACATGGCGTGTTGGGGACCGGGTCGTTTCTTTCTATTTTTCTACCGACACACACACGTCGTTCCGTTCTTCTTTTTTCAGTTCAGTTCATTATCTCTATCCGGTTGAAAGTGAACCGGAAAAATATGAATACGAAATAAATATTTTTCTTCGAATGAAAAGGTGAATGAATGCTTACATCGGAAGTTTTCGCTCCTTTGGCCTACGACCGATTCTCTTTTCCTCTATTCTCGCATGACCGTAGTTTCTGAGTTATTTATTAATTCAATTACTCTTCCTATTCATTATGCCTGAAGTATTTTTAGATCGCAGATCGGACTTACTTACCTTAGAAAAAAGGTGTTAAGAATAAATATAAATGGTCATGGCTTGAAGAACAAGACACCAATGGCGATTTCTTCTCTTGCTATGTGAGGAAAATTGAGGCACTGGGAATGGCATTTGTGTCATATCTGGGTTGTGTTGTTAATCCACTTTTTTGGTTTAGTTTGTCTATTTTCGCATCCTCGAAAAGTTCAGACAATTTTTTCACCAGCTATTTACATGCCTGTAAAATATCTCTGTCGTCTATCTGGAATTTAGTAATGTATTTAAGTCTTTATTGTTTTTTGTTGTTGGCTGAAAAAGGGTTTTGAGCCTGAAATGTTCCATGTTTGGTATTATGTTCTTTTTTGAGGCTGTTTTATTCATGTTATTTATTACTCTTTACAGTCCACCTCTTCTAACAGCCTAGTGTCACTTTGACAAGATCTTTCAAGTAACTTTCCAGGTCCATCCCTGAGTGTATAATACAAGATGTCACAGAAAATGGATGAATTAAGATTTGTTTTTATTAATTAGGAATTCTTCTAATTCATTGTTTCAACTGGATGTATTTCATATGTTATATCTCCCTGGCCTGAAATATTAAAATGTTCAGCGATCATATTTTGTTTTTTTACAGATTTTTGAAACAGAATGTGAAGACTATTAATCTTCAAGGTTATAAGATTGCACTTCTGTGTAACGCATGTAAGTAGTTGATCTCTATTATGATTTTTTTTTTTTAAATCTTAGAATAGAATTTGAGTATTTGATTCAAGCTATTGACATTGATTTTAATCATTAAATGTTTTGTTATCGTATCAAACTGATTCAACATATTTTTCTTTGAAGAAAGAGAAAAAAGACATAAAATTAAAAAAATAAATGAAATAGTGCCAAAGTGCCAAACAAGGCAGAAAGAAAATTTCCATTCTTTTCAGTAGAAGTCGACTCAGTTTTTTGGATGTTTTTTTTCCCTGTATATTTCTTTCTTCTCTGTCTGGCACTGTTTCATACACACTTTTTCACATGTTTACCTCACATGGCACTGCTTCATACACACTTTTTCACATGTTTACCTCACATGTCACTGTTTCATACACACTTTTTCACATGTTTATTTCACATGGCACTGTTTCATACACTTTTTCACATGTTTACCTCACATGGCACTGTTACATTCACACTTGTTCACATGTTTACCTCACATGGCACTGTTACATACACACTTTTTCACATGTTTACCTCACATGGCACTGCTTCATACACACTTTTTCACATGTTTACCTCACATGTCACTGTTTCATACACACTTTTTCACATGTTTACCTCACATGGCAGTTTCATACACACTTGTTCACATGTTTACCTCACATGACACTGTTACATACACACTTGTTCACATGTTTACCTCACATGGCACTGTTTCATACACACTTTTTCACATGTTTACCTCACATGGCACTGTTTCATACACACTTTTTCACATGTTTACCTCACATGGCACTGTTACATACACACTTTTTCACATGTTTACCTCGCATGGCACTGTTTCATACACACTTGTTCACATGTTTACCTCACATGGCACTGTTTCATACACACTTTTTCACATGTTTACCTCACATGGCACTGTTTCATACACACTTGTTCACATGTTTACTTCACATGGCACTGTTTCATACACACTTTTTCACATGTTTACCTCACACCAGTGTCTGCTTCATATTTTTATACAAACCATAATATTTTTGTATGCTACTTTATGGAACAGAGATACAAATGTTTTGTTTTTGTTTTGTTTTTTATCTGACTACCAGACAGCACAGATACAAATGTTTTGTTTTTGTTTTGTTTTTGATCTGACTACCAGACAGCACAGATACAAATGTTTTGTTTTTGTTTTGTTTTTTATCAGACTACCAGACAGCACAGATACAAATGTTTTGTTTTTGTTTTGTTTTTTATCTGACTACCAGATAGCACAGATACAAATGTTTTGTTTTTTATCTGACTACCAGACAGCACAGATACAAATGTTTTGTTTTTGTTTTGTTTTTTATCTGGTTACCAGACAGCACAGATACAAATGTTTTGTTTTTGTTTTGTTTTTGATCTGACTACCAGACAGCACAGATACAAATGTTTTGTTTTTGTTTTGTTTTTGATCTGACTACCAGACAGCACAGATACAAATGTTTTGTTTTTGATCTGACTATCAGACATCACAGATACAAATGTTTTGTTTTTGTTTTGTTTTTGATCTGACTACCAGACAGCACAGATACAAATGTTTTGTTTTTTATCTGACTACCAGACAGCACAGATACAAATGTTTTGTTTTTGTTTTGTTTTTATATCTGGTTACCAGACAGCACAGATACAAATGTTTTGTTTTTGTTTTGTTTTTTATCAGACTACCAGACAGCACAGATACAAATGTTTTGTTTTTGTTTTGTTTTTTATCAGACAGCACAGATACAAATGTTTTGTTTTTGTTTTGTTTTTTATCAGACAGCACAGATACAAATGTTTTGTTTTTGTTTTGTTTTTAATCAGACAGCACAGATACAAATGTTTTGTTTTTGTTTTGTTTTTTATCAGACAGCACAGATACAAATGTTTTGTTTTTGTTTTGTCTTTTATCAGACAGCACAGATACAAATGTTTTGTTTTTGTTTTGTTTTTTATCAGACATCACAGATACAAATGTTTTGTTTTTTATCAGACAGCACAGATACGGAGAATTTCAACCGTCCAATGGGATATCTCGTGGAAACAATTTACGGCAACCAGAAAAACACAACCTTGTTGCCAGGAAACGTCGTTGCTTTTGCCCCCACCGTGCCACTGCAGATGAAGTTTTTGGATTCACTCACCGTTCATGCCAAGATGAGGTTTGTGCCTTTGATTCATTTTATGAGGAAAAGATTTCAATATGGATATTAATTCATTTGTTATTTCAAATGCTGGAAAGAATATAAACCTCTTTTTGTTTTTTTTGAAAGTGTGTATTCCCTTTTTTTTAAAAATTCATTCAATTTACAAAACTCATGAAAAGGGGAACTTGGTGATATTTATAACCTTCTTTTTTAGTTTTGTTTAAAAACCTGTTCTCAACAGAATGTGTGATAAACAGTTGCCATCCATAAAATTTATTTCCTAAAGACAGATATATAGATAGATGTAGTTTTAGATGAATAAATAATGACATAAAATAATTAAAAAGAACAGTTTTGTTTTTGTAGACAGAAAGAGAACATCCATGTCATATTCAATGCTAAGTGTTGTGTGTTCTGTCATCCTGTAGCCTAATTCACAGCATTGTAAGTCGAGTCATCAAACTATCCAAGAACAAATCACCGTTTGCATTAGCTCCATCTCTAGTGGAAACTTACAGTCGTCTGCTAGTCTACATGGAGATTGAAAGTCTGGGAATCAAAGGATTTATCTGTGAGTTTTTTTACTTTTCATTTGACTTTGGGGTTTTGGCTCTATGACGATATAGATTGTATTTTTATGGGAAACAAGTAGTTGGGTCTAATTGATTGTAGATTCAACTGAAAGTACTCTGGTGATTTATTCAGAGGGAAGCAAGCAATTCATATTTTATCTTGAGTTTTATAGAGATCAGATAAATCCTATCCATAATGTTTTGTACTGAAGATAGACACAACACTTGCGTGATGTGGGATGGTGTTAGGTTATGGCTGTGTGCGACAATGTAATCCACATTGTTGCTGCTTCAATACTGAATATTTATTGTGATGTGGGATGGTTTTAGGTTATGGTGTGTATCACAATTATTATGTCCTACTGTGACAGAAATGGTTTCAAATTGACAAGTTAATTTTTCATAACTGTCATAATTTTTCAAGTTGTCAGGGAGGATGTTGGATATTTCATAACCATATTGTACTTGGAAAGAAAGGACGTAATCCATGCATGGCGGTAGTGGCATTGTCGATAGCAGCACTTGGGTTTTTAAACTTTGGCACCATAGACTTGAAAAAAAACATCAACAAAAACAAACAAAAAACAAAAAAACTTGAGCTTTTATATAGCGCAATATCCACTTAACATGCTTTAAGCGCTTTACAAGGGGTCCCTGACCAACAACAACATGCAGGATGTGACATGACACCTGTTAGGCGATGTTAAAAAATTTTTTTCGTACAGAGACAATGCTGTGAACGGCCAGGTACTCATTTTACACCTGAGTACAGTGAAAGAATGTGAGTAAAGAGCCTCTTCCAAGGACTCAACTATACGCCGAACAAGGCTCGAACCCAGGACCTTCCAATCTGAAAGCGAGTGTCATACAACATAGCCGCACTGTTAGCCTTCTAGTCTCTAAGGGACAACCTCCCTCCAGCTCATAATCTTAATTTTTCATTGTTTTTATTGCCATCTGCCTTTCCAGACCAACTTCTGCCCACGGTGGTGGAGAATCAAGCCCTGGGGATTTTGCACACGTTGTTGGAAATGTTCAGTTATCGTCTCCACCACACCCAGATCAACTACCGAATCCAGCTACTGGCCATCCTGCACAAAATGTCACACATACAGCCCATCAACCAAAATCAGTTACACATGTGGTATGGAATCCCTTGTTTTGTTTTTTTTCAATCACTGCTTGCATTTTGTTCATAAATTCAGGGGAAAATGTTGATTGCATAATTGAGTTTAATAAACATTATATCATCCAATCATATACCAGTTCTGATGGGGTCAGCGTGGCTCAGCAGTATGGTCTTTGCTTTGTACCCGAATGGTACCGAGTTTGATTACTCACCGTTGCGCTGTGTGGCCTTGAGCAAGTCACCCAGCCCTGGCTCATTTTACCAGTCTTTCCTTGGAATAGACCCTAGAAACAAATTTCCCCTGTGGGACGAATAAAGGGAATATTAATTTTATTTATTTATTTTTTATCCACGATTTTGGTGTCAGAGGAGGAATTTCTTCCTTTGAAAAATATTTCCCCCAATCAAATGTACTGGCACTGAAAGACTTGATGTGTGGTGGGACAAATAGATGCAGTTTCCCACTTACCACAAATTAGCTAGGGTATCAATGGTGGTTTATCATTCCAATGGTTCTAAAGTGGGGGATGTTAATGCAGTAAAACATGGGGTCCGTAGGCAACTGTTCTGTTCAAAGTTTCCTCCTTTTTACTTTTTGCCACCATCAGCACTGATGTGGTGAAGGGTTTGAACCCACAGTAAAACGAGTGGTGCCAACCTTACGTAAAAAATGTGTATTCTTACCCATTTTTTCTCATTGCACACATTTTGTTTGTTGACCTGGACGTTCATTTAGGGAGTTCAATATAGTATTATCTGGGTGGGTCATATCATATTTAAAAGTGGATATTTATGCCTATAAATAGTAAGTTTATTCATGGATTTAAATTATCAATTATAATATCGCTTGCATGGTCTAATTTAGGGCACATTATCGTTTTTTGCAGAAATGTACACATTTTTTGAATATCTGACTCATTTTGGATCTCCATTGTACACGTTGTCATGGGCCAGGGTTGGGAAGAATATTTAAGAAAGAAATCTATTTCACATTCATATTGTGATCTTCTTTTCCAATTTTCCTGTGACTGTCAGTGTTGAAAGCACAATCCTCAAGCTCATCATCGGCCTGGGCAGCTCGGAGGTTCAGCCCCAGCTGTCTCGAATCTCCAGTGAGGCCAAAGGAGAAGCTCCGTTCTTGGTCAGCGACTCAGAGGAGCTGAATCGAGTCCTGGTGCTGACTATTGCCAGGGCGATGCATGTTACAGGTAAGTTTGGGGGGGGGGGGGTTGTATTGATTTTTTTTCTACTTATTATTAATTTTTAAAACAAAAACAATATCTGTCAATGATTTAAAATATTTAAGTGAATTATGAATAAAGAAATTTTGCACATGCTGTTAGAAAACGCAAAATAATTTCCTTTGTCTCTGTTTCTATCTTGATTTCTATCAAGCAACCGGTTACTGAGCAGGAGACCTCTTTTCTGGGGGTTTTATGTCATTGGGTTATTTAATGTTTTGTTGTTTTTTGGGGGATTTTTTCTGTTAGCGATTACTGGCGGGGGGTGGGGGGGGGGGGGCTTTGGTGTGAACAGGAATAGTTTTTAAAGAATATCCCCTGTGTTTAGCTTTGAATATGAAAACTAAATTATGATTTTATTTACAAGATATAATGAGGGGAAAGCAAATTGATTACAATTAAACTGAAATGTGCCTAAAATGATGTTCAATTATTATTTTTGCTATGAAATCATCATCAACATCATCATTTCAACCATCATCATCACCACCGTCACCATCATCACCACCACCACCACCATCATCAAGTAAATAATGTATTTTCCCTGCCAGGTTTGGTAGACAACATGTCCAGTGTTTGGTGTGAGGACATCCTCAACATCATCATGCAGAAAACCCCCCTGAGCTGGCCCAGCACCACCCTGGAGTGTTTCCCCCACAGCCTGGCCGAGTACTTCAGGGCCAACAGCGTCAACAATAAGGACAACAAAATGCAACTCAGGACGTCGGTGGAAAACGAGTACAAGAAATGGAGGAGTAAGTCATGGTTACCAGTCTGACTCAAACCTGTCTAGTGTCGTGTGGCTGTGCGGTCTAGTGGTATGACTCTTGCCTTTGGGTTGGAAGGTCCTGGGTTCTAGACCCACTCTGAATGGTGCATAGATGAGTCCCTGGGAGAAGCTCTTTACTCACATTCTGTCACCGTAAAATGAGTACCCAACTATTAAGTTGTCCCTGTCTGCAAAAATAATATTGTCTAACATGTCGTTACAGTGAGAGAATATGAGTAAAAAGCCTCTCCCCAGGACTCAACTTTCGACATCCGACATCTTGTTTGATGAATTATCTATATTCCTTCATGGAATGCCTAGGCGACGGTATCTAATGATTTCGTGGCGAAAGGCATAATTAAAAAATAATGCCATATGTACAACAAACCAACAGCTGAGGCAAGATAATTTTATTGATATATTACATTGTTTTGAATCCCTCCACATTTCTACCTTTGTCTGTTTTATCTGATGGTTTGGTTCTGACATTCACAAAAAGGAAATATTTTCTCTTTTCAGGTATGTGCAGCAGTGGGAATGAGAATGAAATCATCGCAACGTTTTCCATGCAGGGCAATGCCCCCCTTTTCCTGTGGTGAGATATTTCATATATTCTGTATTTCTGCTTCTGAGAAAAACAAACAAACAAAAAAACTTTTAACTGACAATTATTTCCTTTGTATCAACAGCTTTAAAAAAAAGTCTCTCTTTTCACACCAAATCTGGTGGCTTTCCTTGAAGACAAAGTACAGTAGTCATGAGACAAGTATAAGCCTATGCAGACCTGCCAACTGTTACGAAAGATTCGTAAAAATTACGAAATTTTGACTCCATTTTCAGAATTTCATGAGCATCACTGAGTCTTTAAAACTCATTGAAAATGAAAGTTGATGCCAGACTAGATAATTTAAAGAATTTTGAAGAGTTATTTAATCCCCGTGAAGGTAAATTGTTGATTTTTAAGGTGAGCTTTAAGACTTCAATTTTGATCTCCCCAAAATGACGAATTTTTTAATTGTGAATTAGGCGTTTGTATGTTTTCATTGTCTGAATACAAAGCCTTGGTTTTCTTCAACATTTGAATCAATTCTTACTAATGAGAATAAACACATCAATTTTCTTTCAGAAAATGTCTCTTTCATTCTATTTAATGTAAGCTGATGATGATGCACCAATTTTTGTAGGTTTGTTTATTGTTTTAGTTCATCAATCAAAAGTTTTGATTAATTTCCTTTTCCTTTCCAGCATCATATGGAAGAATATTCAAGATGAGAAGAGAGTGCCATCAACTGCCTTTAAGTAAGTAGTTTGTTCCTTAAGATATAAAAAATATATTTGCATAATTTTGAATCACTTACTTATCCGAATCAGTGTCCAGCTTAGCTCTATCCCTTCAGTCTAGTGCCATGACGTAGAAGTTAGTTTTGAATCACTTAAAGAGGAAGGCAGAGTTAGTGGTCAAATGGATAACGCATTGCACTGCCAACTATGAGACCCAATTTTAAGCTTTAATTTCTGTATTTCATTTTTTTTTTAAACTTAACAGGGGCAAATATTTCATTTATCTAAGCCTCTAATGTTGTAAGTTATCATGCCATGGTTGATATGGCTTTAAGCCTTAGATGAAGAGAATGCATGCTGCATATTCATGAGTACTATTGGAATTTTTATAAATTAGGCTTACACCTGTGAGGTGAAATTGTTTTATAATTCCAAAGGACCTCCATTATAGGTTTGTGCATATTCTATTGTCACCTGCCCTCTGCCATCCCTATAAACATACTTTGGCACTCTGGGTACAAAATGTAATGTGTTACCTTTGTTATTGATCAATGATATTTCCTCTTTTATTGTGTTTACAAGAATACTGTCTAGTGATCGATAAAGTATATTTTTTCAGTCCTGTGACCTAAACACTATGTGATAGTGGGTGTCCCGATAGCTCAGTTGATAGAACACTTGCTTCATGTGCAAAAGGACAGAGATTGATTCCAGGTGAAGTCGAGTTTTTTTCCAACCCCCCCCCCCCCTGTCCACCCAGCACTAATTGGGTAGCTGGTTCTTTTTGATCTGGTGGAAAGAACTCTGCGATAGACTACCATCCTATCCAAAGGGTGGTTAACAAGTGCTATTGTCTATTTGGAGGGATGGAGGTGACAAAACAATTCTTCATTCTCTTATTTGGTATTTGAGTTCACTCATTCTGAATTCCCAAAGCAAGAATGCACGAATCCCATATTTCATTGTTTGAAAAAGTTTATAAAAAACGGATGGAAATTCCCTTTTGTTTGTTCCAGGGTACTCGATCGACTGGGACCAAGGGCTTTGACATCTCATTTGAGAACATTTGCCGACTATCTGGTATACGAGATAGCGTCGAGTCCAGCATTGCAGAATGCATCGGTGAGAAATTGCATTATTAATTAACCTTTTTTTTTTATCTGGGATTAGATTATAGTTTTTCCTTTCATCAGATCTCATCATTTTATAGAGAAAAGTAAGAAGTGACTCATGGAAAAAAACCTATTTAAACTTTTGGCCAGAAAACATCCTCCAAATAATGATCGACTAAAATGACCCTCATCTTGCTAAAAACTTTCAAACCTAGGATTTTGCAGAAGTCCCAAATTTGGGAGTTTTTAGCAAGATGAGGTTCATTGTAATTGATCAAAATTTGAAGGACGAGTTTTCTGACCAAAATTGGAACACATATATTTTCAGAGTGCGACTGAAAGCTGCATTCTTTAATTAATTCACTGTACATAGACCATCAAAAAAATCTCACTACAATATTTTGAAA
>NC_088360.1:31199599-31232099 GCF_034508935.2 Berghia stephanieae
TGGTTCGAATCCATTGGTCATAGGCAATGTCCCAATATAAAAAGATATTGGATATAATCATTATTCTTGAAAATAGTTTCAGGTGTCGCCCCTCCCCTTAATAGACGAAAATTCCGGTGATTTTTTTAAAGGATAGTTAAAATATCTACCATTTTATTAACCCTGAAAACTACGATTTTTATTTTCCTATTTCAAGTAGGCAGGTCTGCTATGACAAGTATCAGTTCCATAGTCAAAAAAAGACAAATTAAAAACAAAGTTTACTTAATCTTAGGCTTTCGCCAATAATTCATACAATACAATTAAGACAAATTAAATAATGCTACCAATCTCTCCTCATGCATTCGTTAGACTATAACAATAACGACCGTGTTATCTTTACTCCTTACCCAACCAACCCCTAGCTTCCCGCCTCTTCATCGCGAACTATCTTATGTATGTATTAGCTTCAGGACGGGCAAGTACGGAATCTGCCCACCCTTCCTTTAAACGTCTTTATTTCCTCTATAACTTAGAATTCAACTCTCTCCTTTCTCAGAAGAGTATTTCTCGTATACTAATTCAATTGTTGAGTAAACCAAAATGGTGGTTGTATTTTATATATTTATTTAGTCGTGACTTCTGAATAAAAGTGTTTTATTAGAGGGACTGCAATAGAAAATACATTGTTTTGCAAAAATATTTAGTCTGGCAATAAAAATACAGCGGTAATTACTTTAAGAATTTTTTTTTTAAAAGGAACAAATTAATTTGTTTAAAAAAAAAAAAACAAATTAAAAAAAAAAAACAAATAAGACAACAATTTAAATAAATGAATTTTGAGAAGCACTAAAGAAAACGAGAAAAAAAAAAAGAAATAATTTAAATGGATAAACAAATATATTAAAACAACACGAGTTAATACTAACTTGATATAATATTAGTAAATTGATAAATTTAATTCAATACTGGAACCTTCCCAATGTTATTACATCAATGGTACCAGCACAAGTAAGGCAATAAATAAGAAAAAGTTCGTTTGCCAAAATCTCTATTTAGTGCTCACTGGTTTATAAGGTGGGCTCATTTGAATTAGCCTGACCTAGTACTAGAGAGGCCAGACAGCAAAATCACCGTCAGGCGACGTGACGATGAGATGACGATGTGGGCGGAGTGGAGTCGTTGGGAAAGGGGGGGGGGGGGGGGGAGGTGATAAAAAAGAACAGGAGCGTATCCTGGTTTATGCATTATGGGGTGCATGGTGATTCGCAATCTATCAAATATACATACAAATTGATTTCAGTACGAAGCATCAAGTTTAAGTACTAACTTTTAAAATTATCTAATTTAAATTAGATTATTTCGGACCTGGTAATACAGCTTATAACTTGAAAAAAAACAGGCTGGTATTTGCCCACCCTGCCCATTATTACCAGCCGTCCCTGATTGGTGATGGATAGAAGAGTCATTGACACAAACCTTACAATGAATCATCCATCATCATTTATATTGGTGACGGATAGAAGAGTCCATGACACAAACCTTACAATGAATCATCCATCATTTATATTGGTGGTGGATAGACGAGTCAATGACACAAACCGTACAATGAATCATCCATCATCATTTATATTGGTGACGGATAGAAGAGTCCATGACACAAACCGTACAATGAATCATCCATCATCATTTATATTGGTGACAGATAGAAGAGTCCATGACACAAACCGTACAATGAATCATCCTTCATCATTTATATTGGTGACGGATAGAAGAGTCAATGATACAAACCGTACAATGAATCATCCATCATCATTTATATTGGTGACAGATAGAAGAGTCCATGACACAAACCGTACAATGAATCATCCATCATCATTTATATTGGTGACGGATAGAAGAGTCAATGACACAAACCGTACAATGAATCATCCATCATCATTTACCGTTTTGATCATTTATTACCTGTTTGAGTTCGATCACATTAACGTTGCTGCAAGGTGTCCGGCTCAATCCGGATTTCCAGATTTTTGGGATGAATTTTAATTTTAATTTTCCAGATTCTCTGTCCGGGTTTTTAAAAAAAAGGAATTACAAGAAAACTTGAATAAAATCACCATACTCAGGTTAAAATGAGTACCTGATTGTTAACAGCATTGTCTCTGTGGGGAAAAAATTGTAATATCGCCTATCAGGCATCATTTTTTGTCCTATATGTTAAGTGTTGTTGTTGGCTAGGGTCCCTTTGTAAAGGGCTTTGAGCATGTTTGATGGATATTGTGCTCTATAAATGCTCCTGCTTTTTGAAATTGTTTTTTGTTGTGTTTTTTTTTCTTCTAGGGGCTATCTAGGGGCTATCTATCAAAATTTGAAATCAGAAAGTTTTCTGGCCAAAACGTAAAAGAACGGATTTGTTGTTTGTCATTTCATTTATCAATGGTGATTTTCTACAGGATTTGTTGTTGTTGATTTTTTCCACTGTGTGTATTTATTTCTCCAGAACACGTCCGAACATTGGGCCCAATCCAACTGGCACGATATTCACATGGCGTTCCACAAGGTATGCATTTCACTCTAAAGGATTTGGGGAATTGAAGGAATTAGGGTGACAGCATTCAGCTGGTTGGTTTTGTTTGTTTTTTTTGTTTTTTTTTTTGGTGGGTAGATGTTGTGAGTTTTTTACTTTAATGCATAGCGTAAATAGAGTTCAGTGGTGGGTTAGATAATCAACTCCCATCATTTTTGTTGTTGGTTTATTTATTTATTTATTTTTTTGTTTTGTTTGTTTAATTTTTGTTAATCAAATCCATATTAAGGCTCATCTACATTGTAATCAAACTAAACACATGACTTTCCAATCTTTGGTCTTCATCAGAGAACGGGAGAAAATGAATTCCAGAGAATGGGACAAAAATGTTGTAAAAATATAAAATCACATTTACAGTTGTCTTAGTGATAACCTCAATATAATGACCACATGTCTATAATGACCATCTCTACATATCCACCATCTGTTTATAACGACCATCTCTGTTGACACCCTCGATTTTTTCTCTCTATATTTCACCTCTACATGGTGATCACATTACCAACGCAACCACAACCAAGAAGATTTGTGACTGTTTTAAAAAGTTACCATAAGAGGTCTCTCATTCATCTTTAGTATTTCATTCATTGTGTTTTATTGACAAAGGGGAAACCTGAAACATCCACATCATTTATATTCGATAATTAAATCAAATCTGTTGTTATTTATTTATTGTGAGTTTCAAGCAGCAACATTAAAAAATTTTTGTAGCCAAAGTAAATTTCACATTAATCCTTGTCCGTGTCTGTTGTTATTTTTATATAAAATTTTCCGCCCACCAGAAATACCCCGAGAAATTTTACTATGAAGGATCTCAAGACATGAACAATCCCAACCAGTATCTACCCGTCTATTTTGGGAATGTCTGCCTGAGATTCATACCTGTAAGTGTTCTCTCCCTTTGTCACTGGCATCAGTCAGATTCAATAGAAACTAGTGTTTGAGTTTTAAGTTTTATCAAAAGTATCATTTTGTGACTAAAGAATGTTTGAAATCTTTATCTGTCTTTTCACTGAATTCTCTCAATTGTCCAGATGTGTGCATACACAAAAGGCCAGTATTGTTGATGGTACCGTGCGATCTATAAGAGTCTATTATTATTAGTATTAGGTACTATATGAATTCATTATTGATTTATTACTGTAATAATTTGCTCAAAAAGTTAGCTGTAATAATTTGTTTATGAAAAAGTAGCTGTAAAAATGTTTTGGAAAAGTTAGCTGTATACTATTAACTTTCTGAAAAACTTAGCTGTATTAATTTGTTGCTGAAAAAGTTAGCTGTAATAATTTACTGAAATGTTTTTTGATATTGGAAGGTTTTAGACTTGACCATTCAGCGTTTCCTGGAGATGGGAGTGATGCAAAAGGCATTGGAGGTCATCTTGGACCACATCGGTGGATTGTACAAATTCCACGGTAAGCACTAGCTAAGACATTTGTCGTTTTTTGTTTTGTTTTGTTGGGGGGGGGGGGGGTGGAGGAAGAGACAGTATAGTTGTTTGTGTTTGGGGAGGAGAGTAAATGATAAGTTTGCTTTTTTGTTTAGGAGCGGAGAGAGGGGTAAGTGGTGATAAATTCTCTCCAGCAATTTAATATCATTGCCCTTATAAGTCATTAAAAAAACAAATTTCCCTCAAGATGGGCATCTTTTTATGTAGTGGAATTAAATTTTCAGTTTGTCTGAGAATTTTCTTTTGTTGTTTTAATTACACCTGGCAACCAAAATAATAAATCATTGCAATACAACCATGGATGCTACAATAATTCATTTTCATTGTGTTACTTCCTAACGCTGCAGTATTTGATTTGCCACAGAAATCCCAGGTTTGAGAGTTTTTGCCAAGATGTAATGGACCAATATTTGAAGAAAGAGTTTTCTGAATTATTTTTATATTATTATTAAGTACATATTTTTCCATAGTGCGGCAGTTACAGGATGTATTGGTTATGTGTTTGTGTGTTTGGTGTCTTTATTGATTATGTGTTTGTGTGTTTGTTGGTGTCTTATTAAAATGAAAGTTATAACATTTTATATTTTTTATGTCATATTTCCAACACGGAGTGGCTATTCGTCAGTACTGACCCCCAGGCGCTGGCACCTGCGGGTCAGTACTGACGAACAGGCACCGGCGTCTGGGGGTCAGTACTGACTAATACTATTACTATTACTAGTACTGATGCCAATTGGTCAGTTCTGACCTGGCCACGGGCGTTGACGGTACCAAAATTATGGAAAAATGCCATTTTTTAAAATAACTTGCTCTACGACAAATAAATCAGCATTTCCTGTCCCATACTAGTCGCAGGGAAGCCCTTGTTTTCACTAAATCTTTTTGTCGGTTTACGTGAGATTTGTTTAATAAATATATCAATTAATTAAACAAGTGAAATTGTCCAATCCTGAGAAAAAGACCAAATTTGGTGTTGAAACGCCAAACTGGAAGCCCTATATTTCGGTTCATCCAACGCGCATGCTCACTGCACTGATGCGTGGCGCTAGAACTGAAAGTGAAAGCTCTTTCATTGTCTCGTCTTTCTTCATTCCTGTCATTTGAAATTCGGCTTGCTCGCATCTTACTGAGACAGGAAAAGTAGAAAACGGTAAGGGCTGCCTGAAGCCGATGATCGTAAAATACTAACGAAAGAGTGAAAATGAAAGGCTTCGTATGGGAACAAAACAGACAATGGACGTTTCGGGTACAAACCCTTCATTAACACAACAATACACAAATAAACGTGGAAAACAAATAAAATATAATGAAAAATAACTTTGTCGTCTGTACTCAATGGTGGTTGAGGTTGCAGTATGAATGAAATGTCAGCGTGGGTAGAGGATAGGGTGCCCCATTGGGGTGATCTGATTGATAAGAAAAGGTCAGCGTCAGGGAACAGAACCTTCCAGAAAATAATGGAAGATAAAAGACATATAAAGTAGTAGTAGTAGTAGTAGTAGTAGTAGTAGTAGTAGTAGCAGTAGTAGTAGTAGCAGTAGTGGTAGTAGTAGTGAGTGGTAGTAGTAGTAATAGAATGGACAAAGTATTATAAAAGAATCGTAACAGGAAATATTATAACACATTTTCCTCTATTTTTCTTTAAATAAAGCTATAACGAAAATATACGGGGAAAAAAAAAACAATAAAAACAAAATAACCCAAAGAAATAGAATGGACAACATAAAATAAAATAGAATCTTACGGTGGCTTGAAATAACGAGTCATATCGTTGCCCCAACGGCATCTAACGCGTTAGAAATCAAACTTATCTAGGTGACCAAGTGTTACTGTGTGCCTGAGATAAGTTGGCCTGAGAGCCTGGAATTTTAATTGTTTTTTTTTTAAATGGTATACTTTTGGAAGTGACGAATAAGTGCGAAGAGGTCTTTGCACTGACGAACAGGTCCGATGTTCGTCAGTGCTGATCAATGGTGGGCGGTGGCACAGACCGAAGAGAGGTTGTCTGTGGGCGGTGGCACCTGTTGTTCAATACTGACCAATAGACACCAGGTTATTGGTCAGTACTGACCTCCAGGCACTGGCGTCTGTTCATCAGTACTGACCCGCATGTGCTAGCGCCTGGGAGTCAGTACTGACCAATAGCCCTAGCCTTTCCAACATGAGGTTTAGAATGAATTTTCTGTATTTATTCATGACAAATTTCCTATCAGACTCTCTCCCCCCCCCTCTCTCTCTCTCTCTCTCTCTCTCTCTCTCTCTCTCTCTCTCTCTCTCTCTCTTGCTCTTAATCTCTCTCTCCCCCTCTATCTATCTCTGTCTCCCACTTTTATTTTTTTAAAGGCATGAGTTTACATAAGCCATGAACTTTTCTATCATCACATCTCCATTTAGATCACCCAATAACGTACCTCTACAATACCCTGTTCTATTATGAGAAAAGTTTGGCTGACAAAGCAAATCTGAAGAGAAAGCTTGTCGGTGCTATCATTGGTAAGTGAAATGTGTCATTTTGATTGTCAGTCCTATGTTATTCTGTGTTTCACTCCTAACTAAAAGTTTCAACAATGTAAAATGATATTTATTCACATTGCACCCTTCACTTGTTTGCATAGAAATGATTACCACATCTTCCAGACAAAAAGCCACACAACCTAATTCAAAAAAAAAAAAAAAATAGAGCATTTATATAGCGCACTATCCACTAAACATGTTCAAAGTGCTTTACATGAAGTCCCTAGCCAACAGCAACACTTCACATGTATGACGAGACATGATACCTTTTGGGCTCAAAATCCTTCTTCAGCAGAAAACAATGAAAGCTTAAATACATTTCTTTACATAAGCTGTTATATTTATTTTAATTTATTACTTATTTAATTCATCGTCAGAATCTACTCAATAGCATTGAATTAATATATTGAATGTGGCCTTGACCCCCAGGTGCTTTCCGAGACATTCGTCCTGACAATTGGTGTCTGTCTGATGACTACCTCAAGAACCAGGAAGAAGCCAATTGGGTGCCCGATCCACACTATTACATCAGACAGATTACCAGACTTAGAAACAGTATCCTTTGGGTTTCCATACCAGCTCTGGCCTTTTATTTTACTTTGTTATCGTCTAATTCTAAGTTATTCATTATTTTGGGGTATTGTTATCTATCAGTTAATGTTGGTGATAACAAGAAATGAAGTGAATAGAGAAGTCCCAGAAGACTATAGAGAATAAAAAGGTTTGTGGTGATGAGGAGGTGACTGTTATGCACCCTGTGCTTGGCCATGAGAAAGTTGCTTTACAATCGATGCCATTCATCACTCAGGTCGAGGTGGAGTCATCAATATTCTGGCATCGCTGTTTTTTTGCATCACTTGCTGCCGAAAAAAAATGGCAAAATATCACTGATTTACTGATTTGCATTGTGGCTGCAAAATCTGAATTTTTTTTTGAAAATCTTGCAAATTGTTCAAAATTTTGCAAAGATAAAAAAAAAAATTTAAAAAAATTAAAAAATAATTTTTTAAAAAGGCAAAAACAAAAAAGACGATTTTTTTTCTCTTTCTTTTAATTTGATAGCTCGTATAGAACATGAAAGATAATAAATCAAGAATAGTTTCTTATTTACTGTCCCATTTTCTTCCTTTTTACTGGCGCTGATATGACCTTACATTTGTCGCAAGCACCAGGAAACCCTTAAAAACAAACAAATACCTTTCTCTTTCATGAACTAATTGTGGGTTTTTAGGATAATTTATCACACATTTTTGCAAATTTTGCTGTTTTTAGCTTGCAAAATTTGGGAATTATTTTTTTTTTTAAAACCGCCATGTCAGAATATTGTCCCTGGTTCAACTCCCGTCACCATAAAAGTTTTTATTCTCTTGTGTCATCGGGCACTTCTCTGCTCACTTTATTTCTTATGATCATCAATGCAAGTGCCTGCTCCAATCATTTTATCAGTCAATATTTACCTTAACTGAACCTCAGCTATCGCTGGAGAACTTCCTCCCCCTTACCCATCGGCAGACTGGCGCTTCAACGAATTCCCAAATGCATCAGCCCATGCCCTTCACTCCATCTGTGTGGAACTCATGGCACTTCCTGTGTCTGCACAAACTGTCGGGGAAGCACTGCTTGATGTCTCTCTCAAACCGTATGGATTTTCCTTCCATTATTTTCTCTCTCAAACTTTTTTTTTTCAGATTTTCTACACTGGAACCTCAGTATAACAGGTCTGGGCATGACAGGCACCTGATTATAACAAGGGTTTTTAAAACCCTTTTTTTTCTCTCCATCTTTTCCTTTATTACAATTTATCAGCTAGAGCAGGAACTTATAAGAGTCTAATCAGATGTAATAAGGGCACCGAAAACCCACTGAATATCTCCATATACAATGAATTAGCCTACATTATACTGAGGGTATGCTTACAGCTACATGTAATGGAGAGCTAGGCTAGGCTTAGTTAAATGGCTACTTTGTGTAAATGTGTGTGTGTGTGTGTTTGTATGTATGTACGTGTGTGTGTATAATGGCTACTTACTACCATACTTTTCATGTCTTATACTGGGTTGTTTTCCTTGAAATTCCGAGTTATATCACGACTTGGTTACAACAAGGATTTCAGGCTGGTCCTGGTCCCGTCATGCCTGTTATAATGAGGTTCCACTGGACTTGTTTTGTTTGTTTTTTATTTTAACCATTCGTTTTGTCCTAATCGTCTTGTCTTTCACAAAATGTTTGTTTTCACTTTCTTTTCTTATCTCCTCCAAATTTTACATTTTCGCCTCCTCTCTGTGTCTCTCTCAAACTGTCTTTTCTCCTTCTCCTTTCTCTCTCAATCAAATTATAGGATTTTTCATTCTCTTCTTAAAGTAATTGTATGTTTTGGGTTTTTTTTTTTTGTTTGTTTTGTTTTTGATTTCATTATGTCTATATCATTTTCACAAGCACTATGTAGTAGTAGCAGTAGTAGTAGCGTCTGGCTACACCTCCAAATGTATTTCGTCAACCCAGCTTCTAAAGTCTTCCTCCGCCCTAAGGACGGTTTCATAGCCACCTTCAAGTTTAGTGACTGGGCAGTGGAGGACGATGTGATCGCTGGTCTCTGGGGCTGCCTGACATTTCTGGCAGGTATCACTGTTTCCAAGTTTCCATCTGCACATATTTGATGCAGTTCTGCCATGTCCAGTTAAGAGGTAGTTTGAGGAAATCCAGTATTTTCTGGCGTTATTGAATGCAGGCACTCTTTTGGTTGGATCTTTAATGATGTTTCCTCCTTTTGGTGTTTCCCTCTTCCACATTTCTCTCCAGTTTTCCTCCACACTGAAGTCTGCCATTTTTGTTTGGTGGAAAGGTCTTCTCGATTTAAATCTAGTTGTTGAAGGTGCCCCCTTTACGTTTGATTTTATGCACTATCAGGGCATTTAACCCTTCGATTGTGAGACCCAACTTCTTCTCCTATTTGTTACCCCTAAATTTGTTTTCACCACAAGAATCAGAACTGAAGCCCATTTTTAATTGATGTTTCTGCTCCATGATCAAAATGGCAAATCATGACGTCAGTTTATATTAAATTCTAACTTACTCCTAAAAGTTATAAACGTTTACCACCCTCTTGAAGAGATCACCCTAGATTTTGTTTTACTCTTTTATGAACATCAGCAGCGCTTCTCAAGTTGATGTAAACTTTCAGTTTATTTTTTGTACATAATTAACATTTATTGATAATCAGGTAGTATATTGAAGCAATTTTTGATTTAAAAGAAAATATTTAATAATGTCTTTTTTTTCTTCTGTAGATCGTCATCTCTTCCAGCCCAAAAAGACATGATGTCTTGGTACAATTCCCTTGGTCTGATTCTCACTGCATTACCTGTGAGTATTTACACCATCAGATATCATCCATGAAATGTCACATCTAACATACAGTTTTTATTTTTTTATTTTCAAAGACTTGGAATGAAATATTATCTACAGCAAGTTTTTATTTAATATGCAGCTCCTCACAACTGAAACGTCCAGGACACCCAACCCCCCCACCCCCATAATGGGCCAGGGAAGCACTTACTGTGTCTTCTATCCCTCTATATCTGTTTTCCAAATTGTTTTCTGTCTTTGTCTTGGGATGAGATTCTTAGTTTTGTCGTTATCTGGCCGAAGTCCTTGGCTGGGAGGGAAACAGTCGAATGTATAGTTATAGTTTTGGGAGATGATGTTGTTTTCCTTGTAAATCTCTCTGTTATGTAATGTTATTTATTTTTTAAACATATGGTCTGTAAACATTTGAGTTTGTTCCTCGTAGTGGGATCTTGTGCCGGTGCCTGGGTGAGACTTTTAGGGATCTCAAACTAAGTACTTTGATTGTATGCTCTTGGAATCTACATCTGTTTCCTATTTGAACCAATTCCCCTTTGTCTTACCTTTTCTTGGGTGCTTTAATTGTAATTCTAGAACTTTTTACTATCCCATATTCTTCCTTTTTATTGGCAATGATATGACCTTAAAATGTTGCAAGTGTCATAAAACCCTTAAAAACAAAAAAGAAACACTCAGCAATATTTGAAAACCAAATAAACCCCATTAATCATCACATATTATTGTATGATTTTAGGACTCTTTTCTCGTACAATTATACCTTCAGGGCCATCAGGCCCAGGGAGCTGGAGTTTATCCCGGTTTCTATAGTGTAAAACAGACGGTAGCAATTGATTGCTAACCTGTGGATAGGATGTTTGCCTATCAAAATGTACTTCCCACCAGATCTAACAGATTTTAAAATGTATACCATTATTGTTATGTTAAAGTTTTTCTTTGTTGTTATTGTCATCAGGAATCGTATTGGTCAGTTCTAAATGACCGAATCCTACAGGCCATTCAACATCCTGTCCTGGCCTCACCGTCTGTTCACCACAGTCCATTCAAAATCCTTGACGTCAGTCTGTCACATCTACAGTATGCTGAGATGGAATGTTCTACAGTTCTAGAGCTTTGTCATGGAGTTTGGCACCATGCTGGAATTGGACAGCTCTCACACTTGCCGCAGTGAGTCGTAATAAAATGGATAATAGTAATAAATAATGAATTTAGATAGCGCCTAAACATCCATGTTAATCTTGCTCTTGCGCTTTACAGTATTAAAAAAAAATAACAAAAGAAAAAACTAACTACAAAATAAGCATGAATACAGAAACAAAATCTAAGCAACATCTATTTTATAAGAAACAAGCCTTGTGGAACAACTCAAATGTCTTCAGACATTTCCTAAAAGATCATAAAATTTCACAGCCCTTTGTCCAAGGAGTGAGTTTGTTCCATAGATGTGGAGCAACGGATGGCATTTATAAATGTTTTCACTATTTATTAATTATTCATGTTGATTTGTTTGCATATTCCTGCTCAACTTTAGATGGAGCTTTGGATAATGAACATAAATTGTGTGGCTATTTGGTCTTGTGGTATGACGCTTGCTTTCGGATCGGAAGGTCCTGGGTTTGAGCCTTGCTTGACGCATAGTTGAGTCCTTGGAAAATACTCTTTACTCACATTCTCTCACCGTACTCAGGTGTAGAATAAGTACCTGGCCGTTGACAACATTGTCTCTGTCAGTAAAAAATGTATTATCACCTAACAGGCGTCATGTCTTCGTTCTTTATGTTACACGTTGCTGTTGGTCAGGGACCCTTTGTAAAGCGCTTGAGTACGTTTAGTGGATATTGCTCTATATAAAAGCTCAATTTTTTAATTAAAAAAAAAATATAATATCATCTCCCAATACAAGACATGATCCATCTTGAGTTTATGATATAAGGGGGAAGGCAAGGAGGGAGGAGAGGGGGGGTTGCTCTCTTTTGTATGGCTATGTTGCCTCTGTCTGAAATAGAATTGTAATATCGCCTAACTGGCGTCATGTCTCATCCTACATGTTAAGTCTGCTATTGGCCAGGGACCCCTTGTAAAACTCTTTGAGCACGTTTAGGGGATGTTGCACTATACAAATCCATCATATTTTAGCTTTAAAAAACCCCAACTACTAATGGAGAATTATTTTGTTCCTGTAATGGTCAGAAATTTCCTTTTTTTTTTAAAAAAGTCTGTCTGCCAATATATTGGAACTTTATACAAATATATATATATATATATATTTATTTTCTATTTTCCATACAGATTTGTTAGGGACAAGCTGAAACCGATCATCAAACATGAAAACCAGTTTATTTATCTTTGTCATCTGGTGGGGCCTTTCTTGCAGAGATTTCACATGGAGAGAACACGGTGTTTGTTGGAGGTATGTAGCAAATCTAGACTTAGTTTATATAGAAGGGGAGGGAGAGAGAGAGAGAGTGTGTTCCTTTTCCTTTTTTAACAAAACTGCAACCAAACACTAATTGCCTCTTGGGACAATAAAGATTATCATTATTATTACTATTTTTATTATTATTATTATTACCATCATCATTATAATTTATTTTTCGGGTTCTTCTATTTTGTAGTTGTTTTACTTGTAGGGGCAGCATGACTCACCGGTACGGTCTTTGATTCGCACTGTGGCCAATGCCTGGGTTATTCCAGTCTTCCCTTGGAATAGACTCAAAAGACAAATTTCCCTTTGGGAATGACTAAAGGGAATTTTAATTATTTGTTATTTTTAATTTTCCAGTTAACTGTGGAGTTGTACGAGATTCTATTGAACGTGGATCTGGCCAGTGATCACCTCAACCACATGGACGCCATCTGTGACTTCCTGTATCCTTGGATAGAAATTGTTTTATAAAACATTTTATTCCTTGTAATATTTGCCTATTTGGTGATAAATAAAAATTGATATAACAGCTTCAAAAAATAACAAAATACCAAACACGGAATGTTTCGGGCTCAAAACCCTTCTTCAGCCAACAACAAAAAACGGTGAAAACATGAAATGCATTACTAAAATACCAGAACAACGACAGAGAATAGTAATAGTAATGTATTTATGTTTTGTTTTTTTGTTGTTGTTGGCTGAAGAAGGGGTTTGAGCCCGAAACGTTCTGTATTTGGTATTTAGTTCTTTTTTTAGATGTTATATTTATTTTTGTTTATTATTTTTTACAGTCCACAGCTTCTAGCAGCTTGGTGTCATTTGGACCTGTTTGGTTCAGTGCTCAGAATGAGGTGTTTCAATGCATTTTTGTAAAAGTTCAGTAAATTGATGCTTCCTGAATTAGCAACCCTGCTGTAATCTGGACATCACACTGACCAATACCGTCTGTCCACCTACTCTGGTTCATACAGTGTGTGCCACTTTAGGGACAGATTTGACCATCTGGATGTCTCTGTAATCTGGACATCACACTGACCGATACCATCTGTCCACCTACTCTGGTTCATACAGTGTGTACCACTTTAGGGACAGATTTGACCATCTGGATGTCTCTGTAATCTGGACATCACACTGACCAATACCATCTGTCTACCTACTCTGGTTCATACAGTGTGTGCCACTTTAGGAACAGATTTGACCATTTGGATGTCTCTGTAATCTGGACTTCACACTGACTAATACCATCTGTCCACCTACTCTGGTTCATACAGTTTGTGCTACTTTAGGGACAGATTTGACCATCTGGATGTCTCTGTAATCTGGACATCACACTGACCAATACCATCTGTCTACCTACTCTGGTTCATACAGTGTGTGCCACTTTAGGAACAGATTTGACCATTTGGATGTCTCTGTAATCTGGACTTCACACTGACTAATACCATCTGTCCACCTACTCTGGTTCATACAGTGTGTGCTACTTTAGGGACAGATTTGACCATCTGGATGTCTCTGTAATCTGGACATCACACTGACCAATACCATCTCTCCACCTACTCTGGTTCATACAGTGTGTGCCACTTTAGGGACAGATTTGACCATCTGGATGTCTCTGTAATCTGGACATCACACTGACCGATACCATCTGTCCACCTACTCTGGTTCATACAGTGTGTGCCACTTTAGGGACAGATTTGACCATCTGGATGTCTCTGTAATCTGGACATCACACTGACCGATACCGTCTGTCCACCTACTCTGGTTCATACAGTGTGTGCCACTTTAGGGACAGATTTGACCATCTGGATGTCTCTGTAATCTGGACATCACACTGACCAATACCATCTGTCCACCTACTCTGGTTCATACAGTGTGTGCCACTTTAGGGACAGATTTGACCATCTGGATGTCTCCGTAATCTGGACATCACATTGACCGATACCGTCTGTCCACCCTCTCTGGTTCATACAGTGTGTGCCACTTTAGGGACTGAGATGACCATCTGGATGTCTCTGTAATCTGGACATCACACTGACCAATACCATCTGTCCACCTACTCTGGTTCATACAGTGTGTGCCACTTTAGGGACAGATTTGACCATCTGGATGTCTCTGTAATCTGGACATCACACTGACCAATACCATCTGTCCACCTACTCTGGTTCATACAGTGTGTGCCACTTTAGGGACAGATTTGACCATCTGGGTGTCTCTGTAATCTGGACATCACACTGACCGATACCGTCTGTCCACCTACTCCGGTTCATACAGTGTGTACCACTTTAGGACTTTAGGGACAGATTTGACCATCTGGATGTCTCTGTAATCTGGACATCACACTGACCAATACCGTCTGTCCACCTACTCTGGTTCATACAGTGTGTGCCACTTTAGGGACTGAGATGACCATCTGGGTGTCTCTGTAATCTGGACAACACACTGACCAATACCGTCTGTCCACCTACTCTGGTTCATACAGTGTGTGCCACTTTAGGGACAGATTTGACCATCTGGATGTCTCTGTAATCTGGACATCACACTGACCAATACCGTCTGGATGTCTGTGTAATCCAGCCCAAAGATGCTGGCAATGGAGGTGTTGGGATTAGAGAGATGTGACTGGATATGTTTTACAAAAAAATTACTCATAACTTTTTGTTTGCTTGAATGTTTTATTTTTTTAATGCATTCTGACATTATAATCATTCTTAACTCCAATTTCAGCTATCACATCAAATACATGTTTGTCGGCGATGGAGTACGCAGTGATGTCGAAAAACTTATTTGTAAATTACGGCCAGCTCTGAAGCTTCGTCTCAGATTTATCTCTCATCTCAACTTGGAAGAAACGTCGTCTGACTCGGCATCTACAAACACTTCGCAAGCCAGCACAGCTGCTACATCGTAGATATGATTATGGTTTTAGAGATGGCTGGTACAAACACTCTACACACCAACATACACACACACACTAACACAGCTCCTACATCATAGATATTGTGAGAATGGTTTTAGAGATGGCTGGTACAAACACTACACACACACCAACACAGCTCCTACATCATAGATATTATGTGAATAGTTTTATAGAAGGCTGGTACAAACACTACAAACTTTAGTACAGCTCCTATATCATAGATATTATGAGAATGGTCAACTCTCTCCCCACAAACTATTTGCACAGGATTTTTGTCAGAGAAATGCCATACTTATCCAACACAGACGTTGATTTTATAAACCCAAGATCAAAAGCAACAATAACATTTGTATTTCTTACCTATGGCATTACACAATCCATTGCATGGAGAAAAAAAAGGGGGGGGGGGGGGGGTAGGGGAAAACCCCCAAAAACCATGAGTTATCCCTGATTTCCGACTTCATCAATCTCCTACTGGGACTACCACATAGCTGTGTTCTGTCAATCTCTTCATAGACGTTGACGTGTCATTTTCATTTTTACGTAGTAGTAGTGTCGTATGGTCTTCACACCTCCAAGTGTGACTCATTCAGCCATTTGATGTAGTCGTCATCAGCTTTGTGGATAGCAGGATAGCCGCCCTCTATGGATGTTGATGGACAGTGAAGTACCACATGGTTGATGTCCTGATTTGGAGCGTTACAGGCTTGGCATGTTGGTGTTGTTATATAGCCCCATTTGTGGAGATTAGATGCTGTTCTACCGTGTTTAGATCGTAGTCTGTTACAGGAGGACCACTGTTTTCTGTTTAGTGTGTAGAAACCTGGGAGTGGTGTTGCTGTAGGGTCTTTGATTAGATCACTGTTTTTTGGTTTGTTTTTCTCCCATTCAGTTTTCCAGCTATCAGAGAGGTCGAAATGTTCTTTTTTGGATTTGTAGAACGGTTTGCGAGATTTTAGGCGTGATGTTGTGGGGGCTGATTGGGTGATTATTCTGAGTGGAGTATTTGATGTTGTTTTCTCCAGTCGGTGATATTGTTTTTGTGTCGCCTCTTCTCTTCGGAGATGGGGAGGGGCAATTGCGCTCATTATTGGTAACCACGAGGTACGAGTTGATTTCAATGTGCCAGAAATTGTTCTCATGGTGTTATTTAGAGCGGAGTCTACTATTTTGGTGTGAGTGGACCTTGCCCAAACAGGGGCACAGTATTCTGCTACACTGTAACAGAGTGCTATAGAGGATGTTTTGAGGACTGATGTGGAGGCACCCCAGGAAGTTCCAGCAAGTTTTCTAACAATACCGTTCCTTTTCTGGAGTTTATGTGCAGTATTTTCTAGGTGTTTCCTATATGTGAGGGACCGGTCCAGGATTACGCCGAGATATTTTGGGTTTTGGTCGTATGGTAACGTAGAGTTATTAGTTGTGACATTTATTTGTTGGTCAGCTTGATGGTTATCTAGATGGAACAGAGTACTGACAGTTTTTGTGGTATTCATTCGAAGGTACCATTTATTGAAGAATGATTGCAGAATGTTGGTGTCGTCTGTAAGCGTTTTTTCAATTTATTTAAGGTCGTTTGATTGCCATGCAATTGCGATGTTGTCAGCATAACCAAATTTGAAAGCTTTAGTTTCGGGAATGTTGCTTATATAGACGTTGAATAGAGTTGGTGCTAGAACAGAGCCCTGAGGTACTCCATTTATTATTGTTCTTTTCCTGCTGGTCTTGTCTCCTAGGCAAACATGATATGTTCTTTTTCCTGACATTTTGTTAAGGAGTGTTAATGTTTTTTTGCAGTTGATATGTTTTGCTAGTTTAGCATCAAACCGTCATGCCAAACTGTATCATAGGCCGCTGATTTTTACGTGAGATCATGATTTGCATGAATGGTCATTTTTCTGTATCTCTCACACTGTGGCCCTCCGGTACAAATTACAGTCTTGGACATGAATTGAATTCGCCCAGAGAGCTGGCGATCAGACATCACGTGGGTATCGGGTATGTCCCTGGCAAAGACATTTTGTACACATGACTCTCGTCCTGTCAGAGATGAATTCCAATTCCAGATTTCCTCCTGAAATCTATACTGGTGGTGCCTGACTGGATTTCATGTCTCAGTCTACATGTTAGGCTGTCGAATGAGTGCATTCAATTTCATCTCCTGTTTGTAAATAATCTGTGTGTCATAGACGCCATACATTTCTATGATTTACACACAACAAACACATGAAACGTGTCAAACGTCTAACTGCTACATAGTGTTAAATGTACCATGTCCATCATCATGTGAAATTAAACATAAAATTGTAAAACTCCTAGTCTTAGACTCTGACTATGATTTCTTGTGCTATAAAATGTAATTCTCTATAACTACTACTACTATTACTACTACTACTACTATTACTACTACTACTATTACTACTACTACTACCACTACTACTACAGCTACTACTACTACTACTACTACTACTACTACTACTACTACTACTACTACTACTACTACAACTATTGTAGTTATTATTATTAATGTTAACGTTGTCATTGTTATTATTATTGATTATTTTAAAAATCAGCAAACTTTTACTTGATTGTAATATTATTAAATATCGTGATTTTTCACAAGTCTTTAACGTTAATCTATTATATATATTTAGGTCCCCCATTACCATAAGGACTTCTTGTGATTTACACATTCGTTTTGCTTTGTCTAGTGAATGGTAAAACTCTGTCATATCTGCATCTGTCGCCTCTTCTGTTGGTGCATAAACTTGAATAATATTGGTGTCAACTACAGGTCCTCTTAGCTTAACCAGCAAAACTCTGTCTGAGATTGCTACGTGCCCTTTGTAAAATTTGGTTGATTTTTGGTCTAAGATCATCCCTACTCCTTTTTGGAAAGAGGTTCCACCACTCCATATGATCTTATATGTCATGTTGTTTTCTTGTTTTGACATGGTTCCCTGCTCTTTCCATCTCATCTCTGCCAGGCCAAGAATATTTATTTGGAGCCGTTTCATTTCTTTCAGAATGTTGTTTAGTTTTCCTTTTTGGGCACAGGTCCTGACATTCCATGTCCCAATTTTGGTTTTGTCACATTTGTTAAATTTATTTCGCCTAGTAACTGGCTGACGGTTCGGTGTGACCTGACGAACATCACGCTCCCAACCGAGCGAGGCAGCAGTCTTCCGTGAAAACATGCTCCCCTTTACGCTGTCACCGTTTAACTTTTTGGACTTATTCATGCAGTTAACTCGGCAAAGTTACAAGAATGGTTTGCCATTGCCTATTCTTGTCGCCCTCTGCAGTTGGCCAGCTTGACCTGTTACCGTTCGACACCACGAGGAGGTTGCAGTAGGGCTTGATGATGATCTATCTTTGCAGACTTGGCATCATCCATTTGTCATGCTAAGATTGGCAGAGGCAGAGATGGTGACATAATCGGACCACATGGACTCGGAGACAGAAATGAACGAGGAAACATCTGGGCAGATTGGTGTAGAACAAATAAATTAATGATTTCAAACACCTGGTTTCAACAACACCCAAGAAGAACCTGGACATGGCAATCACCAGGGGACAGAGCAAGGAACCAGATAGACTTTATAGCAGTATCATCAAGATTCAGAAATGGCATATTAAATTGCAAAACCTACCCAGGCGCCGATGTAGACAGTGACCATGTCCCAGTTGTTTGTACAATAAGGATAAAGTTTAAAGCTATTCAGAGAACAGCTGGTAGAATAAAGAGGGATTACTGGTTATGCAAAGACAATGGCATACAAACAAAAATGAGAGAAGAATTTGAAAATGCACTCATGATACAAAGCCAAAGTGAACCTGATAATGAAAAATGTGAAAAACAATTTGATATATTCCAAAAGTGTGTCAAAGCAACTGCAGAAAAGCATTTACCAATAGCTCAAATAAACAGCAAAAAGGAATGGATGACAAATGAAATTCTAAACCTATTTGAAGAAAGACGAAAATGCAACAGAGGGTCTGCAGAATACCAAACATTGAACAACCACATTAAATCCAAATGCATCGAGGCACACGAGAACTATCTAGACTGGAAATGCTGCGAAATCGAAAGAGAATACAAACCCAACCCCCAACAAGCTCACCAAAGAATAAAAGAACTATCAGGGAAAAGGAAAAGCAAAGCAGCAGGAAGTTGTATCCAAAACAAACAAGGGGAACTGCTATTTGAAGAACAACATATAGAAAGCCGATGGGTAGAATACATAGGCGAACTGTACAATGATCCAAATAGAAATGAACCACCACTGAAATTCAAAGAACCATTAAGCGGACCAAACATCACCAAAAGTGAAATTGAACATGCCATGGAACGAATGAGGGATGGTAAAGCAACAGGCCCTGATGAAATATCTGTAGAGGTATTAAAAAGCCTAGGAGATCTGGCAATTGATGAACTTCACATATTATTCAACAATATATACAATACTGGGAAAATTCCAGAAGATCTCTGTAACTCTATTTTATAGCAATACCAAAGAAAGCAGGTGCAGTCAGATGCGAAAATTTTAGAACTATAAGTTTAATAAGCCACATCAACAAAATACTGTTGCGTATAATTATCAACAGGCTAAGGAATAAGATTAACCCCGAAATCGCAGAAGAACAATATGGATTCCAACCTGACAGAGGGACAAGGAACGCAATATACCTCCTCCGTGTTTTAAGTGAAAGAGCTATACAGGTTCAGACCCCACTATACCTCTGTTTTGTCGACTACAAAAAAGCTTTTGATAGAGTATGCCACGAAGAAATACTAAAACAACTGCACTCCAGGGGGGGGGTGGGGGGTAGGGGAAACCCCAAAAACCATGAGTTATCCCTGTTTTGACTTCATCAATTCCTATGTGGATACATAGCTGTGTTATGTTAAATTCTTCATAGAAGTTGACGGTCATTTATATTTTAGTAGAAGTAGTTAGTGCGTTTCTATGGTCTTAACTCAGTGTGACTTCATTCAGCCATTTCGATGCTAGTGTCTTCAGCTTTGTGGTTAGAAGGATAGCCGCCCTCTATGGATGTTGCTGGACAGTGAAGTACACATGGATGATGTCTGATTTGGAGCGTTACAGGCTGGCATAGTGGTGTTGTTATATAGCCTTTGTGGAGATTAGATGTGTTCTACGTGTTTAGGGATCGTAGTCTGTTACAGGAGGACAATGTTTTTGGGTAGTGTGTAGAAACTGGGGTGGTGTTGCTGTCGGGTCTTTGCTTCGATCACTGTTTTTTGGTTTTGTTGTTTTCCCATTCAGTGCTTCAAGATTCAGAGGGTCGAAATGTTCTTTTATGGATTTGTTTAGCAAGTTTGCGAGATTTTAGTTAGCGTGTGTTGTGGGGGCTGTATGGGTGATTATTCTGAGATGGAGGATTTGTATGTTGTTTTCTCCAGTCGGTTGATATTGTTGTTGTCGTAGCCTCTTCTCTTCGGGTGATGGGGAGGGCATTGCGCTCATTATTGGTAACACGAGTTAGAGTTGATTCAAAGTGCCATAAATTGTTCTCATGGTGTTATTTAGAGCGGAGTCTACTATTTTAGGTGTGAGTGGAAAACCTTGCCCAAACAGGGGCACAGTATTCTGCTAACTGTAACAAGAGTGGCTATAGAGGATGTTTTGAGGACTGATTGGAGGCACCCCAGGAAGTTCCAGCAAGTTTTCTAATCCAATACCGTTTTCCTTTTTGGAGTATATGTGCAGTATTTTCTAGGTGTTTCCTAGTGAGGGACCGTCCAGGATTACGCCGAGATATTTTGGTTTTGGTCGTATGGAAACGTAGAGTTATTAGTTTGAAATTTATTTGTTGGTCAGCTTTGATGGTTATCTAGATGGAACAGAGTACTGACAGTTTTTGTGTATTCATTCGAAGGTAACCAATTATTGAAGAATGATTGCAGAATGTTGGTGTCGTCTTAAGCGTTTTTTTTCAATTTATTTAAATGTCGTTTATGCCATGCCATGCGATGGTTGTCAGCATAACCAAATTGAAAGCTTTAGTTTCGGAATGTTGCATATATAGACGTGAATAGATTGGGTGCTAAACAGAGCCCTGAGTACTCCATTTATGATATTTGTTTCTTTTCCAGCTGGACTTGTCCTCCTAGGCAAACATGATAAGTTCTATTTCCTGCATTTTGTTAAGGAGTTTAATTGTTTTTTTGCAGTTGATATGTTTTGCTAGTTTAGCATCAAACCGTCATGCCATACTGTATCATAGGAGCACGCTGATTTTTACGTGAGATCATGATTTGCATAATGGTCATTTTTCTGTATCTCACACTGTGGCCCTGGCCCTCCGTACACATTACAGTCTGACATGAATTGAATTCGTCCCAGAGAGCTGGCGATCAACATCACGTGGGTATCGGGTATGTCCCTGGCAAAGAGACATTTTGAACACATGACTCTCGTCCTGTCAGAGATGAATTCCAATTCCAGATTTCCTCCTGAAATCTATACTGGTGGTGCCTGACTGGATTTCATGTCTCAGTCTACATGTTAGGCTGTCGAATGAGTGCATTCAATTCATCTCCTGTTTGTAAATAATCTGTGTGTCATAGACGCCATACATTTCTATGATTTACACACAACAAACACATGAAACGTGTCAAACGTCTAACTGCTACATAGTGTTAAATGTACCATGTCCATCATCATGTGAAATTAAACATAAAATTGTAAAACTCCTAGTCTTAGACTCTGACTATGATTTCTTGTGCTATAAAATGTAATTCTCTATAACTACTACTACTATTACTACTACTACTACTATTACTACTACTACTATTACTACTACTACTACCACTACTACTACAGCTACTACTACTACTACTACTACTACTACTACTACTACTACTACTACTACTACTACTACAACTATTGTAGTTATTATTATTAATGTTAACGTTGTCATTGTTATTATTATTGATTATTTTAAAAATCAGCAAACTTTACTTGATTGTAATATTATTAAATATCGTGATTTTTCACAAGTCTTTAACGTTAATCTATTATATATATTTAGGTCCCCCATTACCATAAGGACTTCTTGTGATTTACACATTCGTTTTGCTTTGTCTAGTGAATGGTAAAACTCTGTCATATCTGCATCTGTCGCCTCTTCTGTTGGTGCATAAACTTGAATAATATTGGTGTCAACTACAGGTCCTCTTAGCTTAACCAGCAAAACTCTGTCTGAGATTGCTACGTGCCCTTTGTAAAATTTGGTTGATTTTTGGTCTAAGATCATCCCTACTCCTTTTTGGAAAGAGGTTCCACCACTCCATATGATCTTATATGTCATGTTGTTTTCTTGTTTTGACATGGTTCCCTGCTCTTTCCATCTCATCTCTGCCAGGCCAAGAATATTTATTTGGAGCCGTTTCATTTCTTTCAGAATGTTGTTTAGTTTTCCTTTTGGGCACAGGTCCTGACATTCCATGTCCCAATTTTGGTTTTGTCACATTTGTTAAATTTATTTCGCCTAGTAACTGGCTGACGGTTCGGTGTGACCTGACGAACATCACGCTCCCAACCGAGCGAGGCAGCAGTCTTCCGTGAAAACATGCTCCCCTTTACGCTGTCACCGTTTAACTTTTTGGACTTATTCATGCAGTTAACTCGGCAAAGTTACAAGAATGGTTTGCCATTGCCTATTCTTGTCGCCCTCTGCAGTTGGCCAGCTTGACCTGTTACCGTTCGACACCACGAGGAGGTTGCAGTAGGGCTTGATGATGATCTATCTTTGCAGACTTGGCATCATCCATTTGTCATGCTAAGATTGGCAGAGGCAGAGATGGTGACATAATCGGACCACATGGACTCGGAGACAGAAATGAACGAGGAAACATCTGGCAGATTGGTGTAGAACAAATAAATTAATGATTTCAAACACCTGGTTTCAACAACACCCAAGAAGAACCTGGACATGGCAATCACCAGGGGACAGAGCAAGGAACCAGATAGACTTTATAGCAGTATCATCAAGATTCAGAAATGGCATATTAAATTGCAAAACCTACCCAGGCGCCGATGTAGACAGTGACCATGTCCCAGTTGTTTGTACAATAAGGATAAAGTTTAAAGCTATTCAGAGAACAGCTGGTAGAATAAAGAGGGATTACTGGTTATGCAAAGACAATGGCATACAAACAAAAATGAGAGAAGAATTTGAAAATGCACTCATGATACAAAGCCAAAGTGAACCTGATAATGAAAAATGTGAAAAACAATTTGATATATTCCAAAAGTGTGTCAAAGCAACTGCAGAAAAGCATTTACCAATAGCTCAAATAAACAGCAAAAAGGAATGGATGACAAATGAAATTCTAAACCTATTTGAAGAAAGACGAAAATGCAACAGAGGGTCTGCAGAATACCAAACATTGAACAACCACATTAAATCCAAATGCATCGAGGCACACGAGAACTATCTAGACTGGAAATGCTGCGAAATCGAAAGAGAATACAAACCCAACCCCCAACAAGCTCACCAAAGAATAAAAGAACTATCAGGGAAAAGGAAAAGCAAAGCAGCAGGAAGTTGTATCCAAAACAAACAAGGGGAACTGCTATTTGAAGAACAACATATAGAAAGCCGATGGGTAGAATACATAGGCGAACTGTACAATGATCCAAATAGAAATGAACCACCACTGAAATTCAAAGAACCATTAAGCGGACCAAACATCACCAAAAGTGAAATTGAACATGCCATGGAACGAATGAGGGATGGTAAAGCAACAGGCCCTGATGAAATATCTGTAGAGGTATTAAAAAGCCTAGGAGATCTGGCAATTGATGAACTTCACATATTATTCAACAATATATACAATACTGGGAAAATTCCAGAAGATCTCTGTAACTCTATTTTTATAGCAATACCAAAGAAAGCAGGTGCAGTCAGATGCGAAAATTTTAGAACTATAAGTTTAATAAGCCACATCAACAAAATACTGTTGCGTATAATTATCAACAGGCTAAGGAATAAGATTAACCCGAAATCGCAGAAGAACAATATGGATTCCAACCTGACAGAGGGACAAGGAACGCAATATACCTCCTCCGTGTTTTAAGTGAAAGAGCTATACAGGTTCAGACCCCACTATACCTCTGTTTTGTCGACTACAAAAAAGCTTTTGATAGAGTATGCCACGAAGAAATACTAAAACAACTGCACTCCATTGGCGCTGATGAGAAAGACCTCAGACTCATGCAAACATTATACTACACCCAGCAGGCATCTATCAAAATCGGAAACTCTACAGGAAATTCCATTCCTATTAAGAAAGGAGTCCGTCAAGGGTGTGTTGCCTCACCAGATCTGTTTAATCTATACCAAGAAACAATCATGAGGGGCATAAATAATATGGAGGGAATAAAAGTGGGAGGTCACAACATAAATAATATAAGATACGCAGACGATACGGTACTCATTGCAACATCAGAAATCCAACTTCAAAAGATTGTTGACAAAGTGGTAGTAGATAGTGAAGCCAAGGGAATGGAAGTGAATATCACCAAAACGGAATGCATGGTAATACAGAAAAACCCCGAAAACAACAACACCTGCAATATAACGATTCACGGCGAGCAACTTACCAACGTAGAAAGTTTTAAATACCTAGGTTCAATAGTGACAACAGATGGAAGATGTAACCGAGACATACGAGCAAGAATAACTCAAGCCAAACAGGCCTTCATGGACCTGGGAAACATTTTGAAAAACAAACAGATGTCGTTCGGGATTAGATTCCGAGTCTTGAAGTGCTACGTGTGGCCAATCTTGTTATACGGATGCGAAAGCTGGACTACAAATGCAGAAACACAAAAGAACATTGAAGCTTTTGAAATGTGGTGCTTGAGAAGGATGCAGAGAATATCGTATACTGCACACAAAACGAACGAAGAAGTGCTAAAACAAACATACCAACAAAGGAAACTAATGCCCTTAATAGTGGATCGACAACTATCCTTTTTCGGACACATAGTAAGGAAAGATAAGAATGAATACCTGGCAAGTTGTGGAAAAATACCTGGTAAACGCGCCCGGGGGAGACAAAGAAAAACACTCATAGACCAACTGAAGGGCTTCACCAGCCTAACAATCCAAGAGCTGTTTGAAAAGGCAAGAGACAGGGAGGAATGGAGAGAGATAATTCATGCAGTATCCGAAGCCTGGACCAGGCATGGAACCTAGAAGAAGAAGATTATATATATATATATATATATATATATATATATATATATATATATATATATATATATATATATATATATATATATATATATATATACACGTACAACGCATGTTTAGGACATGATGGATGTTGTGTAAATAGATGTCATGACATTGATTCATTGTATATACACATGATGGGGGGGTTTATATCTTGTAGCCAATATAAACTATGTGGATGAGTACCTGGTTATAGGCAGTGATGGATATTGTAAGAATTTTAGTACAAAAAGGATGTCTAACAGGCGACTGTACTACTGTATGAAATGGATTTATTGTTGCAAATGGCCTGCTTGGTGTTGAGGTGGGGGTGTAATGTAGGCCACCTAGATTTAAGATCGAATGTTGTAAGCTGTATAGACTAACCTAATAGTAATGTCAAATGGTTTTCATACTTCTTAGGCGTATGAGTCTCAGCGTAGCCATCGTTAATATAGCCTGACACTGGAACCCACTATGACTTATAGTTTGACGTCATTTTAAAGGTTTATGCACTGTGTAGTGAGTTGTCGTTAGTAGAGCTCAAGGAAACAAGTGGTTCCATTGGTTGAACTATTGAATACAACTCACGATTTGTTTTCTTTTGTGGCCAAAGACTTGTCTTTTGACGTCATATTTTGTTAGTGCCAGGCTATAACTTTAAGTTAACAATGGCTATAGTCTCAGCAAGTGTGTGAAAACATGTCTGCCTGATTCACCCAATGAGGGACGAGATGTGGCAGGAGCTGTCATCCACTTCCGGGTCAGCATTCATATTCATGTCGATCGCGTTTTTTTCCTTAGCAAATTAATTCACATTACAGTGGATGAGGGGGATAAATGAAGCATCGTAAAGCACCTCGAGCATGGTAAATCTGTTTAGCTACATCATTATTCATATTTAATTAAAACAATAAATGAAAACAACAAGCTGGCATTCAAATAGTCAATTTAAACAAGGGAGCATTGTAAGTTGTAAGTTATTTATTCTTTAGTTCCGTCACATGTGAATGCTGCTGGGTCATCTATAAATAGCTCTTCCACTTAACAGAATTTCATCAGGATGTGCAGAATATAGGATTTGGGGGATGGGGGTGTGGAAATTAACCAAATACTCACGGATTCTCTAAATTGGCATTTTTAGAATAAAAGTTTTAAACGAAACTTATGGTGTAAATTTCGTTCAATACCGATCATCTGTTTTTAAGAAAATTTCATGTAAACGGTCTTAACCAGAATGGAAATCCTGCAGATTTTTGTTCTCATTATCATTTTTTTCTTGGGGGTGGTGGGTGAAATACAGATTTATTTTTTCTACTTAATTGTTTCATAGAGGGGAGGGGGAGGGGGATGACATGCAATTTTAAAATTGTTGGTTGTCGTAGATATACAACCAATCAACCCATCCCATATACACTTCATAGATGATATTTTCTCCACATTAAACTGGCCCACAACTACAATGCCTAAAATCTAAACTCTATGAACGTTAAAGTTAATGTTTTATTGAAGTTAATAATTTTGTAATAATAAAATCATAAAAGCTACACGACCTTTTAGCTCTTCATTTGTTTACTGACACTAACGCTAATATTACTATCAACACTAACACTACCACCTACTTCTCTCTCTCTCTCTCTCTCTATCTCTCTCTCTCTCTCTCTCTCTCTCTCTCTCTCTCTCTCTCTCTCTCTCTCTCTCTTTCTCTCTCTCTCTCTCTCTTTCTCTCTCTCTCTCTTCTTCTCTCTCTCTCTCTCTCTTATCTCTCTCTCTCTCTCTCTCTCTCCCTCTCTTTATCTCTATTTCTCTCTCACTCTTTTTCTCTTTCTATCACACTCTTTAGTCTCTTGCATCCATCCTTTCTTTAGTTTTAATTATACATGTTTCACTTTGTTGGACACGAGCTTTTGGATCATTGAGGGATGTATTTCGTATAGAATTATACAACTGAGTATCGCCTGCTTATTTATGAAAAACAGAGGCCAGTTTCCTCAGGTATAAAGAACAACAACAAAAATTACAGGCCAAAGAACTGAATCCTTGGGGACTCCATTCTCCAGATAATACTCAGCTGACTTTAAATCTTTGGTAATTAATTGTTTTTGCTTAGATAAGTAGGACGAAGACCAATTTAAATCTGAAGCAGATAATCCAAAGATAAGATCAAAACGTTTTCAAAGTATTTCATGACCGATTGTGTCTAAAGCCGCTGGAAGATCTAACAAATTACGAATAGAACTTGTCCTGACCCTGGCCGGAGTCCTTGGCTGGGAGGGAAACAGTCAAATGTATAGTTGTTGTTTTGGGAGATGACATTTTTCTCCTTGTAAATCACCTCTCTGTTATTTATGCACTTTTATTTTTAATACATGATTTGTAAACATGTGTGTTTATCTTAGCTCTTACTCTTAGTTGGGTCTTGTACTGGTGTCCGGATAAGACTTTTAAGTGATCTCAAACCAAAGCACACTAATAGTATGCTCTTGGAATCTACATCTGTTCCCCATTGATTTGCACCATTTCCCCTTTGTCATGCATTTTCCTCGTCCTTTTAACTGTAGATCAAAAATGTCTATACTATCCAATTTTCTTCCTTTTTACTCGCGCTGATATGACCCAAATGTGTTGCAAACGTCCGCCATTGTTCCGATTGTTTAGAGCCAGTTACTAAATTACCATGCGTCATTACGAGGGAAGTGACGTTACGACTGTTGAAGCGTATTGTCAGAGAATGGTGGCCGATTGTCACAGCCGTATGGTCCTTGGTCCGTACCTAGAAGGTATTGATTTCAGGTACCTAACCATGTTGGTAACCTTGAACGTGTCACCTGGCGTAGCACGCCTTAGCTTACTTTGCGGTGCTGCACTACGGTTGACGCCTGAGTACGCCTGAGTTTTTCCACTCTTACCTTGGAATTGAATTTTAAGTAAAAATTAGATGGAAAAAAAAAATAAATGAAGTAAATTTTCTTGTTATTAAAAAAAAATTATTTTCTTCCAAAGGAAGACTCGAATAGGCCAGGCGTCAGCCGCAGAGCAGCGCGCAGAGTGTGCTAGTATGCACAAGGCCACAGAGTGGGCGGGGGTTGTTTTTAAAATGGGTACAATGAATCATGGTTCTATAGATAGAATGAAGTTGACGTCACTCGGGTGTTTGTTACTGTTTTTTGTTTTTTTTCGCCATCCTCGTTTATGAGTAATTCTCACTAAACTGTATTAGTATTAACCAGACTATAAACGTTTAAGGTTACACATAGTTTTGTGTGTTGGTCTGTTATACTTTCGGATGACAATATTGTGAGCTTCTTAGCCAAGCGCATACTATCTATAGGAATTTTTATTATTTTAAAAATGAAATTGATACTGGACAGCTTAAAAAAAAAAAAAGAACAAAATATCAAACAGAATGTTTCGGGCTCAAAACCCTTCTTCAGTCAACAACACAAAACAATAAAAGACATAAATACATAACTAAAATATCTACAAAATATATCTGAAGTCTATTAGGAATTTAGTAATGTATTTATGTCTTTATTGATTTTGTTTGTTTTTTGTTGTCGTTGGCCGACGAAGGGTATTGAGCCCGAAACGTTCCGTATTTTGTATTTTGTTCTTTTTTAAAAAAAGCTATTATATTCATTTATTGTTTTAAAAATGAAAGACTCACCTCAAATTCAAGACTCATGTTGAAACGTGGATCAAGCCTAAGACTTCATAGGGAGAACCAGGGATTAAATGGACATAGGGCTTATGCCTAGTGTCCTTGGTTCACTCCAGCATGGAGTTAGCGATGAGTTAGGCGGATTATCAAATTATTCGTTGTTTCCACACGTTTCCTTGGCAAAAACAAACATATCTGATCTATTCAATATTCAATGATTTTTATAGATTTATCTCTTTTCCATCCCCACCCCCTCTCATTTTTGATTAACAAAGGGTGTCCATGTCCAGGACAGCGTGGCTCAGTAGGTACGGTCTTTGCTTCGTACCCAAAAGGTGCCGAGTTCGACTACCCACCTCGTTGTGTGGCCTTGAGCAAGTCACCTCGCCTAGCTCACTTTGGGGCGCTGCACTGTGGCCGACGCCTGGGTTATTCCAGTCTTCCCTTGGAACATACCCTAAAGACAAATTTCCCCTTAGGGATGATTAAAGGGATTTTTTTTTTATGTCAGACACAAAAAAAAGAACACTTTGAAAAAATAAAAGTAGTTGGAAACAGGATTTGTCGTTCCTATCCATTTTGTGTATTTTTAGCCGGCAACAAAAAATTAAAGTGAATGCGGAAATAATGAATGACATAATCTGCGAATCCCCCCCCCCCCCCCCTTCTGTCCGGCAGGTTTGGCGAGTATTTATTGTCTATATCGAGTCAATATCTTGATCACGGGGTCTACAGTGTCTAAATTACTCATCAGTAAAGTGAAGGACCGGAAATGACAAGTGTTATCTTAATGATTTGCTCACGTCTCGCACACACACACAGACACACACACACACACAAATATATATATATATATATATATATATATATATATATATATATATATATATATAATATATATATTAATATTACATGTGTTATATCTCGAGCACTATTCGTACCATAGTTGTATCATAACACGATTCAATATATATATATATATATATATATATATATATATATATATATATATATATATATATATTTTGAGAGAGAGAGAGAGAGAGAGAGTGAGAGAAAGAGAGAGAGAATCAATTCAAAAGAGAAGGGGGGGGGGGAGTTGGGGGTGTAAATTCATCTCAAAGCAACCGAAATATTTCTTCCTCTCCCAAAGAGTTGAATGATTAATTAATTGGTGATGAAAATGTCATCAGTCCTTTTTTTTTTGTCAGGCCAGCCGGACACTTTTCTCGGGAAAACCGCTTAGTTAGATGCAGCTATTGAATGGTGTGTTTTATTCACTTGATAACCGGAAGTTGATTGTTATTAATGATGTTATTTGGAAGCTCTCACGCCCTGATTGGTCCTCGAATTCAGTCATGTGACAATACGCCTGGGTCGGTGCCTGCAGCTCAGATCTGCCTTCTTGAAATCTCAAAACATTCGAAGTTTCCTAGGAAAACAATGAAAATGCCACATAAGCATTTGAGTGTATTCCTCTCTGTTGGATTTTGTGCTTGTGTCCAGATGAGACTTATAGGTGATCTCAAACTAAGTACATTGATGGTATGCTCTTGGAATCTACATCTGATCCCCATTTGTTCTCAGTTCCCCTTTGTCTTACCTTTTCTTGGGTGCTTTAATTGTAATTCTAGAACTTTTTACTATCCATTTTCTTCCTTTTTTACTGGCGCTGATATGACCTTAATGTGTTGCAAGTGCCGTAAAACCTTAAAAACAAACAAACAAACAAAATGCCACAATAAATAGCATTACGAATCAATTATTTTCCCTCAGAATGATCACAAATGCTCCGAAGTCCTAAATAAATACAGTTTCTAAGCAGCCGCTCTTCTTTTCAACAAGATTTTTGAATCAAACACGTCTATGCATGCAACACCCTCTCCATACATTTACATTATTTCCACATTTGACAAAATGTGATATTTTGTAACTTTACATATTTGTGTTTTGTTGTTTGTCTCCTGACGAAGGCCAAGGATCGAAACGTCGTTTGTTTTGTGTTGTTCCCTTATATATGAGTCACATTACTTTATCGTTCTCTCAATTTTATTGGCTCATTTAGGCACCTCTAGTTTTTGGTTTTACGACTTTTTCGTAGCACCAGGCAGGTCTACTGTAGCCAACTTGTCTCGTCTTCGTCCTGGCGCTGTTTGAATGAAATGGAAGACACGGACGTTGGTCATCGGGGCCTATACTCGTCATATCCCCGCAGGAAGTCTGTGGTTCGATCCGCCATGATAGATCCTGGCTTTTTTCACTCTCATGTCTTTGCTATGGGCTTTGGGGACCGCTAGGTGGCGCTGATCTCTTCTCCAAGTCTTCAACTGGAGTGATGAACTCTGCAGCCCCTCCTGGATGACCTCCCATGGTGGTCAGGAGGCCACGTGTTATGTCTTCTATCTCCTTGTGTCTTTTTCCCGCGTTGTTTTCTGTCTTTACCTTGAAATGAGATTATATTTGTCAGTGTATGACATAATCAGTCGGAAGGTGAAAATTTTGGATTTGCATTTTTTTGGCATTTTCTGAAAGAATATGCTCCCCAGAGCATTTTAATCTTATTTGTAGTAAATCGGGTGATTTTTCATAAAGTTATGGTATGGGAAAGGTATCCAGCGACTTTTCTCAAATTTCATACTTTTTCATCTTGACTAGCTGTAAAAAAGATTTAGAAGTGAAATTAACCTTTGATATTTCCCGGAAATGTACAAAAAGGGTTGATATAATCATTTATGACAAGAACTCATTTTTGATTTTTTTAAAATTAATCTTCTAAACTTGGCAATATCTCAGTTCAAACCTTTTCACCATCCAACTGATTCTGTCATTCACTGTAACAAATGGTTTCGTCCTGGTCCAGGAAAGCAACGACCAGTCAGTCACAAGCTACTTGAAGGAAGGAATTTGTTTATGATAATCTTATTTATTTCCGTTTGCCATTTTCGTTCGGGCAAATCTGGTTTTGGTTGGGTTTTTTTTATTTGGGGTTTTTTTTTTTTGAGCTTTTATATAGCGCGATATCCACTTAATGTGCTCAAAGTGCTTTACAAGGGGTCCCTGACCAACTGCAACATGTAACATGCAGAACGAGACATGACGCCTGTTAGACGATATTATAATTTTTTTGTTCCGAAAGAGATAACGCTGTTAACGGCCAGGTACTCATTTTACACCTGAATACGATGAAAGAATGTGAGTAAAGAGCCTCCTCCAAGGACTCAATTATGCGCCGAGCGAGGCTCGAACTCAGGACCAAAAGCGAGTGTCATACCACTAGACCACATAGCCTTGGTATTTTGTTATTCCTTATCCACAAGGACGTTTGAATTTCCGTTCAGTTTCCTTCCAGA
>NC_088360.1:31234599-31312099 GCF_034508935.2 Berghia stephanieae
TATAATAATATTGTAAATTGACTGAGAAAAATGACGTAGTATAAATTACATGGCACATATTGTAGATTAAATAGGTAAATTGAAAAGTTGTAGTAAGGGATTTTATAAATTGGTGTTTAAAAATTGTAGGTATGGAGTAAATTTAAAGAAGAAGATTCAAAGTTAAAACAGACATAGATCAAAATTTATAAATTATTTTTCTCATTAAAAATTATGCAACTGAAAGGTAAAAAGGATTGGAGGTGTCTTTCACTATTTGTTCGTATAGACAACAATCGGTCACTTCTGTTTGACTTGGTGATCTAATGTGTTAAGAGGATGAGTTGGATTGTCTAAAACACAGCATTCTGTATATAAATCATTAAAAGACATGGATCCTGTGGTAAGTTTGTTAGCTCTTTTAATAGTCCTGTCAAAGTTAGATCTTGCTGAGCTAAGACAACACCCCCTCCCCCCAAAAGGCAGTAATACAAAAAACCAAAACACTTTCTATTACAGATCTATAAATTAACGTACAAAGTGTTTTGTCAATTTTGAGTTGGGACAATTTCCGTAAAAAGTACATTCTTTGATTAATTTTACTATTGATGTATATGGTATGTACGTCCCACCGTAATTTGTTGTCCATGGTGACTCCTAGATATTTGTATTCTACTATTTGCTCTACTTTTTGATTTTTAATAGTAATATGGTCTTTTGTATTCTTATCTTTTCTAAAGTCTATAATTAATTCTTTGGTCTTACTAACATTCAATTCAATGTGGTTATTGTCGCACCAGGAAACAAATGTATTTATTTCTTCCTTATAATTTATTTTGTTATTATTAGTAATTAGTCCTTGTAGAGTATTATCGTCTGCAAATTATAATAGGGGTATTTTAGATCTGACCTTTTACAGTCGTTTGTATAAAGTATAAAAAGCATGGGAGAGATTACGCATCCCTGTGGAGCACCAATATTTATAGTTATTATGTTATTGGAGGTTGCAGACTGGCCGATTATAATAATATGGTCTCACATAAGACGCTACTTTTTATCAATTAAATAATCAAAGGGCCGCTCATTATGGCCTAGCAGAGATACTAAATATCCGACGTGGACTTATTTGCAGGTCTGATAACCAAATTCCTTATGGGCTCATTGTTGTCATGAATTTTTTTTTTAAATGACGAAAACTTTAGTTCATTACAACAATATTAACCCAGGCCCATAAGTAGGTTCGGATGTCAGACCGGCGTATATGTACACGCCTTAAACAACCATTTGAGTCAACGAGTGATAACATTAACTTTAATTAAAGAACATTTGGCGTAAGGTACTCGTATGGCTATCAATCGATAAAAATTAGTTTTATGATTTTTGGATTTGCAAAACTTGTTTTTTGATTCTACAGAATAGATATGCCTCAAATAAATCCGATATTATTATCCATCAAAATGTGTTGATTTTAAAAATTTTGATCTCGAATTTAATGTTTGATATTTAGAATTACCATTGTCATCAGGATATCATTGTGCGTCAAAATCTATTTTTAGTGAGACGGGTGCTTGCCAGAGATATCTCTGTTGTCCATCTGGAATTTAGTAATGTATTTACGTCTTTATTGTTTTTTCTTGTTGGCTGAAGAATGGGTTTGAGCCCAAAACGTTCCGTGCTTGGTATTTTGTTCTTTTATGAAGCTGTTATATTCATTTTTGTTTATCACTTTTTACAGTCCATAGCTTCTAGCAGCCTAGTATCACTTTGACTTGTACTAAATCTTTATGTTATACAGCCTATTTTACCGACACCAAAAAAAAAAAAAGATAGTCTATCGATGTTTTAAATAATAGATGTCATCTTTATAAAACCCTTTAAAATGTTAACAAATACCCTCTTTTTTATTGTTCCAGCAAACTCTTCTTCTGTACAAGGGCCATTTCCAAACGAGATATTCCAGCTGGAAGCAAAACCAATGTCATCGAGTAGTGTACTAGTCACGTGGGATTTGGTCGGTTACGTCACTAGGGAATGGTATTTCGACGTCTTCGCAGGAGAGCAGCGCATCTTTACCGCCAGAATTGACGCCAAAACCAAGAAACACATGATTTTGAATCTGAAACCAGGAACCAGTTATTATGTTCAACTTGAAAGTCTGACCATGAACGGTCACATGATCAGGGCCAATCCACTGAGTTTCACAACCTTACCCGATTCTACCAGACGGGGTCGATCCAGAACAAGGACTGACATTCTAATACATTCGACAACTGTCTCAAGTGCCGAGGCCACTGTGCTCACTGGGTCTACACGAAAAATTACAAATGGCAGCAATCAATACCAGCCGATGGAAACGGAACCGGAAACGAGTGAAGAATCTCACAATGGAATGTTGAAATACATTCTGATTGGCTGTGGGAGTTTTGTGGGTGCTGTCCTCTTGATCTTCTTGGTGATCGCCGTTTTCCATCGGATGCAAAAACACTCTGACCGCTTCATACTGCAGTGAGTAATTGTCATGATCCCACTTCACCTACACGGGTGCTTCAGACAGGTGACTGCTACATCCTGCTGTACTTTGCCAAATTACAATTTTATTAGAAAACCGGATGCTTGCGGGATATGAATATTTTCTGCATTGCTACCTTTTCTTGTTTACAAAGGATAAAAGGGATGGCTCAGACTTTTATTAATTTATTTATCAATTCATTCATTTTTATTTATTTATATAATTATTTAATTTGTTTGTTTTTTAATTATATATTTTTGATTAAGTTGAGCTTTTATATAACGCAATATCCCCTAAACGTGCTCAAAGCGCTTTGCAAGGGGGCCCTTCAAAAAGCAAACATTTAAATGTAGGACGAGACATGACAATACTCGATGATATTTGAAATATAATATTTTTCGTACAGAGATAGCGCTGTTAACGTCCAAGTAGATACTCATTTTACACCTGAGTATAAAATGTGAGTAAAGAGCCTTTTTCAAGGACTCCAATATCCAACGCTCATAGCGGGCCTCGAACCCAGGACCTTCCGATCCGAAGGCTATGATCATAGCACTAGACTACATTACAGCAACACATGGGGTGTTATAGACATTTTTTATTAAAGCCCTTTTGTTTGAGGCTAACCAGATGTGACAATATTATAAGACATCTCAATAGCGAAGAAAAGTGTGATGTCAAAAAACTGCTTCCCATTTCATTGGAAATGTAAAACCACTCTACCGGAGGACTGGATACAGCCCTAGTGTATTTCATCTTCTGGTTTCAGAGTGATGGCATCTTATTTTCTAGCCTAAATATATGCTGGTCGTCAATAAATATAATTCATCCTCACTTTTTACGTCCCGTAATCCCAAGAATCTGCCTATAATATCCTGCTAGTAATGAAAGAGTTATGCCGCCTTTATACAATAATATTAGTAATACAATTGCAAAGGGCAATAACTCAATAATAATAATAATAATAATAATAATAATAATAATAATAATAATAATAATAATAATAATAATAATAATAATAATAATAATAATAATAATACACCATAACAAAACCTAATCATTATCAGGACTCCGAATGACTGGTTACACAAACACACTCCCAAGGATTTAGGAACCAAAAGAGTGGAGGGTGTGACGTCACGACTTATCGTCCCCATTATCCTTTGTAAAAAAAAAAACAAAACAAAAAAAAAAAACCCAACAAAACAACAACAACAACAACAACAACAACAACAAAGTAGGCGTTCAGGAACCATTTTTTCCCCCACACGCATCCGTGTTGTTAAATATAAATTGACGCAAAACGAGATCTTTCCACAATAGGGAATGAGATTAGCGGAAGTGTAGCGTCCCTTGATTGGACATCACCTTACAGAGAGAACGTCAACATGGTTTTGTGCATGCGTCTCTCTGGTCCTCGCTTTCGGTGTAGTGTCTCGGAAGCGAGGACTAGAGAGGCATGCGCACAACCAACATGACGTTCTCTCTCTCTCTCTCTAATAACTTTTCCGCCGGTGACGTCCAATCAAGGGACGCTACTCTTCCGCTAATCTCATTCCCTATAAGAATTGGATTCAGTAGTCTGATGTCACGCAGCCCGGCAACGGCGGCCATCTTGGTTCTAAACAAAGAAAATCATTACTTTTTATTCTTCATGCTGGCTAGAACTTTTCATTCCCTTTTCATATGTCTTTTGATCAGAATGTGTAAAAGTCAAAACATGATCAAATGTATGTGTTTTTTTTCCTCTGGAAACGTTTTTATGCTCGCCGGAGAAATATTTCATACGGGCGTCCGCCATTGTTCCGATAGTTTAGCGCCAGTGTTACTAAGCTACCATGCGTCATTAGGAAGGAAGTGACGTTACGACGATTGAATCCTATTCTTAAGGTCAAATAGCTAAAGAACAATTTTCGTGGGAAAGATTTTAAATAAGACTTTGATAGAAAATAAAATTTCCTTTATGCATCCCATCTTGGAAATTTGTCTTTTGGGTCTAATCCAAGGAAAGGAAAGACTCGAAGAACCAAGGCGTCATCCGCAGAACTCGACGCAAACTGCGTGACTTGCTCGAGGCCACACAGCGCAGCGGGTATTCGAACTCGGTACCTTTGGCTTACGAAGCAAAGACCGTACCACTGAACCATGCTTGAGGCCACTGGATGGGTGAAAGGATAGAGAGCTCTCGTGTGTTTGAAATGCTGAAATCGTTCCCAGTCGTGGTCCCAGGGTTGTGTAGCGACAATGGGAAATTGTTTGAAACCCCAAACGTTGAAGTATATCATTGAATGCGTCTGCTCCGACGTGCACTTATTCGGAGGTCTGATAACCCAGTTTATTATCGTCTCATGCATTGTGACGTGTAATTATTTTCATATATGTACGGGTCGGCACAATGTTGCAATTGAAATCTCCAACAACAACAAAAAAATGTTGCAAAATATTGTCTATTACAACAATGTTAAACTAAGCCCCTAAAGCGTTCGGATATCAGACCTGCATGTGTGTACACGTTGACCCGTACTTTTTCATTATTTTTAAAATTACTTTTCAGACGTAACATGAAGAGAACAAGTTTGAAAAAACTTACGACGAACCAGGAGCAGGACAATGACCAGGAGATGGAAAGAGTGACGGAAGGAAATAAGAAAGAAGAAAAAGAAACCACAACACAGGCTGACACGAGCAGACCACGCCCACCAGCTTTCCTCGCCGTGTCGCCAGGAAACGTCAGGGGCGACGTTTGCAGTGGGGTCAGCTGGGGGTCAGAGTTCGATGTTCTCGAGTAAGACTTATTACTTATATTGATTCCAGCATGTAGTTATTAATTAGTGGGGGGGGGGGGGGGGGGAGTGGCCGAGGCGGTTAGGGGATCCTGAAGATCCCGGGTTCAAGCTCCGTTTCAGGCACTTCCTTTTTCTTTTCGTCGGGCAAAATTATGAAGGCGGACATTTAAAAAAATAGTAATTAATTAGTTTAAAAATCAAATTATCTACTCCCTAGTCATGTCCGCATGAAGGCTATGTGGTCTTGTGGTATGACACTCGCTTTTGGATCGGAAGGTCCTGGGTTCAAGCCTCGCTCAGCGTATAGTTGAGTCCTTGGAAAAGTCTCTTTAATTACATTCTCTCATCGTACTCAGGTGTAAAATGTGTATCTTGCCGTTAACAGCGTTGTCTTTGTCGGAAAAAAAATGTAATATCGCCTAACAGACGTCATGTTGATCAGGGACCCTTTGTAAAGCGCTTTAAGCATGTTTAGGGGAGATTGTAGTAAATATATATCATAAATGCTCTATTTTTCCAATGGTTTTACGGCGTTTGCAACACTTTAAGGTCATGTCAACACCAGTTGAAAGGGAGATAATAGAATAGTCAAAGATTTAGACCAAACTAGTGAGCCCCTGTGAGAAAAGGAAGACAAGGTGACACTGCTAGCTGAGATCAAAGGTGGATCCGAGAGCAATCTATCATTGTCTCAAATCATTTTCAAGTAAAAGTCCCACACTGACGCTACAACGCGATCTCCAATAAGAGGTAGACACCCGAATTGATACATAGTATATTATGTAGTCCTTCAGAGCCACTGGGATCATTGGCAAAGAACCTAACACCGTAGATGTAGCAGTAGTGGCTCTTTATAAAAGTAGTGGATTGTTTGGGTAGACAAGGCTGTGAGTTCATGTCGACATAAATAGAAAAATACTTTGCATCGAGGCATACCAAGCATTGTGAAATGTCTTTACTGTTGACATTCTTCAATTTCTTCACTGGACGCAGAAGTGATCGATAGAGCATCACATCTATAATCACTGACGGATAGAGATATTATACAATCCCCCCCTCCCCCCCCCCCCCCCCCCCCCCCCCCCACCCTTCCACCAAGGGTTAGCTTGAATTGTAGGAACTGTGGACTCAGGGCTGTATGACCTGTTGGGTGAACAAACAAATCCTCGCGGAGCCACTAAAATGTACTCTCAAAATGTTTACAATTATTATTTACATAGATCGTTATGAATTTCATCGATATTATCACCATCGTCTTTATCATTATTTGCTTCTGTATAAATGTTCTTGTTTTGTTTTGTTTTTTATTCCAGACATGGAGACAATATTTACGGCAATCAGGTTTGCCCTCCAACCCATTCCCTGCATCGATCTCCAACAAATCCCCCACCATCCGTGTCAAGAATGGACAGCACACCCACACCAGATCAACACCAGGATGCGATATACGGCAATACGAGCATCACAACAACTCCATCCTCACCAACACCCACCCCACAACGGATTAATCACAGTTCGTCGTTGAGAAGCGTACCCCGGTCCCCACCATTGCATGCCATGACGTCTCATACCCTTCCCCAAAATTACGCCAACCAAAACTCGTCCACAAATTCCTCCTTTGCGTGGAATACGAGGCAGGGTTTGAACATGGTAATCAAACCTCAGACCAGTGTCACGGAGCAACCACCGACCTACAGTAACGTTATTGCGCATGACCAGGATGACTTGTATGTGAACTCTCAAGACATATCACGTGCTACACACGGACCTCCTCCTATTCCAAGAAGATGATCCAAGGACACGTGACTTGTTGAGATTTATAACGAATGGAATATTATAGAAACTGTCAACAACTGTTATGTACATTGATGTTATTTTAATGTTTTAAATTATGCATTTCTTTCTTTTCTGTTTTTTTATATATGTATTGATAATAATAATAATAATAATAATAATAATAATAATAATAATAATAATAATAATAATAATAATAATAATAGAAATATTTATAATTATAATAATAGCCTAATAATAATAATAATAATAATAATAATAATAATAATAATAATAATAATAATAATAATAATAATAATAATAATATAATAATAATAATAATCATAATAATAATATAATAATAATAATAATAATAATAATAATAATAATAATAATATAATAATAATAATAATAATAATAATAATAATAATAATAATAATAATGATAATAATAATAATAATAATAATAATAATAATAATAATAATAATAATAATAATAATGAAAAATGATAATTATAAGGATAATAATAGTAATGTTGTTGATGATGATGATGATAATGATGATGATGATGATGATGATGATGATGATGATGATGATGATGATGGTGATGATGATGATGATGATGATGATGATGATGATGATGATGATGATGATGATGATGATGATGATGATGATGATGATGATGATGATGATGATGATAACAATTGTGATGATGAGTCACATGGTTGGGTGGTAAATCATTAATTACACAGAAGACTTAAAAGACTGAATCTTTCAAACATTTTTATTAGAGATTTTATTGATTGCTGAGTTTGATGTAAGCACGTCTTTTGTATCGAATGAACTTGAACCTGGCCAGGGAGAGAGAGAGAGAGAGAGAGAGAGAGAGAGAGAGAGAGAGAGAGAGAGAGAGAGAGAGAGAGAGAGAGAAAAGAGAGAGAGAGAGAAGAGAGAGAGAGAGAGAAGAGAGAGAGAGAGAGAGAGAAGAGAGAGAGAGAAGAAGAGAGAAAAGAGAGAGAGAGAGAGAGAGAGAGAGAGAGAGAGAGAGAGAGAGAGAGAGAGAGAGAGAGAGAGCTCTATTTATATATTTAAAAAAAATTAATACTGTTTAGGTGACCAGGAGTTTTCAATTGCGAAAGTACTGACTGGATAATAAATTATTTTTAACTACAGTGGTCGTTTGTTTGGAATGCCAGATGGTTTCAGTTTATTAAGAATTTAGGGAGCAGGCACTGGTGAAAGATAACGATCTGAATAAGTGTGTATGAAAGGTGTCACCTTTCATGCACAGTTTTTCGGTTCTTTATCTTTCAATTAGCGCAATATCCTCTAAAGAGTCCATGACCAACAGCAACACGTACCATGAGACATGACGCCTGTTAGGGGATATTACTACTTTTTTCGACAGACAACGCTGTTGACGGCATGTATACTCATTTTACACCTGAGTACAGTGAGCGAATGTGAGTAAAGAGTCTTTTCCAATGACTCAACTATGCGCTGAGCGAGGCGCGAACCCAGGGCCTTCCGATCCGATGCGAGTGTCATACCACAAGACCACATAGCCGTTACTAATTATTATGAACCTCTCAGAATATTTTCTGCACTTTTGTCCATTCCGTCCCCTTGATTATTTATTTCCAGTCAACGGAAAGGCCTGGCAAACGTTCCTTAATAGTGTAGATAAGTCGTGACGTTACACCCTCCTCTCTTCAGGTTAAAAACTCATTGGAAGTGTGTAACCAGTCACCAGAGTGAATAGTGAAGAATGAATTGGTTACATATTGAATCGTAAGGTGGCATTACTATTTTAGTAGTAGAGTGTATCTATAGGCAACTTCTCATTAATACCGTGCGAAAAAAAAGGGAGGATAGATGATCGTTTTGTCCACCAGCATTTATTTAGGCTAGAAAATAAGATGCCATCACTCTGAAACCAGAGGATCAGCTGTACATACAATGACAACAATACGTGTATCCAGTCGTCTGGGAGATTGTGTTTGCACTTCCAATTAGATTTATACAGTATTTTGGCATCACTGTTTTGTTCCTTATTCCATAGCTACCTTTAGCACATGCTTAACAGACAAATACAGGCCAATCCCACAGTTAGTGAGTATTTATCACAATGTGCTTACTTATTTACTTACTTGTGACCCACAGTCTCAAAACGGTATATTGTCGGGAAGCCCCAGACGCTAAAAAGTCAGTTTAAAGTCAAACGGATTAAAAAATGTGACATTTTGGGTTTTTGGTCATTAAAATAATAGATTCATTCTCAACAAAACATGTAAATTCCCTCCAAATCTGTTATGTTTTGGATGTAAATTCAATTTTCAGCATCTTGGTCATCTCGACATAATACCGTTTAGAGGCGACAGGTCATATAATTTATCTAACCTAGCGACCAGCTGAGCTCTCGCCCTTCGGTCACGTGCCATGACGTAGAAGTTAGACGTTTTTTGTAGTTGTTCCAGGTGACTATACAGTGTGTTACTGATGCTTGGATTTGGTGGGAGGAATGTGCATCTCAGGTCTTCAAGAGGTTGACACTCAAGCAAGTGGTGTGTTACTGTTTCATTGGGGGGGGGGGGGTTGACAAAAGGGGCAGGAAGGGGGTGTATCTTTTGTAATTTTGCTTAAATGGCTGTTGAGCGGTATGTGTTGTGATCTTTGTTGAAAGATGATGTTTTGCTGGTGTCTTCCCAATATTACGACACACCGATGAAGAAATTGCATCACTACACATGATGACAATTAATTATGCATTTCGTTTTTCATTTGTCTGCGTTATATCTGTTAGTGATGCTTAGAATCTGTGAGATGTTTGCTTTGAGTAATTGGAAAGTACATAATTTAAGTGGCTATTAGTATTAGTATTAGTCATCCTTGACGATTATCATTTGACATACGGTCTAAATATTATATCTTACTTCAAATATTCGAGCCAAAAACAAAGCCACGGAAATATTTGTTCGGCTATTCTTAAAAGAAATGAGCTTTTATATAGCGCAATATACACTACACATGCTCAAAGCGCTTTAAAGGGTTTCCTGGCCAAAAACAACGCTTACCATGTAAGACGCGACATGACGCCTGATAGGCGATATTATTACATTTTTATTATCCGTGGGATGCCATTTTCCCTCTGTAGTTTATCCATATTTTGGGGCTGGTATGAGTACAGCTGTATTGGTTTTGGCCATAAGGATTGGGTGTTGGTCAGAAAACAAACGAGAATTTTGTATCCAGTGTCAATTTCAACTGCCGATTATCGGTACATTCATGTCGCTAAAAAGGGTTTTTTTTTTAAAACTAAAATGTTTGTCGCAATAATCTCCCAAAACAAACTATACATTTGACTGTTTCCCTTCCAGCCAGGGTATCCGGCCAGGGCCAGGAACCCCACCCAGGTAGTTGTATTACAAGAACACCATACATGTCAGTCTTGGATTACAAGGACACCATACATGTCAGTAGTTGTATTACAAGGACACCATACATGTCAGTAGTTGTATTACAAGGACACCATACATGTCAGTAGTTGTACTACAAGGACACCATACATGTCAGTAGTTGTATTACAAGGACACCATACATGTCAGTAGTTGTATTACAGGGACACCATACATGTCAGTAGTTGTATTACAGGGACACCATACAGTTCAGTAGTTGTATTACAGGGACATCATACATGTCAGTAGTTGTATTACAGGGACACCATACATGTCAGTAGTTGTATTACAGGGACACCATACATGTCAGTAGTTGTATTACAGGGACACCATACATGTCAGTAGTTGTATTACAAGGACACCATACATGTCAGTAGTTGTATTACAGGGACATCATACACGTCAGTAGTTGTATTACAAGGACATCATACATGTCAGTAGTTGTATTACAAGGACACCATACATGTCAGTAGTTGTATTACAGGGACACTATACATGTCAGTAGTTGTATTACAAGGACACTATACATGTCAGTAGTTGTTTTACAGGGACACAATACATGTCAGTAGTTGTATTACAGGGACACCATACATGTCAGTAGTTGCATTACAGGGACACCATACATGTCGGTAGTTGTATTACAAGGACACCATACATGTCAGTAGTTGTATTACAGGGACACCATACATGTCAGTAGTTGTATTACAAGAACACCATACACGTCAGTAGTTGTATTACAAGGACACCATACATGTCAGTAGTTGTACTACAAGGACACCATACATGTCAGTAGTTGTATTACAAGGACACCATACATGTCAGTAGTTGTATTACAGGGACACCATACATGTCAGTAGTTGTATTACAGGGACACCATACAGTCAGTAGTTGTATTACAGGGACACCATACATGTCAGTAGTTGTATTACAGGGACACCATACATGTCAGTAGTTGTATTACAAGGTCACCATACATGTCAGTAGTTGTATTACAAGGACACCATACATGTCAGTAGTTGTATTACAGGGACATCATACACGTCAGTAGTTGTATTACAAGGACATCATACATGTCAGTAGTTGTATTACAAGGTCACCATACATGTCAGTAGTTGTATTACAGGGACACCATACATGTCAGTAGTTGTATTACAAGGACACCATACATGTCAGTAGTTGTATTACAGGGACACCATACAAGTTACAGTTTCAAAGGTGTCATTTATTTGGATGACCCGCAAAGAGGAAAAAAACGCAAAAATATGGGACGCTTTTTCGGCATTTTTTTTCGACCTTTGGTTGTATCTTGCGTAATAAGTGGATTAAAAGATTGAAACTTGAAGAGCAAATTAGGATGGTGTTTTGTAAAATACGGGAAAAGTACTCGTCATATTCATATGAAATTTTACAACCAAAAAGAAGAAATGTTCATGTATTACCTTGTCAGCGACAAAACCTCCACGCCCGGTAGTTTTAGAAATATTCTACTCCAAAGAGTAAAATCTATTTTTAACGGTCTTCTGGTAATTGCACGAGTTTTGTCGCTTGAGATAATCTAAAATGACCTTTTTTCTAACTGTGTGCCAACTTTCAGTTATATTCATCGATAAACAGCGTCGTAATTAATTTTTAAAATAGCATATACGAAACGGCTTCGTCCCATATTTTGACGCGAATTCGGGCACTTCGTGAGCGAAAAAGAGGCCCAAAGATTTGTGCACGATAGTCATTGCTATGTAATGGTTTACGAATTACACCCAAAAAAAAACCCAACAAAGACATACACACTCACACACATGTACAAACACACACGTACATCATACAAATCATAGATAATAACAGATAACATTAATCATGCGTAACACACCCAAAAAAAAAATATATATATATATAAGAATATTCAAAATGAATTGAGTCACACAAGCCTGAAGGTATAATGAATGTTTATACTGGTTGGGATCAAGTAAGCCTAAAGGTAGAATGAATGTTTAACTGGTCGGGATCAAGTAATCCTAAAGGTAGAATGAATGTTTATACTGGTTGGGATCAAGTAAGCCTGAAGGTATAATGAATGTTTATACTAGTTGGGATCAAGTAAGCCTGAAGGTATAATGAATGTTTATACTGGTTGGGATCAAGTAATCCTAAAGATAGAATGAATGTTTAACTGGTTGGGATCAAGTAAGCCTGAAGGTATAATGAATGGTTATACTGTTGGGATCAAGTAATCCTAGTTCTATAATGTAATCCTAGTTCTATAATGAATGTTTATACTGGTTGGGATCAAGTAAGCCTAAAGGCATAATGAATGTTTATAATGGTTGGGATCAAGTAAGCCTAAAGTTAGAATGAATGTTTATACTAGTCGGGATCAAGTAAGCCTAAAGGTATAATGAATTTTTAACTGGTTGAGATCAAGTAATCCTAAAGGTATAATGAATGTTTATACTGGTTGGGATCAAGTAAGCCTAAAGGTATAATGAATGTTTATACTGATTGAGATCAAGTAAGCCTGAAAATAGAATGAATGTTTATACTGGTTGGGATCAAGTAAGTCTAAAGGTTAAATGAATGTTTACTCTTATAAAACCATTTGGAGATTGGATAAGACTCGCCACATATTTCTCTGCTTTCTTTTGGGATTTGAAGTGATGTAAATTATATGTTTTTCTTGTTTTGGTTATTAGCTGAAGAACGGTTTTGAGACCAAAACATTTCATGTTTAGTTTTTTTTTCTCTCTATCAAAACTGTTAGTATGTTCAATTTTGTTAATTTATTTTGTCCAAAACATTCAACAGACAGCAGTGAGGATATTCCAGTTCACCTTAGACATCTCAGCAAACCAGACAGGGATATAGCAGTCAGACTTGAACGCTTGAAGGAATCGAATAAGCCTAAAGGTATAGTAATGTAAAGGAATCGAATAAGCCTAAAGGTATAGTAATGTTTATACTGGATGGAATCAAATAATTATCATTCATCTGTATAGCTCTAAACTTTCACCGAGGTGTGCAGAAGCACTTTACATTGTAATGGTCTACGAATTACACCCAAAATAACCCAACAAAGACACACACACACACACACACACACAAACACACACACACACACACACACACACACACACACAAACATTCTCAAATCATACAGTCATAGATAACAACAGATAACAATAATCATGCATAACACTAAAAAATAGATATAAGAATTTTCAAAATGAATTGAGTCACACAAGCCTAAAGGTAGAATGAATGTTTACACTGGTTGGGATCAAGTAAGCCTGAAGGTAGAATAAATGTTTATACTGATTGAGGTCAAGTAAGCCTGAAAATAGAATAAATGTTTATACTGGTTGAGATCAAGTAATCCTAAAGGTAAAAGAATGATAACTCAGGTAAAACCATTTGGAGATTGAACAAGACTCGCCACATATTTCTGTGCTTTCTGTTTGGATTTGAAGTGATGTTAACATGTTTTTCTTGTTTTGGGTACTGGCTGAAGAAAGGTTTCGAGACCAAAACATTCCATGTTTAGTTTTTTTTTCTCTCTATCAAAACTGTTAGTATGTTCAATTTTGTTAATTTTATTTTGTCCAAAACATTCAACAGACAGCAGTGATGAGATTCCAGCTCACCTTAGACATCTCAGCAAACCAGACAGGGATATAGCAGTCAGACTTGAACGCTTGAAGGAATCGAATAAGCCTAAAGGTATAGTAATCTTTATACTGGATCAAATCAAATAATTATCATTCATCTGTATAGCTCTAAACTTCCACCAAGGTGTGCAGAGGTGATTTACATTGTAACACACATACACACACGCACACACACACACACACACACACACACATATATATATATATTTATATATATAACACATACACACTCACACACATACACATACACATCATACAAATCATAGATAATAACAGATAACAATAATCATGCGTAACACACTCAAAAAATATATATATAAGAGTATTCAAAATTAATTGAGTCACACAAACCTAAAGGTATAATGAATGTTTATACTTGTTGGGATCAAGTAAGCCTAAAGGTAATGAATGTTTATACTGATTGTGATCAAGTAATCCTAAAGGTAGAATGAATGTTTATACTGGTTGAGATCAAGTAATCCTAAAGGTAGAATGAATGTTTATACTGGTTGGGATCAAGTAATCCTAAAGGTAGATTGAATGTTTATACTAGTTGAGATCAAGTAATCCTAAAGGTAGAATGAATGTTTATACTGGTTGGGATCAAGTAATCCTAAAGGTAGAATGAATGTTTATACTGGTTAGGATCAAGTAATCCTAAAGGTAGAATGAATGTTTATACTGGTTGGTTTCAAATAATCCTAGAGGAAGAATGAATGATTACTCTTATAAAACCATTTGAAGATTGGACAAGACGCGCCACATATTTCTGTGCTGTCTGTTTGGATTTGAAGTGATGTAAAAATGTTTTTATCGTTTTGGTTATTGGCTGAAGAACGGTTTTGAGACCAAAACATTCCATGTTTATTATTTTTACTCATTATCAATGCTGTTATTATATTCAATTTTGTTCATTATATTTTAGAGTCCATCGCATTTAGCAGCTTTTTTCCATAGGTTTTAGCAATTAGTGTGTACGCTGAATGTTTAAACTTTGTACTTTTTATTTAAAGAGATTAAGCATATGTAATGTAAGCAATAATCTCATGGTTAAGAATTTTAATAGAGGCAAGCGTATTTCTTTCATATCAAAGACATACAGCGATTTCAAAATCTTGAAGACATCCTATTTTTGATGGGACTTATGGCTTTCCATACATCAGCTTCACATCAGCTGATATAGTTTTTGTTAACGAGGACAAGAAAAAGAATTAATGACTTACCTATTTTTTTGTAAATTGATTGTTCCAATTGATGGTTCCTCCGTGACCCCTTGTTGCTACGCCTGTCAAGCTTAAGATGGATGCCTTTTCTTTTACTATAACCATTTAGTATGAGTATCGGGTTATTCAATCAACATACAATGCTTACACTATTAAAAATTATGTCAATTATCGTGCATTCTATTAATATGTCTAGTTGAATACACATTTCAGTGGTTTTATTTTTGACAAGATATTTAAAGTTAAGTATATTTTGCCCCTGATATCAACCTATAATCGTAAACAAATGACCTGAAGCCACCTTGAGTACTTACCTTTCAACCGAAGCAAACAACCCACATATCCTGATCATCACTCACAAATTTAAGAGATGATTGGAAAAATGCATAGTGTCATCAGGTGTTGCGATGCAATTCATTCATCAATGTGTAACAACAGTGTGGTGAATACTCACTAACTGTGGAACTGACTTATGTTCCTCTGTTTTGCATATGGTTTGCCATGTGTTTTTGTTGACTAGAATACATAGTCAAATGGACAGAATGGCTAAATGGCAGGAAATATTCTGATCAGTTAGTGCTTAGGAACGATCTAGTCATCAATTCAGTGTGTAAAAGACATCTGATTGATAATTATAAATAATCTTTTGGTGCTCATGAATACAAATCAACGTTTTTAGTTTTGGGTCAAATTTATTGTCATTCAAAAATTTGGAGAAAGATACAAATTGTGGTGAATAGAAATACTAATACCATACCATTTTTTCCCCCAAATATCTAATAATCCTACATGGAGGGGTGGAATTTCATTTCTTTGTATTTATTAAACTCTTTATATTTTTATCGTGCAATTACACATACTGGCAAACTCGTTGTGTTATTGGGCACAATAAAAATAACTCGCTTAATAAATACAAAGAGATGAAAGAATCGGATATTAGTCATGTTTGTAAATCCCTTTGAAATTTTAACTAATACCCTCTTTTTTATTGTTCCAGCAAATGCTTCTTCTATAACAGGGCCATTTCCAAACGAGATATTCCAGCTGAAAGTAAAACCAGTTTCATCCACTAGTGTACTAGTCACGTGGGATTTGGTCGGTTACGTCACGAGGGAATGGTATTTCGACATTTTCGCAGAAGATTAGCGCATCTTTACCGCCAAAATTGACGCCAAAACCAAGAAACACATGCTTATGGATCTGAAACCAGGAACCAGTTATTATGTTCAACTTAAAAGTCTGACAGTGGACGGTCACATGATCAGGGCCAATCCACTGAGTTTCACAACCTTACCCGATTCTCCCAGACTGGGTCCAATCAGAACAACGACTGACATTCTAATACATTCGACAACTCTCTCAAGTGCCAAAGCCATTGTTATGTTCACTGGGTCTACACAAAAAATTACAAATGGCAGCAATCAATACCAGCTGATAGAATCGGAACCGGACACGGGTGAAGAATTTCACAATGGAATGTTGAAATATATTTTGATTGGCTTTGGAAGTTTTGTGGGTGCTGTCCTTTGGTCTTCTTGGTGATCGCCGTATTCCATCGGATACAAAAGCACTCTGACCGCTTCATACTGCAGTGAGTAATTGTCATGATCCCACTTTATCTACACGGGTGCTTCAGATATTTTCCTCAATAATAATTCTTAAGGTCAAAAAGTTCAGAAACAATTTTTGTGGGAAAGATTTTAAATAAGATAGATTTTGATATGAAATAAAATTTCCTTTATGCATCCCATTGTAGAAATGTGTCTTTAGTGTCTATTCCAAGGAAAGACTCAAATAACCCAGGCGTTGACCCGTACTTTTTAATTATTAAAAAAAATACTTTTCAGACGGAACATGAAGAGAACAAGTTTGAAAAAACTTTCGACGAACCAGGAGCAGGGCAATGACCAAGAGATGGAAAGAGTGACGGAAGGAAATAAGAAAGAATAAAAAGAAACCACAACACAGGCTGACACGAGCAGACCACGCCCACCAGCTTTCCTCGCCGTGTCGCCAGGAAACGCCAGGGGCGACGTCTGCAGTGGGGTCAGCTGGGGGTCAGAGTTCGATGTTCTCGAGTAAGACTTGTTACTTATATTGATTCCAGCATGTAGTAATCAATTAGGGGGGGGGGGGGGGGGGGGGGGGGGAGTGGCCGAGTGGTTGGGGGATTAGGAAGGTCCTAGGTTCGAAACCCATTTCAGACACTTCCTTTTTATTCCTTGGGCAAGATTATGAACCCCCAATTTGTTCACTTTGGACAACATGGGTGATTCCTGTTGACATCAGACGCCCCGTTTGATGGATTATCTATAACTATATTCCTTCATGGAATGCCCAGGCGTCAGTATGTTATGATACTGCGGTGGAAAGGCAGACATTTATTTTTAATAGTAATTAATTAGTTTAAAAATCAAATTATCTACTCCCTAGTCATGTCCGCATGGAGTCTATGTGGTCTTGTGGTCTGACACTCGCTTTCAGATCGGAAGGTCCTGGGTTCAAGCCTCGCTCTGCACATAGTTGAGTCCTTGGAAAAGGCTCTTTATTCGCATTCTCTCATCGTACTCATCGTACATAAGAGTTAAAACAGAAAAATACTTTCTATCAAGGCATACCAAGCATTGTGAAATGTCTTTACTGTTGACATTCTTCAATTTCTTCACTGGACGCAGAAGTGATCTATAGAGCATCAAATCTATAATCACTGACGGATAGCGATATTATACAACCCCCCCCCTTCCCCCCCCCCCACCCCTCCACCAAGGGTTAACTTGAATTGTAGGAACTGTGGACTCAGGGCTGTATGACCTGTTGGGTGAACAAACAAATCCTCGCGGAGCCACTAAAATGCACTCTCAAAATGTTTACAATTATTATTTACATAGATCGTTATGAATTTCCTTGATATTATCACCATCGTCTTTATCATTATTTGCTTCTGTATAAATGTTCTTGTTTTGTTTTGTTTTTTTTATTCCAGACAAGGAGACAATATTTACGGCAATCAGGTTTGCCCTCCAACCCATTCCCTGCATTGATCTCAGACAAATCCCCCACCATCCGTGTCACGAATGGCCAGCACCCACACCAGATCAACACCAGGATGCGATATACGGCAATATGAGCATCACAACTCCATCCTCACCAACACCCACCCCACAACGGATTAATCACAGTTCGTCGTTGAGAAGCGTACCCCGGTCTCCTCCACCATTGCAGAGAGAGAGAGAGAGAGAGAGAGAGAGAGAGAGAGAGAGAGAGAGAGAGAGAGAGAGAGAGAGAGAGAGAGAGAGAGAGAGAGAGAGAGAGAGAGAGAGAGAGAGAGAGAGAGAGAGCGGGAGCTCTATTTATATATTTTTTATTTAAAAATTCATACTGTTTAGGTGACCAGGAGTTTTCAATTGCGAAAGTACTGACTGAATAATAAATTATTTTTAACAACAGTGGTCGTTTGTTTGGAATGGCAGATGGTTTCCATTTATTAAGAATTTAGGGAGCAGGCACTGATGAAAGATAAAGATCTGAATAAGTGTGTATGAAAGATGTCAGTGTCAGGCAAATCTTTGTCAACTTTGTCACCTTTATACACACCTTTTCAGCTCTTTATCTTTCAATTTATTGTTTGATATGATTATTGATATATAGCATTTCCACGGATTTACCACACTCAAGGCATTTCACAATGACGCATTTAATCCTCCAGCAGACCATAGGGAGCCATTTTCCCATTTCCACCCCTCCTTTTAGATTTAATTTCAGCCTTCGATATTGTAGACCACACGATTCCCTTTGGCTGAATAAAGGATACATTTGGCAATCACTGCTATGGCATACCAGAGCATACTCAATGTCTCAATCATTTCTGTGTTACATGTTTGTGTTGAAAATATTAGCTGTTAAGTTTAAATGCTGGCGAACAAACTTCGGTGCGTTTGTGTGTGTTAAACCCATGACCTCAAGAAGTCGAGGACAGTGGCTCAAGATGGACATAGAGTTTGAAACGACTTTTTTTGGGGTCCAGATCTCCCCGGCCAGACGGAGTTGTCGTACCAGTAAGGTCGCAGGTTCATTTCCCCCGTCGCCATTGTGAAGTTTTTATTCTCTGTAATCTTCTGGCACTTTCCTTCTCACTTCATTTCGTGTTATGGCAGTCAAGTGGTTGTCTAATCATTTGAAGATCCTTACTCAATAAAATGCTCATAAATGGAGGATCTTCAATCCAGACACTCTTAATTTCAGCGTGCCACAGGGATCAGTTTTGTGTCCGTTCCTGTGTAATGTCTACACCACTCATCTCACCAGCATCATTCAGTCTTACAACATGTTGCCATTTATATGCTGATGTTACTGATACTCATCTAATATTCCCCAACTTATTCCTACATCTTGGCTTCAACGAAGACTGATCAAAAACAGTTTTAGAGATTTTTCTTTCAAAGTATTATGACCTGAGTGAGCGACATTGAATGTGACCTGTACGAAGTGATTTTAAATAATCTGGCGCAATGTGACCTTTTTTGCAGGTCTGATTACCCAAATTATTATGGGCTCATTGTTGTATTAGAAATCTTATACTTAATAGGATGATAAGACTTAAGTGATATATATATTATATATATATTTTTAAATTTAAAAGGAAAGGGCATAATATTAACAGAAGACCTCACGATTTGTGCCACTGTCATTTGTTGGTCTTTATTGTAAATAACCTTGGGTTTTATTCGTATTTTGATGGGTTTATGACTATGCAACATCAAATATACAACAAAACTGTCTATAGTTGAATTCTATATTAAGAATCATGACATAATACTGTTTGGAGGTGATGGGTAACACTTATCCGAACCAGCGACAAGATGAGCTCTAGCCCTTCGGTCTTGTGCCATGACGTAAAAGTTAGACGTCTTTTATCGTTGTTCCCTGAGGTGACTATACAGTGTAATACTGATGCTTGGATTGGGTGGGAGGAATGTGCATCTCAGGTCTTCAAGAGGTTGACACTCAAGCAAGTGGTGTGTTACTGTTTCATTGGGGTGTTGAAATAAAGGACAGGAAGGGGACGTGTCTTCTGTTATTTTATGTAGATGGCTGTTTTTAATTCAGAAAAGTGAGTGGAGCAGGAACTTATGTTGATAAGAAATGAAGTGAGTAGGAAAGTGCCAGAAAACAACAGAGAATAAAAACTTCGCGGCGGCGATGGGGGCTCGAACCCGCGGGCACTTTCCTACTCACTTCTCTTGTTCTTAGATGGCTGTTGAGCGGTATGTGTTGTGTTCTTTGTTGAAAGATGATGTTTTGCTGTTGTCTTCCCAATATTACGACTCACCGATGAAGGAATATGCATCACTAGACATGATGACAATTAATTATGCATTTCGTTTTTCTTTCGTCTGCGTTAAATTTGTTAGTGATGCTTAGAATCTGTGGGATGATAACTTCTACTAATTGGAAAGGACTTAAAGTGGCTATTAGTATTAGTCATAACTTCATGGTTATCGGTTGATGTACGGGTCAAAATAGGATCTTCAAATTTTCTAATTTATAATAACGAAAAAGAAAGAAAGAAAACCTCAACGCATTTTTTCTCCATTTTAACAAACTGTAAACTTTTTTTCTTCTATCTCTTGACATACAAAAAAAATACATAAAACAAAATAATAGGTTTATAGCTTAATGAATAAACAATATAAATAGATTTCTGAATAAATTTAAAAAAAAGAGAGAAATAAATAAATGAAATAAAACAATATGTTATAGCTAAATGAATAAATTCATAAATTTATAAATAAATAAAAAAATAATTAAATAAATAAATAAATAAATTCCGTTATTACGGCCCTTGAACATTATATTTTTATCGGCTTACTCATTCTTTATGTGTAACCCCGTAGTTAGTAAGGGGACGTTACTGTGACAAATAAAACCATGTAAACAAGTAAACACCAGTACCTTGGAAGGATTTCTACGTTTGATAAAAATGCCTGGCCAATGTTACAGTTGTGGCACGGAATTTGGTGTGTTTAAAAAAGAGGTAAATGATAAAATAATATGAGTTGGGAATCATCGCAATTCAAGATCTGAACCTCAATTCTACATAATAGCCCTAGTAGTCTAGGTCTAGTCAAAGTCAAGTTAGAGTTCTTCCACTTCCACTTCCTATCTACTCTTCCACATCTCTCATAATCATACTCATTCGTCCTAAAGTGTTTCAGTCATCGTGTTTGTTGGGAAAGGAAAAATCCGAAACGTCCACATTATCTATAATCTTCGTTTTGAAGCTTCCATTTCATTTCCTATTGTGTTTCTTCCAGCTTCATCAGGTTCAAGTTCAAGCAGCAACATTTTCAAATTTTCATACTTCCCTTACTCATCATCATAATCGTACCTAACTCATAAATCTCTCTCAACCGAAACTGTACCTATTCGAAGGTCTGATAACCCAAATTATTATATGGACTCATTTATTTACTGGAAATACTTGCGCCTAAACTAACTCTCAACCCAATGTCCACTGTTGTGAAAACTGTTCACTATTATTTTATCCATCTTTTACTTTTATTGGGAGGCCTTCCATAAGCTCCCAGTGCCAAGGAAAACAACCCAAATATTCCTTTAAATAACCCGATAGTACCTTAACTAACCCTTTTAGGAAAAACAAACACCCTAGCATCTTTACTAAGACTTATAACTAACTCAAACTCTAATATATAAAAAAATCCTCCAACCTCGAGATAACCCTAATTTAATAATTTAAATAATTTAATAATTTAAACCCTAATTTTAATAGAAAAAAAAATCCCCTAGGACTGCTTTTCACTACTTTTCAATACTTCAATGACAAAATGGCGATAGAGAACCAAAACAATAATCATGTTAGGAAATTTTAAACTTTCACTAATCAAATCTCTCAAGGTTTGTTCTAGAGTTGTTTTTGTTAACGCAGTGGCTATTTTTACAGTCCCGTAAAGATGGTTCTCGGGGCTATTTTTACAGTCCCGTAAAGATGGTTCTCTGGGCTATATTTACAGTCCCGTAAAGACGGTTCTCATGGCTATTTTTACGGCGTTGATGCGATTCTGTTCAATTATCCGCATAGTTATAGATTATCATCTTTTTGCAGTATTCACAAAACATATATCATTTCTCCCGATATTTAGATGTACAGATCTAGAGGCGGTGAATGAAAGCAAAATTAATTTCATTTAACATATTTAGATCTAAAGCTAAAACTAAAATTAACAAACAATTAATGTAAAGTCAATTCTCTTAGCGATTTTTACGGTACTGTCATTTTTATTACATATAATTATTTTTTTTTTTTTTTGCATAAGTTATGTTTGCAGTACAGAACAGCCCGTTTTCTATCATCAGTGGGCAGGTTAGGTTTTATGTCTTGATTTTTTTTCTGTATATAGATCTATTATCAAACACTGAAAGTATATTTAGTTCCTGCTTGAGTCGACACCCCTCAAGATATAATACATTACAGGTTGGCTTTTGTTTATACTTTACCAGTATAACCAGTCAGGAAGGACTAACGGTTTATACAATATTAAAAGACGTAGACGTCTAACATTCAGGGTGCAGTCTTCTCACGTGAGAGTGGGTTTGAATCCAATTTCAGAAAAAAGGCCGTTCACAAACCAGACACATTTTGACCATAATTTTAGAACCCCCCCCCCCCCCCCCACCTCCCAACCATATTGTGGACAAATGACTACCCCCCCCCCCCCCCCCCCATGTGGAAGTCCATGGTAAAGATGCACATTGCGAAACACCTCATGCTTAAATATTGTTCTTTTGAATAATATTTTTAAAAAAAAGAAAGTAAATAATGATGATGATTCTCTACCATGGGCGGTCATGATCCAAAAGAATAGAGGTGCCCAAGACTGATCCTCATTGGGCGCCGAGGTGGAGAGGGCATTTTACTTTGGTCCCACCATCGCGTTGCTCCTACTCCTTTACTGATTGACCCAGTGTTTGTTCCGACCAGACAAGAGTGGTCGCTGTATTGCTGCTCCCTTCCCAGTTAGGAGGTTGTTTTATTGTTCTCCGCCAAAGCGGTGTTCACCTTGTGGTCAGACCCCTCTGCCTAGGCTTTGAGGTACCACTAGGGAAAGAGATAGATAGAGAAAAAGAGAAAGGAAAAGAAGAGAGAGAGAGAGAGAGAGAGAGAGAGAGAGAGAGAGAGAGAGAGAGAGAGAGAGAGAGAAAGAGAGAGAGAGAGAGAGAGAGAGAGAGAGAGAGAGAAAGAGATAGAAAAAGAAAGAGACTGGGAAAGAATGAAAGAAAGAGAGAGAGAGAGAAAATGAGAGATAGGGAAAGAAAGAAAGGGATAGAGAAAGAATGAAAGAAAGAGTGAGAGAGAGAGAAACAAAGAAAGAGTGTAGAGAGACCGGAGAGAGAGAGAGAGAGAGAGAGAGAAGAGAGAGAGAGAGAGAGAGAGGGGAGAGAATAGAGAAAGAGAAAGAAAGAGATTGGGAAAGGAAGAAAGAGGGAGAGAGATAGAAAAAAAGAGAAAGTAAAAAGAAAGAGAGAAAGAGAAAGAAAGAAAGACAGAGAAAGAATGAAAGAAAGAGGGAGAGAGAGAGAGAGAGAGAGAGAGAGAGAGAGAGAGAGAGAGAGAGAGAGAGAGAGAGAGAGAGAGAGAGATGAGAGAGAGAGAGTAGAGAGAAGGCGTGCTAACTAGCCGCACCTGAACTAAGTGAGTGAGAGTTTTGAGCTAATGGCGTCTACTCAGCCAATCGTTTACTATTTATAAATCTATTACCGCAACGCCGTAAAAATAGCCACAAACGTCTCTACGGGACTGTAAAAATAGCCCCGAGAACCATCTTTACGGGACTGTAAAAATAGCCCCGAGAACCATCTTTACGGGACTGTAAAAATAGCCACTGCGTTTTGCTATTGATACTATATACATTGACAAATTGAATAAATAAACCCCTGACAAAAGATCCACAGTGAAAATAATTATTGAAAGAGATGCTACCCCGAGGAGCTTACGGTATTTCTCTCTTTTTATTAGTTGTGTGTGTTGAAGTCGAAAGGGTGAGTGTCCAGTGACTGATGAGAGTGTATAGTTGGTGAGTGAGAGATAGAGAGAGAGAAAGAGAGAATAATGGTTAGTGATACAGAATGAAGAAAACAAATGTTTAGAAGGCTTGAGGAAGCAAAATGGTTTATTTTAGATTTGTTTTTCATTGTTCATTGTAATAATTCCCAGTCTTCATCATTCAGTCAGTATGAAGTCCCCCATGCCTTATAATACTATTTCTTGTAAGCTTACGTTACCGAGGTCCCTTCTCTTTCCAGACGGTGGATATCATAGATATTTATTTTTCACGATTCATCGGAGCTTCAGGACATTTTTTTTCAATCTCATTTTCGTAATTTTTTAAATGTGTCTTAACTCACTCTATCCTAGAGATTTTTGCTACTTTTCAAAATTGGAAAAAATGTATTAAGAATGAGCATGTGCATAGATAGTTTTATTCATCTACCATTAACATGCAAAAACTAAAAACATTAGCTTTGATTCTACGCCTATAATTTGTCTCATAAAATGTAATAGATAGGCATGGGGTAAAAGTAACCCAAGTAAACTACTGATATAGTCGGTGTTTGGGTTGAGTGAGTTAAATCTTACACCTGTCATTTTCCTTCCTGTTTTTTTTTTTTTCTAAAGTGTCATGTCTTTTGACTTGACAAATATTTTTTTTTTCTTTTCATCATTGTTGAGAAAGTTTTTCTTCTAATATCTATACCTAGTCGTCTAGTAATTCTAAAATCTCGACTGCAATGCCTAGATATCACTGACCTCAATAAAACAGACACTCCTCAGCTGTCACGATAGCAAACTCCACAGACCATCAGCGAAGTTCTGGAAATACCAGTTTCTGATTAGAGGAGCTCAATAATGTGCAAATGTCTTAAGAATTATTACTTTAAGCCATTGATCTAATTATCTAAAATCCAAACAGTTTCTTCCAAATTATTACTAAAAAAAGATAATTCTTGATATGTTTTACTTTCCAGCATGGATGCAAAAACTGTGGTTATGCATTTTGCAGCAAATGCCTTCATTCCAAAACCATCCCAGTTCCAAGGAAAGATAATTCTAAACATCATGTCTGTGTCCAGTGTTATAAAATTTTGACAGGGTAAGTTATCTGCCTTTTGAATTGGACTTGAAATTAACCAGTCGTTTTTAGACCAATCAATACGCGGGATTTGTGACACACCCGCAAGCTCGTTTGGACAAATATAGCTGATTGTTTACAAACAATAGAATTTAAGAAGTTGGCATCACTCTGCTCTTAGTTATTATTGTTCAATCACTAGTTGCAGATTACACATAGTTTTCTGTGATAATGCGATTGATCAGGCATGTAGAACCATTGGGTATTATACTTAAACGTGAAGTATTATTTAGCATATTAAGTACATACTGCAATATAAAAAAGTTCACTTTATAAAAGAAAACTTTGCTCCATTTTCTAGGTTGGTGAAGAAAGAGGAAATAGAGACACAGTATGAATTACCTCAAGCGTACATTAAGTAAGAAAAATTGTGGCTTTTGTAAGTTTGTGTGTGTAAATATAATGTGTGTTGAATGTAAATGACTTTAAAAAATAATGAATGTAAATGTAAGGGCTGTTGCTAGGCAGGTGTGACGTCACAGTTTTTGTCCCGATTCTCATAGACATTCATAATTGCCAATGCTTTTATTTATTGTTATGTTAAAATAAGGAAATAGATAATAAAATAAATATTATTTAATTTAAAAGATTATCATTGATTAATTATTTGTAAAATTTCATTTGCCATTATCTTTATAATGTTTCATTATTTGCAAAAGAGTATTTTTTATTTTATTTTTCTTTCTAAAATCAAACTGAGTTAAATCTTTGAAAAAAATAAAAGATGAAATGAATTTCGATTCCAGACGTATGGAAGCTTTGAAGGAAAGAGAAAATCGTGCTGCTCGTCCAACACATTCAACAGACGGCAAAATGGAGATTCCCGCTCACCTTAGACATCTCAGCAAACCAGACAGGGATATAGCAGTCAGACTTGAACGCTTGAAGGAATCCAATAAGCCTAAAGGTATAGTAATGTAAAGGAATCCAATAAGCCTAAAGGTATAGTAATGTTTATACTGGATGGAATCAAATAATTATCATTCATCTGTATAGCTCTAAACTTCCACCGAGGTGTGCAGAGGTGATTTACAATGTAATGGGCTACGAATTACAAACAAACAAAGACACACATACACACACACATATACAACACACACACACACACACACAAGCATACACACACACATATCATGTTGTTTGTTTGTTTGTTTTTAGGTGTTTAACGGCGCTTTCGACACACACACATCATACAAATCATAGATAATAACTGAAGACAATAATCGTGCATAACACACACACACAAAAAAAAAGATATAAGAATATTCAAAATGAATTGAGCCTAAAGGTATAATGAATGTTTATGCTGGTTGGGATCAAGTAAGCCTAAAGGTATAATGAATGTTTATGCTGGTTGGGATCAAGTAAGCCTAAAGGTATAATGAATGTTTATGCTGGTTGGGATCAAGTAAGCCTAAAGGTATAATGAATGTTTATGCTGGTTGGGATCAAGTAAGTCTAAACACATTATTATTCATTCCCCAAGGGTAAATTTGTCTTTAGGGTCCATTCCAAGGGAAGACTGGAATAACCCAGGCGTCAGAAGTAGAATTAAACCCAAAAACTAGAGGTGTCTACATGCGTGAATAAGATGGAGAGAAAGATAAAGTGAGTAAATGGGACTCATGCATAAGGGAACAACACAAAGCAAACGATGTTTCGGTCTTCGGCCTTCTTAAAAAAAACTCATATATATATTATATGTATTAAGAAGAATTAAGTGGTGTTACTAGGTTTTTAAAGTGCTGTCCTTGTCATCATCTAGTTTATTTCTGTACAACTTAGTCCATGAATACATTTTTACACAAGCCCTCCTTCCCATCACATACTTACTTACTTACTTATCCGAACCAGCGACCACCTGAGCTCTAGCCCTTCGGTCTTGTGCCATGACGTAGAAGTTAGATGTCTTTTGTAGTTGTTCCAGGTGACTATAAAGAGTGTTACTGATACTTGGATTTGGTGGGAGGAATGTGCATCTCAGGTCTTCAAGAGGTTAACATTCAAGCAAGTGGTGTGTTACTGTTTCATTGGGGTGTAAACATAGAGGGCAGGAAGGGGATGTGTCTTTTGTAATTTTGCTTAGAGCAGTATGTGTTGTGTTCTTAGTTGAAAGATGATGCTTTGCTGGTGTCTTCTGAGCTTATTTAGGCAATTAGTCTTTACATCCCATCACATATATTGACACATCTTTATCAATTCATAAAATTCTTAAAGTTCAACATTTAAATTTTTTGTTTCCTTGTCTTTTTTAATAAAGAAAATGTGACAAATGCCGATATCAGTGCCAGACTTGCAAATCTTCAAGGACAACCTCATCGCCCTGAACCAAAGCCAGTGAGTCTTTATCTGACACTTAGTATAGACATGTGAAAAATGTTTCCTTCAGCGATGGTTTTTTTTTGTTTGTTTGTTTTAAATTTGAGGACTCCCCACATGGGCAGTTTCATTCCCCTGACACCCGCCAAAAACCTCAGAAAAGTCTCATTTTACCCCAGAGCCATCACAGATTGGAACAATTTACCGCGGGACGTTACATCTGCACCCACTTAGATTTAAGATTTATTTACAGAGCTTTTAGATCACTGCTGAATTTTCACCGTAATGTTATTGTTCATGTCAAAATCTTCATGAGTGAAGGTGGACATTAAAGGAAGATTCAGATGTGTTTCGTTCCATCATTTTCTCCAATTATTTCCATCAATATTTCATCAAGTCTTTATTAAAGCCTTTGCTCAAGTCTCTTTCCAGTTTTCTTTCCTTTTTTAAAAAATGTCTTTTACCAGCTGGTCTCCATTTTCAGGCTCCTTGAAAACTTTTTGTTTTTTCATTCTTGTCAAATGTGCACGCCATTTTAGCTTTCCGTCCTTGATAATATCCGACATCTTTCTCCTGCCAGAGTGTCTCATCATTTCTTATCTTTTCTAAATACATCACATTACTAACAATCACCATAAGGCACTTCCTCTATAACGCATTGGAAGAGCACAGGGGGAAATTCCACATGTCACATAATCAAATTATATGAGTTATGTCCCTTAGCATATTTTCATTTGTCAAAGTTTGATATGAAAATATGAATTTACTGAAGAAGGGCACCAATATCATCATGATAAAAAGAGGAGGAAAAAAGAAAAAACCTATGAACACAACAGATTTAGTCACCTTCAAGCAAAGGTTATCAAACGACTTCATCCTAAACACCAACAATGGCTGCCACATTCAACAATTTTCTTCGCCCTCGAATACAAATACTCAGAATTCAGTCGACTTCTAATAACAGAAACCAATACAGAGAAAAAGGCTTACAAAAAATTAAAAATTGTGTTTTCCCAAAACGAAGTCAGTGACATGTGACTTTTTGATTTCCCCCGTGGTCTTCAGTTATTTACGGATTATTTATAACTCACTTTTAGAACAACTTTGATATTCTGATGTAATGCTAGGGATAATATTTGGATAAGCTTTTGATATAGAGCATTATCCACTAAACGTGTTCAAAGTGCTTTATAAAAGGTACCTGACCAACAGCAACATGTAGAATGAGACATGATGCTTGTTAAGCAATGATACAATTTTTTCCGACAGAGACCATGCTGTTAATGGGCCAGGCACTCATTTTATACCTGATTGTGGTGAGAGAATGTGAGTAAAGAGCCTTTTCCAAAGACCCAACTATACAATAAGCGAGGCTCGAACCCAGGACTTTTCTATCCAAAAGTGAGTGTCATACCACAAGACCACATAGCCACATATGCTATAATGCTAGGGAAAACACTTGAAATAAACCCCTCAAAACAAATTTCTGGAATATGACATATTTGACACCAGTCGGAGTGATATAAAGCTGCTAGAAGCTGTGGACTGTAAAAAGTAATAAACAAAAAAAGGGAATATAACAGCTTAAAAAAAGAACAAAATACCAAACACGGAACGTTTCGGGCTCAAAAACCTTCCTCAGCCAACAACAAAAAAAGCAATAAAGACATAAACTATTTATATCTGTATTGTTTTTGTTGTTGTTGGCTGAAGAAGGGTTTTGAACCTGAAACATTCCGTGTTTATCAATTTGTTATTTTTTTGGACTAATTTGACACAGGGTTACCACCACCAGCCTCCTGACCGACGACGACTTCAAGGGCAGCAGGTGGATGACTTACTGGATGAAATTGCAGCAGAGGTAGAAATCGACTCCCAGACCGATCCCGTCAATGTCATCCAGAACCGACTGGACAATTTACGTTGTAGCACAGGTAAAAACATTTGCAATCAGTGCTTAAACGTTTATGATGTCAGTAATAGTAATACTATTAAAAACTCCTCTAGAGCCAAATCATGCAGGTTAAAGAGCCTGAGTGGGGGCCCATTAGCTCAGTTGATAGATCACTCACTTCATACACAAAGGGCTTGACTGGGGGTCCTGGTAGCTCAGTTGATAGAGAACTCAATTCACAAACAAAGGGACTAAGATTGATCCTGGGGGAAGTCAAGAATGTTTTTCTGACCCCTTCCCCCCCCCCCCCCCTCTCCCTCCGTCCACCCAGCAGTGATTGAGTAACTGGATCTTTTGGATCTGGTGATAAGTACTTTGTAATAATAGTGTCCTATCCAGAGGGTAGCAAGCAATTGCTATTGTCCAATTCACATTGTAGGAATCGAGACAAAACTCTGTCTCTCTGGACCTAATGGCTTTGAAGGACCACGAACAGAACCCAAGCATATCCCAGTTTCTGTAGCTTGACACAGACAGTAATGTTGTCTGCTATCTTGATAAGATAATAATAAATAAATAAATAAAATGAATTCCCTCTATCCATCCCTAAGGGGAAATTTTTCCTTATGATCTATACCAAGGGAAGACTGGAATAACCCAGGCATCAGCCGCAGTGCTGGGCTGCAAAGTGAGCTAAGGCTAGGTGACTTGCTCAAGGCCACACAGCGCGGAGGGTAGTCGAACTTTTGAACCTTTCGGGTATAAGCAAAGACCTTATCGCTGAGCCACATTATCCCATAATATTCTGGTCTATCACAATGTTTAAAAACGACATCTAAATAAATCCAGATGTCTGCTGTGTTGATAAAAAAACAAACTTGAGCTTTTATATAGCACAATATCCACTAAATGCGCTCAAAGTGCTTTACAAGGGGTTCCCTAGCAAGCAGAAACATTTGACATGTAGGACCAGACATGACGCATGTTAGACGATATTACATTTTTATTTCGAACAGAGACAATGTTGTTAACAGCCAGGTACTCATTTTTCACCTGAGTTTGGTGAGATAATGTGAGTAAAGAGCCTTTTCCAAGGATTCAACTATGCACCACCCTGATCAGGACTCGAACTCTGGATCTCCCAATCCGAAGGAGATTGCCATTGCACAAGACCACATAGCCACATAATAATATAATATGATATCTGATGATAGATAATCAGAGTGATATAATGGAACTATTGCTGTTTGAAGCTCAAAGAAATAAATTAAAATAGTCACATGGAATGGAAACTTCAAATTAATCAACGAAGACAGATCGCTTGGATGTTTCGGGTTTCCCCTTTGTCAACAAAACAAAAATGAATGAAATGTTAAAGACGAATGAGAGACGAGAGCTGAATCAAATGACACATCATCCGTCTTTGTAAATTAAATCAAAGCTTCCAGTCAGTTTGACTATTTGGTAGTTATAGTTTCATGGCGAGAGCTTAGAGATAACTTCTGGTTTCACTTGTTTAAACACATCAATAATATTACCAGTAAAAAGTATAGATGGAGCAACAATGAGCCCATTTACTGTTGTGAATATTTGGCAATGCACCTTATACATGATCTTTTTGGATTTTTGTTAGGACATGCATTAGATATTCTTTTTTAAAAAATATAAATACACACACACACACACACACACACACACACACTCACTTTATTTTTTATACAATTTATGTTTGTGCAGATGACCAAAATAAAGGAAGTGGAAAAGCCCCAGATGAAAACAATTTGAATAAAGTCACAAGCCCGTCATCCCAAGGAAAGGATGAAATGTACAGTAAAAACATCGGGAAGATTGGCCAAGGTGAAGTATTGAATGTGTGAATATTGGCCAAGGTGAAGTATTGAATGTGTGAATATTGGCCAAGGTGAAGTATTGAATGTGTGGATATTGGCCAAGGTGAAGTATTGAATGTGTGCATATTGGCCAAGGTGAAGTATTGAATGTGTGAATATTGGCCAAGGTGAAGTATTGAATGTGTGCATATTGGCCAAGGTGAAGTATTGAATGTGTGAATATTGGCCAAGGTGAAGTATTGAATGTGTGGATATTGGCCAAGGTGAAGTATTGAATGTGTGGATATTGGCCAAGGTGAAATATTGAATGTGTGGATATTGGCCAAGGTGAAGTATTGAATGTGTGGATATTGGCCAAGGTGAAGTATTGAATGTGTGGATATTGGCCAAGGTGAAATATTGAATGTGTGGATATTGGCCAAGGTGAAGTATTGAATGTGTGAATATTGGCCAAGGTGAAGTATTGAATGTGTGAATATTGGCCAAGGTGAAGTATTGAATGTGTGGATATTGGCCAAGGTGAAATATTGAATGTGTGAATATTGGCCAAGGTGAAATATTGAATGTGTGAATATTGGCCAAGGTGAAGTATTGAATGTGTCAATATTGGCCAAGGTGAAGTATTGAATTTGTGAATATTGGCCAATGTGAAGTATTGAATGTGTGAATATTGGCCAAAGTGAAGTATTGAATGTGTGAATATTGGCCAAGGTGAAATATTGAATGTGTGGATATTGGCCAAGGTGAAGTATTGAATGTGTCAATATTGGCCAAAGTGAAGTATTGAATGTGTCAATATTGGCCAAGGTGAAATATTGAATGTTTGGATATTGGCCAAGGTGAAGTATTGAATGTGTGAATATTGGCCAAAGTGAAGTATTGAATGTGTCAATATTGGCCAAGGTGAAATATTGAATGTTTGGATATTGGCCAAGGTGAGTATTGAATGTGTGAATATTGGCCAAGGTGAAGTAGTGAATGTGTGGATATTGGCCAAGGTGAAATATTGAATGTGTGAATATTGGCCAAAGTGAAGTATTGAATGTGTCAATATTGGCCAAGGTGAAATATTGAATGTGTGGATATTGGCCAAGGTGAAATATTGAATGTGTGGATATTGGCCAAGATGAAGTATTGAATGTGTGGATATTGGCCAAGGTGAAATATTGAATGTGTGAATATTGGCCAAGGTGAAATATTGGGATAGGAAGGTCCTGGGTTAGAGCCTCGTTCTGCGCATAGTTGAGTCCTTGGAAAAAGGCTCTTTACTCACATTCTCTCACATCCTACTCAGGTGTAAAATGAATACCTGGCCTTAACAGCGTTGCCTCTTTCTGAAAAAATTGTAATATCGCCTAACAGGCGTCATGTCTTGTCCTACATGTTAAGTGTTGCTGTTGGCCAAGGACCCCTTGTAAAGCTCTTTGAGCATGTTTAGTGGATATTGCGCTATATAAAAGTTCATTTTTTTGATTTTATATGTGAAATTTGAATAAGATATGTCAGTGACTGTTGTGGTGATCGTGTAGTCAAATGAATGAATTTGCGTGAAGCCAGAAAACGATTATAAAGCGCCTCTGAGACACTATTTGCGAATGCTGGTGCTGTATCAAATAATAATGATATTAATAATAATAATAATAATAATAATAATAATAATAATAATAATAATAATAATAATAATAATAATAATAATATTATAATAGTAAAAGTAGTCCTCCAGAGCCTAGGCACATGGAGCCGGAGTTTATCCCAGTTTCTGTAGCATGAAACATGAACAATAGCAATTGCTTGCTACCTTTTGGATAGGACACTAGTCTATCGCAAAGTACTTTTTGCCAAATCTAACAGAACCAGCTACACATTCACTACTGGGTAGAAAGGGGGATCAGAAAAAAAATCTCACCGACTGCACCCGGGATCGATCTCAGCCCCTTTGCGTGTGAAGCGAGTGCTCTACCTACTGAGCTATCGGGACCCCCAATAATTAATAATATACTAGTCTGAAAATTGTAATTATGCATGGAAAGGCTGCAGGTCTCATCTTATGTATTAATTGTACACTTTTCCATTCTCAGGAGATTTTTACAATTTGTGTTTACCCTGGATGTACACTGTATAAATGCAACTTTTTTTTCTTCTATATATTGATATAACGATATTCGACCTGAACAGCAAGAGGCTCAAACTCAGATATTGACATGGAAGAAATCCAGAGACTGATGGAGAAGACAGTAGCAGAAACACAATTGGACGCAGAGAAAGCACTCAGTGGTATGCAGAAGGACAAGGAGTTGATGGAAAGACTGAAGGAGGTTCAGAAAAGGAAGCAGGAGAAAGAGAGCTCTGAGACAGCATTGGCGGGAGGTAATTGATTATTATATGTCAGATGAGGTGTGTAAGGTGTGTCGAATGAGGTGTGTTGATGGAACGGGAATGTTGTGTGTCAGATGTGTTGATGGAATGGAAATGTTGTGTGTGAGATGTGTTGATGGAACGGGAATGTTGTGTGTCAGATGTGTTGATGGAACGGGAATGTTGTGTGTCAGATTTGTTAATGAAACGGGAATGTTGTGTGTAAGGTGTGTTGAATGAGGTGTGTTGATGGAACGGGAATGTTGTGTGTCAGATGTGTTGATGGAACGGGAATGTTGTGTGTCAGATGTGTTGATGGAACGGGAATGTTGTGTGTCAGATGTGTTGATGGAATGGGAATGTTGTGTGTCAGATATGTTGATGGAACGGGAATGTTGTGTGTAAGGTGTGTTGAATGAGGTGTGTTGATGGAACGGGAATGTTGTGCGTCAGATGTGTTGATGGAACGGGAATGTTGTGTGTCAGATGTGTTGAATGAGGTGTGTTGATGGAACGGGAATGTTGTGTGTCAGATATGTTGATGGAACGGGAATGTTGTGTATAAGGTGTGTCGAATGGTGTGTGTTGATGGAACGGGAATGTTGTGTATAAGGTGTGTCGAATGATGTGTGTTGATGGAACGGGAATGTGTATAAGGTGTGTCGAATGATGTGTGTTGATGGAACGGGAATGTTGTGTATAATTTGTGTCGAATGAGGTGTGTTGATGGAACGGGAATGTTGTGTATAAGGTGTGTCGAATGAGGTGTGTTGATGGAACGGGAATGTTGTGTGTAAGGTGTGTCGAATGATGTGTGTTGATGGAACGGGAATGTGTATAAGGTGTGTTGAATGATGTGTGTTGATGGAACGGGAATGTTGTGTATAAGGTGTGTCGAATGATGTGTGTTGATGGAATGGGAATGTTGTGTATAAGGTGTGTCGAATGAGGTGTGTTGATGGAACAGAAATGTTGTGTGTAAGGTGTGTCGAATGAGGTGTGTTGATGGAATGGGAATGTTGTGTGTAAGGTGTGTTGAATGAGGTGTGTTGATGGATACTAGAGAACACATTAAGTAACAGTTGTAACGGGAATTTTGTTCACTAATCATTTTTTTTTTCCTTAGATTATTCAGTCATTCTGCAATTTCTTATCAGTTTAAAGGTAGTTTGAGCATAGGGGCTTTCGGTTTATTGACACTTGATTTACAGAAATAAAGAGAAAATAAAAAATGACATTTTGATTTTTCTTCGGTTTAGACATTTTTGGTTTAAGTGGTTTTTACTGTATTTTATCAGCTTTTATTCCTTTGTCTAACCGGCTATTCATCAGGAGCCGTCTGTGATAAAGTGAAACTAGAAAACAGCTCAGATGACAATGATTCCGAGGAAGATGATCACAAGGCGGCAAGGAGGATAATTCAAAGGTATTTGGAAGAAGCATCGATTGATGACAAGGTAGACAACTCTGGTGGTGACGAGAGGAAAACGCGGGGGAAAGCAAAACTATCTGGCAATGAAAACCCAGGGAGTCCACCTTACATTGAGGTATCTATGACATTTATCACCATAGCCCAAGTCTATTCTTTTAACTGTTGCATTTTTCACTTCCTTTATTTTTTTTCTTCTCTCCTTGCGTTAGTTTTTCATTGGTAGCTCTGACATGTGCGGCTATGTGGTCTTGTGGTATGACACTCGCTTTCTGATAGGAAGGTCCTGGGTTCGAGCCTCGCTCAAGTTCTTTACTCACATTCTCTCAACGTACTCAAGTGTAAAATGAGTACCTGGCCGTTAACAGGCGTCATGTCCCGTCCTAAATGTAAAGTGTTGCTGTTGGCAAGGGACTCCTTGTAAAGCACTTTGAGCATGTTTAGTGGATTTTGCACTTTATAAAAGCTCAATTAAAAGCTTTACATGGTCAATGTAACTAAAATGTGCGGCTATCCAGTCTTGTGGGATGACTATCGCCTTTGGATCGGAAGATCCAGGGTTTGACTCCCCCTCTGAGCTGTGCAAAGTTGAGTCCTAGTCCTTGGAAAAGGTTCTTTACCCACATTATCTCACCGTACTCAGGTGTAAAATAAATATCTGGCCATTAACAGTCCTAAAGTCCTGTTAAGTGTTGCTATTGGCTCGGGACACCTACCTGGTAAAGTGCTTTGAGCACATTTAGTGAATATTGCGCTATCTAAATGCTCCAGTTTTGGGGGAATTTTTGTTCTTTAAGACGTGGAAAATCTGTCGGTAAGACGGGAACCACTTCTTGCAACGGTTAAAAGTAGGAATCTGTCATGATTTGGACACTCGGTCAGGCAGACAAAAGAAAATCTGGGCAGGACAGCATAAAAGAGTGGGCAGGATCGACGTTCCGTCAGTTGATGGAGAAGGCCAATGACGGATATGATTGGCGCCAGATTGGATAGACTGCATCCCGCTAATTCGCCCCCCCCCCCCCCCCTCTCTCCCTCCCTCCCAATGATCATTCGATTATGAGAATGAGTGGTGAAGTCTAATGTTTGAAAAATGACAAAGTGGAAAAGCAAACTGGCACAGAAAAATAAATGATAAATTTACATCACTCGATAAATTCTTTCATTTCATCCCAGCCATATTTTATTACTCTGCTATAATGCCATCACTGTGTCTATAAATATTGAAAACAACAAAAAGATAAATTGTTGCATAACAAAATGTATCTTGTTAACACCTTTAGTATTTTTAAAATGTTTTCTTTCCTATTTTACCATTTATTCAAGCCACTCTTAAAGAAAGGACTCACTAAAAAGACTGATGACAATGATGATGATGATGATGATTACGATGACAACGATGAACTTCCGTACTGTTGTATTTGTACAGAGGATGCCGTCGTGCGATGTCGAGACTGTGATATGGATTTGTATTGCCAGCGATGTTTCAGGTTGTTATACACTCTTTCTCTCTCTCAAACACACACACTCACATCAAACACATACACACACACACACATTGACACAAATACATACACACAACAAACACACACAACACATTTACACAAATACATACACACACACACTCACATCAAACACATACACACACATATACGAGGGCTCTTTCAGAAATAACCGAAAAATGCCCATTGCTCAGCAACCAGTGGAGATTTTTTAATTCTGTAAACGACATGATATTCCTTATTTCCTTACGGATATTCCCAGAAATTATGAAGTGCATCATTTTGCACAATGAATTTCTAGACGATTTTAAAGATGGCGGCCCACCTTGAAACTTGGTCAAAGGAGGAAATCAGAACTGTCATACGTTTTTTGAACGCCAAAAGTCTGAATCCTACCGAAATTCATAAAGAACTTCAGAGTGTATATGGTGAGCATGTTATAAGCCGTACACAAGTCTATCACTGGTGTAATTTGTTTGAAGCCGGCCATTCCGACTTGACAGACAGGGAAGGGAGAGGGCGTTTGATAACTGCGACGTCAGAAGACAATGTGAAGCGAGTTGATGAGCTTATTCGTCAAGACAGAAGGTTGAAACTTCATGAAATCGCAAGCAGTCTTGAAATTTCGGAAACTTCTGCCATAGAATTGTATTTGATGAACTTGGCTACAGAAAAGTCAGCGCAAGATGAGTTCCTAAGCAATTGACAGACAATCATAAAGAACAAAGATTGGACATCTGCAGGGAACTTTTGAGAAGAAGCAAGAGCTCACCCAGGGTTCACGGGCATACTGCCAACGCCGGCAGAGACTTTCTAGGGTACGATGTGACTTTTCTTGACAGCATAGTCACCGGTGAGGAGACTTGGTTGCACCATTGCACCCCAGAAACAAAGCAATATTCGATGACATGGAAACATCCATCCTCACCTGTCGCGAAGAACTTCAAAGTCATGCGGTCAGCAAAGAAAATAATGGGAACTGTTTTCTGGGACAGTCGTGGTGTTATTCTGCTCGAAACCTTACAACCTGGAGAAACAATCAATGCTGCAAGGTACTGCCAAACTCTTGACAAGCTGATGGAGGCCATTCGCAGAAAGCGCCCAGGGCAGTTGACCAATGGGGTCATTTTGCAACACGACAACGCTACACCCCACACAGCACGAGTGACGCAAGGTTGGCTAGAGAAATATGGATGGGAGATTTTGCCACACCCACCACACAGTCCAGACCTCGCACCATCTGATTATCACCTCTTTGGGCCACTGAAACGTGAGCTGGCAGGAAAGCGCTTTGATGTCGATGAAGAGCTTGTTGACCATGTGCGGAAATGGCTACAAAACCTTGACGGAAATTTCTTCCGAGAGGGTATCTATTCCATGGTGCGGCGTTGGCAGAAGTGTTGACACACTTGGCTGTTACGTAGAGAAATGAAGGACGAGTCAAGGTATGAACACGTTCAAGAATTTTGTTGATAGCATAAAAAACGCGGATTTTACAGGCATTTTTCGGTTAATTATGAAACTTTGCATTATAAAACATAGCCAAGGAACTGATCCAAATAAATTCTACAGCCACCACCTCACACAGATGGGGATCCAAGTCACTCAATTCCCTCAGAGTGACTTTTTGGTGCAAAATATATGGAGAGTCTGATTGTTTATTATTTCTTATTATATAGTACACAAAGATGTTGATGTGACCAATATTTAAACGACTTAGGTGATTATCAACGTATTTCATATCTCGTTGTTCTTTCTCCATTGTAGTTTTTATCCTGTGATTAAATGCAATTTTCAAAAGACACTATGTATATTTATTTATCTATTTAATTTCCTCCATTTTCAGAGAGTGCCATCAAGAGATGGAGATAAGCGATCACAGAACGACGCCCTACAAACCACCAAAGGGTTATCATTAGAATTTATAAATCCATTCACACGTTTCAACTCAACATCTCTTCAGATACTTTTATTTCAAGGAATGTTTGACGATTTTATGGTCTGGTCTGGTCTGATTATTTCTGGGATGTCCTGATATCTCAGTGGGTAGAGCATTCACTTTACATGCAAAGAGACCAAGATTGATCCTGGTGAAGTCCAGCTTTTTTTCTGACCTCTCTATCCACCCAGTATTGGGTAGCTGGGTCTGTTAGATCTGGTCAAAAGTATTTTGCGATAACCTAGCACTCTATCCAAAGGGTAACAAGCAATTGCAATTATTGTCCATTTCACGCTATAGAAACCAGGATAAACTCCGGCTCCATGGGCCTCAAGGCTCTGAAGGACCACATTTGTTAATCATTACCGTCATATGTATTCAATTGTTTGTGCCACATGTCTGTGTGCATATTAGAGCATATATGTGAGGGGGGGGGTGTCTGTCTGTGAGTTTGTTGCAGGCATGAAGCAACATAGATTATAGATGGAGGCTAGTAAATATTTAAATTTTCTGTTCAGTTATGTATTGTAATCGGTTGACAATATGTGATATTATAAGGCTATTAAATATACAGGTTTATATGGTTTCTTTTTGTTTGTAGATAAGACGGGACTATTTATGCCATCAGCTGTATGAGGCTAGGATTGATTTTAATTAAAAGCAGAAAGAACTTACAAAATCTTTTGAGCGTCCATTTTTTTTTTTATCACACACTAATGAAATATAAAAATGTACTCTCTTAGAGTAATCTGCCCTTGTATCTAATCAGAGAATCATCCAAAGTCAGGGAATTTCCCTCAACAGAGATGTCTACAAATATCAGTATCGATAATATCATCATTGTCTGCTTTGACATCTCGGCGACTATTCTATTTAGCTGTTAATAATTTTTTTAAACCTTGAAATGTTATACAGCGCAATATCCACTACGTGCTCAACGTGCTTTAACTCACTCAATCTCAATCCTAGAGATTTTTGCTACTTTTCGAAATCGGAAAAAAAATGAGCATGTATAGAGTTTTTTTTCAACAATCATTAACGTGCAAAAGCCAAAAATATTAGCGTAGATACTACGCCTATAATTTGTCTCAGAAAAATGTAATAAATAGGTATGGGGTAAAAAGTAACCCAGGTAAACTATGGATATAGTTGGTGTTAGGGTTGAGTGAGTTAAAAAAAGGGGTCCCTGGCCAACAGCAACACATAACATGTAGAACAGAACATTGTAATTAGGCGATATTACAATTTTTACCGGACAGAGACAACGCTGTTAACGGCCAGGTACTCATTTTACACCTGACTACGGTGAGCAAATGTGAGTTAAGAGCCTTTTCCAAGGACTCAACAATGCGCCAAGCGAGGCTTGAACCCAGGACCTTCCAATCCGAAAGCGAGTGTCATACCACAAGACCACAAAGCCGCACACACTATAAAACCAGGATGGGGTCCTTTGATCTCCTTTTATCTGTTTTCTGTCTTTGTTTTGGAATTGCATTGCTTGGTTTAGTCCTGGCCCTTGCCCGAGCCCTTAACTGGGAGGGAAATAGTCAAATATTAAGTATTAGTTTTGGGAGGTGATTTTATTTTTCATTGTAAATCATCTGTTATGTATTGTTAGTTGTTTTGTGTATTAGGTATATTCTGTAAACATTTGAGTGGGATCCTGTATTGGCGTCTGGATCAGACGTTTAGTTTAGGTGATCTCAAACTCAGTACGCTAAGTACACCGATAGAATCTACATCTGTTCCTTATTTGAACCAGTCCCCGCTTTCTTACATTTTCTTGGGTACCTTTACTTGTAAATTTTATCTCGTTCCATGTCTTATCACTTCTTTAATTCTTCTCCATATTCCCCGTGGCCTTCCCCTTGATCTTCTGCCCTGGGGGTTCCAGTCCACTACTTTCTTTATTATAGTGGAGTCATTCTTTCTAAGGGTTTGTCCAATCCCCCTCCATCGTCTTCTTCCTACTTCCTCTCCCACTGGTTTCTGTTGTGTTCTTTTCCATACTTCTATCCAATTATTTTATTCTGAGTAGCTTACGCATGCACCTGTTTACGAAAATCTGTATCCTCCTCATACATGCCTGCGATACATTCTGATTTCATATATATCCTGTAGGGCTGACTTCACGTGAGTTGAAAAATCTTAGCGCGGGTGGTTGGATGGGAGCATCACCCTTGAATCATATACCTATGATGTTCGCATGGGTGTACGATCCGATAGTGATGTCGTTTCTTCTTCTCTTTACTAGCCTATCCTGCTTCTTTGGTTTGTGATTATATTTTTGACAGGGGATAATTTTTTTTCTGTAAATCTTCTGCCTGTTTGTTCTTGGTTATTTATAATTTAGCTTATGATATCTTTAGGTTATGATTTTGATTTACATTTGTACTATTTTTGTTAGATTGCTTGTTTTTTTGTTTCAGCGGTCTCTCATATAACCTCAATTGTGTTGGAAGAGACCTAAAGCAACAAACAAACAAACAAAAAAAAAATCTTAGCTTTAGTTGAAGGGAGATATCTTTTGTTCTTTTAATTGGACATCTAGAATGTTTTTACTATCCATTTTTCTTCCATTTTTCTGGCGCTGATATGACCTGAATGTTTTGCAAGTGCCGTAAAAACCCTTAAACACAAAAATAAAACAATCAGATGTCAAACCAAAATGATTCAAACTTGAGCATTTATTTAACGAAATATCCACTAAATGTAGCAATGCCTATCCCGCTCAAATCTTTGGGCCTCTTTTTCGCTCACGAAGTGCCCAAATTCGCGACAAAACATGGGAGGAAGCCGTTCCGTACATGCTATTTAAAAAAATTAATTACAAAGCTGTTTATAATTGAATATGACTGAAAGTTGGCACACAGTTAGAAAAGAGGTCATTTTAGATTATGTCAAGCGACAAAACTCGTACGATTACCAGAAGACCGTTAAAAATAGATTTTTACTCTTTGGAGTACAATATTTCTAAAACTACAAAGAGGAGAGATTTTGTCGCTCATAAGGTTATATTGCACATTTCTTCTATTTATATTTCAAATTTCATTTGATTATGATAAGTACTTTTCCTGTATTCTCACAAAACATCAACCCAATTTGCATTTCAATGAGTGAAAATATGGAGACGGCCATTTTGCTCCATCATCGCGCGACACGAATATGACGTGAGCGAGGCAAGGCTGCCAGGTGGCCAGACTTTAACCTGACCAAATTCGACTTCAAAAGTGGCTAAATAGAAAATCATATGGCGTATTAAGACTGGCCCACTTAAAATGAACTAAATTTTAACAAACAGAAAATTGAATAGACTAGGATAAATGTCACTGAGACAAAAATAGATGAATAAAATTTAATAAAAGAAGCAAAATTATATATTTGGCCACACACGTGGCCATCTGGCAACCTTGTGAGCAATGACTGACGACACAAATCCTCGCACGCTTTTTTAAAATTAAGGCATTGTTTCATTGTTATGTCATAGGGATAGTAGATTAACACCCCCCCCCCCCCCCCCCCCCCCCACTCTGTCTCTCTCTCTCTCTCTCTCTCTCTCAAATAAATACTAGAAATAACATAAGCCATGGTCTCACGGGACGATTGATAATAAGTTAGCAGGCATTTTTCGTGTCATTTGTATGGGTTGTAGACAAAATTACACTTCGGAAAAGTTCCAACTGATCAATGTTATGTATATTTTAAAACAAAATTATAGTTGACCCTAGCCATACAGCTCTAAAACTATACAAGTTAGAACTTTTCTGATGTCTTCATCATATTTTATGATAATTTTGCCATAACATTGCCAAGTTTTATTATCTTATTCCACGTATTAAACGAGATACAGCCACAAACCAGAAAAAAACGCAGAAAAAGCGTCCCATATTTTCCTTATTTTTTTCTCTTTGTGAGTCATCCAAATAAATGACAGCTTTGAAACTGCATAACTTTGTTATATATTAACGGATTTTCAAAATTCAAAAAGATTTTTACTCAGTGGAGATAGGGATTTGATTTAAGAGGAGTATTTCCTACAAAAATAGAAAACAAAAATTTTCATAGTTATTGCTACTAAATGTAAACATGCTCAAAAGTGTTTACTAGGGATCCCGAGCCAACAGCAACACTTAACATGTGGGACGAGACATGATGCCTGTTAGGTGTAAATGTTGCTGCTCGAAGCTCGAAGAAATAAATATTAATGTGAAGTTGAATGCAAGCTTCAACTTCAATTTAATTACAAAAACAGATCAAATGAACTTTTCGGGTTTCCCCTTTATCAACAAAACAGGTTGATTGATACACCACAGATGAATGAGATGATGTGGTAGTGGCGTAGTTAAGATGAATAAACAAAACATGCCTGTATTTTACACCTGAGTAGGATGAGACAAGGTGAGTAAAGAGTCTTTTCTAAGAACTCAACAATACAGTGAGGCTCGATCCCAAGACCTGCAGGTCAAAGGTGAGTGCCACATCACAAAACCACACATAGTAAGTATGAACTCTTAATTTTTCATACTTGAATGAAATTCTCCTACACACTGGAATTCTAATAATACTAATAAAGCCAACATTGCCAGACCAGAAATATTGATTGACTTTATCCATTATCAATGGAACATACTTAAATAAAGAAAAGAACATTTGGGGCCTCAAGAGGTGTTGACTTTATGGGATTCCACTGTAAATTGGACCTCAGTCTGTATTTTTAATTAAATTGTTAGTATCTAAATGACGCCAACATAACACACAATGATTTTAGCCACTGGGTCATATTTTATAGATGACACAGCTAGACTTTACAAAAAAAAAAAGGAACAGCCATATTAAGCTATCTTTATCAAAGTATAATTTATTTCAATAGTTGTAAATTCACAACATCGGTACATCAATGCATAAGACCAAAGAATAAGTTAGGACAACAAAAGAGATTTGGTACACATACAACAACATCTAACACTGACACTCTTGAGGTGGCAAAACCTCCCAAGACTCATCCAGACTACAGCACACTATTTATAATTAATCGTTGAAAATATTTCACTCGCATGATATTATTTTCTCCAGAAAATTTATTGCACTTGCCACACTTGTAGGTCATATCAGTGCCACTAAAAAGGAAAAGGTAGTATAATAAAAAAGATTATGATAGACTAGTAATAGATCAATAATTTTTCTTCCTTTGAAATCTTCCACAAGTCAATAAAACAACAGAGATCACTTTCTGTGTGTGTAATGAGACCACTTGTTGCATTTACAGTTCATTTCCTTCTACAGTGATGATCATGGCATGAATGCCAATTTGTCAAAAAGGAGGAAAATGTATCTTTCCATCGGTTAAACTCAGGATGGTACTGAGCCACTCGGAAAAATTTCAACTTTCTTGACATTGTGGCTTGCACTGCACAGGAGGAAGAGTTGTTTTTTTTTTTTGGTCTTGTGGAAGTTTGAATTGTTTCTGACAAACCGTAGACAAATTATTGCTGATATTGATAGATCGTTATGTCGATAAAACCGTCATCTGGTGAAATTTATGTCAATATACAAAATCCTTATTCAATAATGTGATATAGCACAAAAAATATAGACAGCCGCTTTGCACAGTAAAAAAAGGAAACAAATGTTTGGGGATTGAGAAGATAAGAAGAGTGACCAAGACCCACCATGGGAGTCAAAATCCCACATGGAATAGAAACGAGAAGATCCAGCAGACGCCAACGCTCGTCTGCCCCGATGCCAACACTCGTCTGCCCAGATGCCAACGCTCATCTGCCCCGATGAGATTTCAATCCCCCATTAACCATATCCCAGTTAGAAAGCAGCTAACATTGAAAATGTGACAGTTTAGTTCCACTAGAATGACATTGTGGTCAATTCCCGATGTTTTCACTCACATTCTATGTTATAACGATGCAAAAACTTTTATGAGGTATTCAATTATTTTCTATAAAAACAAATTTGTGTAGCAGCATGTTTGAAAATATTTTCAATGTAAATACTGTAAAAGGTCAAAAGTCAAGAAGTCATCAATTATCACATAATTTTTTATCATATAAAATATCAATAAAATAAAAAGGAGTACAATAAAAACTGGCTGGCAATTTTTGTGTGGCTAAACCTGAGATAAAAACAATGTAAAATTAATATTTACATCTCAGTTAAAAATAAAGCGTGATACGAATGTAAAGAAAATAAAACAGGCATCTGATCATTCCAGAGGATAAAAAATAATTCAACTGAAATTTACCAGAAATAGCTGTCCTTTGTCTAGTAAAGTAAAAACTGTGTTATTTATTTCTATAAATATAAATAAATTATAAAATCAACTTACACAGACGTCATGCTGTGTTGTACATGTTGAAATGTTGCTGTTGGTGAATTAGGGACTCCTTGTAAAAAGCTTTGAGCACTTTTAGAGACTGCTTTGCTATATAATATATGAAATTAATATACTATATATATATAATATATATATAATATTAATATAATATAATATAATATATATATAATATATATATATATATTTATATATATATTATATATATATATATATAATATATATATATATATAATATTAATAGCCCATTATAGCCACCATGCCTTATCCTACATGTGAAGTGTGCCATTGGCTTGGAATCCACTGTGAGTACATTAAGTGGATGGACAATAACAACTCACGATATTTTAATAATACAACAGTCGGAAACAATAAAAGTCTACTGAGGGAGGAAATGAGTTTAAAGAAAAGGTGATTTTTCTGTAGCTCCTTGAGATTTCTTGATATCAATATTCCTTAAAATTCAATGCAAAATGGAATATTTTGTGTTAGAATTTTGCTCTTTTTTAAAGCCTTTAATTATTCTTTTCCCTGACAAAACATTTTAAAAACCAAATTCTTAAATTTATGTCTTTCGTCAGCATTTCAAATAGTATTCAACAGTCAACAACGTGTGAGCAACAACAACAACAACAAATCTGAGAAGATGATGAAATCTCTAAATATAACAATAATAATAATAATAATAAATAATAATAATAATAATAAATAATAATAATAATAATAATAATAATAATAATAATAATAATAGCAGGGCAATAATAATTTATAATAATGAAACTAAGATCACATATTGTGTGGCTATGTGGTCTTGTGATATGATACTTGTTTTCGGATCGGAAGGTCCTAGGTTCAAGCCTTACTCCACGCATAGTTGAGTCCTTGTCCTTGGAAGAGGCTCTAAACTCACATTCTCTCACCGTACTCAGGTGTAAAATGAGTACCTGGCCATACAGCATTGTCTTATTGTAAAAAAAAAGGCGACATGTCATGTTCAACTTGTTACGCGTTGCTGTTGGTCAGGGACGCTTTGTAAAGCACTTTGAGCAAATTTAGTGGATATTGCACTGTATAAAAACTCAAGCTCAAGCTAAATGTTCACAATAATAAGAACACTTCCACGACATTGTAAAAATTCAAACAAGTTTTGAAATAGTTTCAGATACTTTTAATTGTGTGTGTAGACACGTATATTGTGCTGATAACAGTGCATTTTAGATTATAAAATACTTTGTTTTGTTTGTTTTTAAGGGTTTTACGGCGCTTGCAACACATTAAGGTCATATCAGCGCCAGTAAAAAGGAAGGAAATGGGACAGTAAAAAGTTCTAGAATTACAATTAAAGCACAAAAGAAAAGGTAAGACAAAGGGGAATTGGTTCAAATAGGAAACAGATGTAGATTCCAAGAGCACACTGTCAAAGTACTTAGTTTGAGATCACCTAAAAGTCTCATCCAGACACAAGCACAGGTCCCAACTAAGAGGAATACACTCAAATGTTTACCAATCATATAATATAATATGTAAACTAAACATAATACAATGCATAACAGAGAGATGATTTACAAGAAAAAAATATCATCTCTCAAAACTAACTATACATTCGACTGTTTCCCTCCCAACCAAGGAACTCCGGCAAGGATCAGGACATAGACATAGCATGTACCTCCCTGCCCACTATGGGAGGTCAGGACCCCCACCCAGTAAAATACTTTGAATGACAAATAGTTTTGCAACAAATTTCAAGAAAAGTACAATCCTCATTTTGATGACAACAAATGATAAAGTCCAACCATTACACAAACAAATTATATTGTACTTGAAAATGTGTACAGCATGGTACCTGAGCAATGAGAACTTAATTGTTGAAGAGCTCCACATACCCTTAGTATTTTTTACTAGACTATTTTCTATCCAAATCGTAATGGGATATTGCTTGTTATGTTATTATAATAAATAAAGACAACATGCAAAAGTTTTAGTTTGTATTGTGGAATAAAAAAGTTTTAAAGAAATTTACAATTTATCACAAATCAATATCACAATATAAATACTTATTCACAAAATGGAACAAGACAAAAACAATACATAGTCATTTTGTATAAATATATTATGGTACACAATAAGAGTCATAACTAGTCGCATTTGACACCAGGGTTTTATGAACAATAATTGTATAGCGGATAAGGAAAAGATTTGCATCCAAATTCGAGTCTCCTTTGAACACCGGCTGAAATGTCAAAATAGACAAGATGTTAGTTATAAACCAAAATGAACATAACAGGTTCAAAAAAGAACAAAATACCAAACACAGAACGTTTCAGGCTCAAAACCCTTCTGTAATGTTTCCAAGTAATTAATTTAATGAATTACATCCCCTGTTTTATAATTGACTTTCACTTTCAATACTTCCAGTCTTCTACTTTCACTTCCTGTTTTGGTTATCTTTGTATCCTGCCGGCAAGCAGCAACCAACTCTGTATCATGCTTATCAATAAACTTTAATCTTCATCCATCCATCTTTGCATTATTAAATTATCATTTTATACCCATTCAAACATTACATTGGCGACGAGAGGGTACATCCACGCAAGTATTTACTACTTCAAATAGAGTATTTTATCAAATGCTTAACCTATAGTTCATCACAATCGTGTTTGTAAACAATGGCTTCTCTAGGCTTGCCTACCTAACCAACATTCGACCGTGCATCAGCAGGTCGAGCTGTAAGATGGCAGAAGTGGGTCTCTCGTTTGAAAAACTTGTTTGTTGGCTACGGAATAGAGTCCGTTGAAAGACAAAAAGCGCTGCTACTCACCTTTGCCGGTGACGAACTCAATGACATCGTTGATACCTTCACTGAAGAACAACTAACTCCGAGAGGCAATGAGACACACTTTTCAAAACTTTGTGATACAATCACCAACCATTTTAGCCCACAAAGCAATAGGGAATACCAACGATATGTTTTTCGACATACACACCAGTCATCTGATAACATCGAGGAATTCTACGCAGAACTGAAACAGCTATCTCTCACTTGTCAGTTCCGCGACGCGGATGCCGAAATTAAATCGCAGCTAATATCAGGATGTAAATCGCAAAAAGTACGTGAAAAAGGTTTATCCAGTCCAGACATTAGTTTGGCTGACCTTCTGACTTATGCCCGCACCATGCAACTAACCACAGTCCAGGCAAAGCTCATGGCATCAGATTCTCCTATAAACGCAATCAATACGAACTTCGGTCAAAATCACAATCATCAAAGACAACGATCTACCCTACCCGCAATCAACGTCATCATCATGGCAAATGCAACAATTGTGGAGGTGAATGGCCACACATTGGAGGTCAAAACCACTGTCCCGCTCGAAACAAAACATGTCGTGCATGTAACAAACTGCATCATTTTGCCTCGGTATGCAAATCTACTACAACACGTCATCAAGACCAGCCATCTCAATCGCAATCTCATTCCAGAAGACAAGGTCAAAGTCACAACCTAAGGCGTCGCGTCCACGTCATAAATTCAGACTCAGGCTCGGACACTCCAGTCAATCGTCTCAACACCACCGACACGTACAACTACAATGATACAGAATACGTGTTTGCCACAAACAAGGGAAGTAACCTTCCTCACTTCGCTGTCTCGATAAGAGACCATGAATTTCAGTTTCTTGCTGACTCAGGTGCTACGATCAATCTCTTAGCAAAGGTTGACTTTGACAAGTTAAATCCCAAACAGATGCTACAAACATCATCCAAACGAATTTCAGCATACGGCTCTCCTTCACACATTCCTGTGTTGGGCGTCTTCCATGCTACACTGCGACATGGTACCACATCAACTACGGCTCCTATTTACGTCGTCGATCGAAATGAACGCCCCATCTTAGGCTGGCAAACATGCCGTGATTTGCAATTGATTGACACCATCAATCATATCTCACCAAACCAGAGTGCTCTCGTACAAGAGTTTTCAGACTTATTTACCGGTCTAGGCTGCTTGCAAAACACTCAAGTCAAACTACACATAGACCAAAACATTCAACCTATAGTGCAGCATTACCGACGTATTCCATTTCATATCCACCAAGACGTTGAAAAACAACTCAACAAAGATGAAGAACAGGGTGTCATCGAGAAAGCTACTGGCCCTACCCCATGGGTATCTCCTATCGTTGTTGTAACAAAACCCAAGCAACCTGGTAAAGTGCGTGTATGTGTGGACATGCGCTCTGCCAATACAGCCATCAAACGTGAACATCACGCGACACCTACACTCGACGAGCTAAAAACTGAACTATCCGGAGCGAAAATATTTAGCAAAGTAGACCTGAATCAAGGATACAACCAAATTGAATTAGACGAGGCATCAAGATACATCACAACATTTGCCACGCACAAAGGATTCTACAGATACCGCCGTCTTTTCTTTGGAGTAAATTCCGCAAGCGAAATCTTTCAAGAACAGATCAGACAAGCACTCATCGGTCTGCGAGGCGTCATTAACATCAGCGATGACATCCTCTGCTTTGGCAATTCGCAACAAGATCATGACGCCAACCTACGGGCATTGCTCCACCACTTACGAGAAAAATGTCTCACTATCCACAAAGAAAAGTGCAAGTTCAACCAAACATCAATCGAATTTCTTGGACACACCTTCAGCAAAGACGGAGTCACTCCAAGCCACGAGAAGGTCAAAGCAATTCTTAACCTAGCTACACCCACAAATGCTTCTGAGGTGCGTAGCTTACTCAGCATGATACATTTTTGCGGTGCACACCATATTCCACACTACGCATCACTCACACACAATCTGCGCCTACTCACCAAAAAGACCGTCCCATTGGAGTGGACAACCATCCATACCACCGATTTTAACTCTCTAAAAGCAACTCTGAGCAAAGCAATCACCTTAGCCTACTTCGACCCAAACAAGCAAACCGATATTTATACAGACGGAAGTCCCATAGGGCTGTCATCTGCATTTTTTGCCAAATTGAGACCTAAAATTTGCCAAAATTTGCCAAAAGAAACCCCAAAATTTGCCAAGAAATTTGCCAAAAAGGCCAAAATTTGCCAAAAAATTTGCCGAGGAGAACTAATCGTTTCAGTAAAAATTAACATGCGATACAGAAAAATATATATATACAAGACAATTTATTACATTTAAGGAGGCTGCATTTATTAATTTAATGAAATGACCGTGAATAGCATTGTTACAAAGATTTTAAAGGATCATTATCTATAGAGAAGCTTCCCTTGGTTTGGGCCCAGGCAAAGCTGCAACATTTTTCAAGTTTCGCACTTTTTTTTTCGTATTTTTGTTTTCGTTTCTTTTTTTTTCCCAAAATTTGCCACGCGATTTGCCAATTTTCCCAAAATTTGCCACGATTTGCCAATTTTTGGAAATTTGCCAAAATTTGCGGATTGCCCTGATATTTGCAGCCGCAAATAATGCAGATGACAGATAGGGATATCGGCAGTACTTGTTCAAGATGGTCGCATTATACAGTTTGCAAGCCGCCCACTTACACCAACCGAACAGAGATACTCGCAAACAGAACGCGAGGCTCTCGCAATAACTTGGGCGTGTGAATATTTTCACATTTACATCTTCGGATCACCCTTCAAAATACACACCGATCACAAACCTCTTACCACCATCTTTTCAAATCCTAAAGCCAGGCCATCGCCAAGGATTGAACGCTGGATGCTACGCATGCTACCATACCACTTCACCATTTGCTACAGGCCAGGATTTGACAATCCTGCCGACTTTTTAAGTCGTCACCCAGTCACACACTCTCAAAGCTGTAGAGAACAAACCATAGCCGAAGAATACATTAACTACCTCACACACACATCCACACCAAAATCCATGACCCTAGAAGAAGTGGCACACGAAACATCACAAGACCAAACCCTAATGCTCGTTATCCAATCAATACGATCCAATAATTGGTACACCAATTCTCAAGAAGTCAACCAAAAGCTTTTTCAAACGCTCTATCTCTGCCGCTCTGAACTCGCCATTGCAGACAAACTCCCTGTCATACTAAAGGGTCATCAAATCGTCCTACGACAATCGCTTTATGAAACAGCCATCAAACTAGCACATTCTGGACATCAAGGCATAGTCAAAACTATATCCTTACTTAGGGAAAAGGTCTGGATACCAAACATGCATAACAGAGTAGAGAACACTGTAAACAACTGCATGCTGTGTCAAATTTCTACACCGAAAACAACAAGCGAACCGTTACAAATGTCCTCGCTTCCATCAGCCCCGTGGACAGAACTCTCAGCAGATTTTGGTCATCTGCCTAATGGCCAGTACATATTGGTCGTTACAGACAAATATTCCCGCTACCCCATCGTGGAAATACTCGACTCCATTCCAGGTCACAGCATTATTCCCCGCCTGGACAAAATTTTCTCAGAATTCGGCATCCCGGAATCATTGAAAACTGATAACGGTCCTCCCTTCAACGGACATGACTTTTCCAACTATTGTCACCACATGGGCATCAAACACCGCAAAATTACCCCATTGTGGCCTCGTGCCAACGCCGAAACTGAACGATTCATGAAAACGGTCAAAAAAACACTCCGAAATACCCCAACTCCACAGCTAAAACAACAACTGTACCAATTTCTAATATCATACAGATCAACTCCACACTGCACAACAGGCGTTGCTCCTGGTACCATACTTTTCGGCCGACAACTTCGAACAATGCTCCCACAAACCACCAAATCCTTCGAAGATAACTCATTGCGTGAACGAGACGTCCACCAAAAAGCCAAAATGAAGCATTACGCTGACAACAAAACATATGTAAAGCCTTCAGAGCTCAAAATTGGCGATCCCGTTCTCCTAAAACACAACAACCTTACAAAACGCGACCCCCCATACGAATCACAACCTCTTGTTATAACCCAAAAGAAAGGATCCATGATCACAGCTGCAAAAGGTCAACAGCAAGTTACTCGCAACAGTAGCTTCTTCAAAAAGTCGCCTCGACCACCAACAACAGCTGAAATAGAACCAGATCATCCCGATCCAGACTCGCCAGACAACACTACCCAAAATACCAATACCCTACCGCATGCCCCACCTGCACATTCATCACCCGAAAATTGTGTAACAAATGGTCCCCCGATAAGACCACGTCGCAACATTCGTCGTCCCAAAAAATTTGACGATTTTGTACTAAATAATTAATTGTCTTAATTAAATCCTCAATACGTAGTGTTAAAAGTTGAAACCAATATTAATCATATATATATATATATATATATATATATATATATATATATATATATATATATATATATATGGTGGATAAGAATAATTAAATAAAAAACCTTGTGCCCGTGTCTGGAAGGTTTTTTTCATTAAAGTGATAACTACAAGCATTTAAAGACTATATTTAAGATTTAGTCTTAAAATCTTGGCATGACATCAGTTCCCACTACACCATAATGTGAAAACCTTGTGCCCGTGTCTGGAAGGTTTTCTAATAAAAAACTAATACATATATAATATGTGTGTTATCAGTTATTCAAATACTCAAGTTAGCAGTGTACCACTATCATTAAACTCATCTTATTCATACTATTATTTCACCCTGAGGAGGAAAGATCTATGCTATCATTGGAACAATATCAGAGTATACGACATCATCAAGTCTGAGACAATTAATTTACTTTGCTTTTCCTGATCTAGACATAACTGTAAGATGTTTGCAATTTATTTGTGAATCAATTTATTATTGCTACTATATTATATTCAACTCAATTTCCCTGCTTTATCTTTAAACATTTTGTTGTTGTAAACATATCAATTAATCAACTACATTTTCTTTATTAAAAAGGGGAGTGATGTAATGTTTCCAAGTAATTAATTTAATGAATTACATCCCCTGTTTTATAATTTACTTTCACTTTCAATACTTCCAGTCTTCTACTTTCACTTCCTGTTTTGGTTATCTTTGTATCCTGCCGGCAAGCAGCAACCAACTCTGTATCATGCTTATCAATAAACTTTAATCTTCATCCATCCATCTTTGCATTATTAAATTATCATTTAATACCCATTCAAACATTACACCTTCTTCAGCCAACAACAAAATAAACAATTAAGACTAAATTCCAGATATGGGACAGAGATAATTGGTAGGTCTTCTCTTGTAGAAAAATCTTGGAAAGTAAACACGTTAGTCGTTCAGTTTTGGACAATGTCAAAATTGTTGAAGGTTTTGGTGTGATAAAAGCTGGAAAACTTTTTCAGACGGACAAAACATGTTTGTTTAAAACCCTATTGATCGGTTCATCTTAACACACCTGAGGCTATTCTGAGGGCACAGATGAGATAATATTAATAATAATAATAATAATTAAAAAAACTGTCTCACTGTTGCTCCTAATGTCGTTATATGAGATTCATATGGGTATTGAGGTTGTTATCAAATTAAGAAATTAAGGAGCAGGTGTAAGATAAAGAACTGAAAAAGTGTGTATGAAATGGGCCAGACAAAGCAAAAAAGAAAAATACAAGAAAAAAAAACGTCCCAAAAAATCAGTGGACCTCGAGGTATTTGTCTTTCTTGCCTCGTCCGATCATCAGTGCCTTCATTTGTCGAGGCAATTTGGTGCTGGAGACTACAAAGATGTGCCGTGTGCATTTCTTTTGGAGATGAGACACGGTAGTCACCTCTATCTCAGTTTGGACCCAAACAATTGTAAAAAAACGTAAATTGAATACGAACTTAGGTTGATAAAATGGTCTATAAATAGAAGAAAGAGCAAAAAGGAAATTGGTCTGAACATCAAACATATTTCAACTTACAGGAAAAAACAAAACAAAATACTTTCATACAAAAATATATTTGCTAGATGACTTTTACTAAAATCTACAAAACTCTGAGCTTTGCTTGGTGTCTGCAAATTGCAATTTAACTTTTATCGAGTTTGAAAAATAAGAACCTCAGAGAAATCATTTGTAATATAAATCTTATCGTCTTTATCAATAGCAATAGCACAGGGGTCGGTCAGGCCATCCTTTGAAGTCAAAATGTCCTTGACCTTCTCTCCTGTCGGTGTCAAAAGTGTGACACACTTTGCCCCCTTGTTCAGCACATACACATGACCAATGCTATCACAGGCAACTCCTTGAGGTGATTTCAACTCATGGCCTTGGTCACTGGGAGGATATCGAAACTTGACTTTCCCAGCGTTGTTGATACTTAAAAGCTTTGGAGCTGATGTTTGGTCGATGACATAGATGACCCCGTCTTCAGATGTGGTGATGAACTGTGGCTTTTTGAATAAGATTTTATTGGTAGTAAGGTCCTTTTCGATGGTTTCACTGATGAAACCATTGAGACCTACAAAGTCAACAGAAGGCGGTGATTGACAGGTTAGAAGCAGACTTGATTCACTGTAAGCAGCAATTCCTGAGTAGCATTTCCCAGTGGGAACGGTCTGTTTCAATATAAGTCTTTCTCCTGTGACTCCAACAATATAGAAGCAAAATTTTCCTACAATAGCCACGTAATGTGGAGAAATGGCCACAATGCATTGCGGCTCTGAGTCTAGTTCAATGTGACTGAATATGGTGTATCTATCTCCCGTATCTTTGGCAGCTGAGACTCCGTTGTGTCCGTAGGCCATCATGATGACACTCCCAGACGGCATGACAGTCAACCCAGAAATCTGCTGAAAATTGCCTTTACTCTTCTTGGCAGAAATTGCTGACACAAACTTTGGCTTTGCCAATATTTTTGCATCCTGTCCAAGTTTTATCTCATAACTCTCTCCAGCTTCACCCTCTGTCTCTTTGTCCACTTCCCCAGCCGTACTCACAGTGACCGACCCCAAATTCTCAATCAAATTCAGGATGGACCTTCCTGCTTCTAGTTTTTGCTCAAATCTAATGCTGCGGGCGACAAGTTTTGTTGGTCGTATTTCAACCTCCCTGATCTGTTCCTGGACAGCTTCCAGCATATCCGCAGTGATGCTTTTACTTAATGATTTTTTCCCCAATCCTGCCAAAAGCTTTTCACAGCTATTCAAAGATTCTAGATCGTGTTTATAGCTTTGCTTCGTCTGCTGAATTCTTTCTTTCTCTTCTGCGTAGCTCTCCTCTAATTCTTCAAGAAGTTGAATTTTTCTACTGTCGATTAATTCTTGGATCTTTTTAAACGACATCTCTAGTCTCTTCACTTGAGTTTGGTGAGTCGTTTGAATTTCATCCAAGTAGTAACTTAATTCTGCACTCTCTTTTTTAGCCGTATCTTGTAAATTTGCCAATCTTTCCTCAAGACTTGATGAAGTATTTGAACCAGAGCCACCATCCGTTTCATCTACTGAAAGAAAAATTATATGTATATATTATATTAAGTTTTTTCAATCGTGACAATCTGCAGAAATACATTACTATTTTTAAATGTTGTCTATTTGAGTTCATCAATCATGTACATTTTATGTATTTTTTATTTTAACTATAAAAAAACAATAAATTTATGGAAATATTTTTTTAAAAATTACAGTGCAGCCTCGATATAACGACATCGTCGGGACCGGGAAAACGTGTCGTTATAGAGGGATGTCGTTACAGAGAGGTTTCCTATGTGTGTATATCAGGAGGTGTTTTGGGTCTTGTGTAGTGAATGTATACTTTTTCATTTTCCCTCTGTAGTTTATCCGGGCTTGGGACCGGCAATGAATGGAGAGTGGACAAAGGATTTATAAACAGTCCAGTGTTGACCTGTCACAGGCATTCATTGGGTGAAAGGCGAGCCTTCTGATTGGTGAAAGGCGAGCCTTCTGATTGCCTGCGGTGTTGTACAAATGTGACTATTGATTGGCTGAAAAAGAAGCGTTTTCATTGGCTACAATAAGAACTAGCTCTGGGCTTATTACGAGTAGACAACATACATAGAATGGAAGATACCACTTGTAATAGTTACGAACAATTTCATGGTAGACAATCACCTTCAAGGTTTGTCGGACCAGAAATGTCGTTATACAGGGGTTTTGCTGAAATGTACGTCGCTATAGAGGTTTTTTTTATTACTAATGAAATATAGTAAAATAAAATGGGACCTGAGTACTATGTCGTTATACAGGGAATGTCGCTATAACGGATGTCGTTACATCGGGGTTGCACTGTAATCTCTATCAATCATCACACAAGCACAATTCACAGGTTTCACAAGAAATACCCATCCTTGCACCACCATCACTACCCTCACAAAACAAAATGAACAGATTTTAAAAACTCTTGAACACATGAAGACTAAACTTGTAAAACATTTTAAAAACTCTGTTGTTATAAAAAACCAATCCTCATCTCTGCTACTGCTACAGTAGATCCTTGATTCGGTTTAAAACTATCAGTGACGAATCGGGTGATTTCAATGGTGAAAATGATTCTCTATTTCCACAGTAAATCCATTGTGACATTTTATCATAGATGAGAATTGTGAATTCACACTAAAATCATATTTATTGATTATTTCCTGATACCATTCCATGCAATATTTCCGCATTTTGTCAGACTTGTGATAGCCCACAAGTGATCAAAGATCATCCTACATTTAATACCCAAATGAACGACAGAAGATGAAACAGAAAAACATGAACTTATATAACAAAAGACATAAAGCTGCAGATTCCTATCACACTGGGTCCTTGGAGGAGACCCTTTACTCATCCCCATAATCAGGTGTAAAAGGAAGACCTGGCCATTAACAGTACAGCATTGTCTCTATCGGAAAAAAATGGTAATATCGTCTGATATAATATGTCATGTCTGGTCTTGGATGTTAAGCGTTGCTACGGCCAGGGACCCCTTGTAAAACGCTCAAAGCACTTTAGTGGATATTGCGCAATATAAATTCTCTTGTTTTTGTGTGTTTTTTTTATGAGTACCTTCAACAGATTTGCTCCTGGGAGAAAGGTCATCAGGTCGGCCTCCCCTTCTCTCCTTGGCAGCCTTGACCTTTTCCCCATCCTGGCTTTCACCCTCAGCCTCCTCTGCAATCGCTTCGATCATTCCAGTCAGAACAAAATTTGTTGGGAATTGCGAGGCCCACCTCTCCACAGCTTTACTAGGGTCTGGCACATAAATTTTTTCTCTATATTAAAAAAAAGAAAAAAAGAAGAAGAAAAAAAAGAAGACTATAATCCTATGTATACCTACATAAATAAATAATAAAAACAAAATAAAATGAAATCCCCTTTATTCATCCCCAAGGGGAAATTTGTCTTTTCTTTAGCGTCTATTCCACGGGAAGACTGGAATAAACCCAGGCATCAGCTGCAAAGTGAGCTAGGGCAAAAGGCCACACAGCGCAGCGGATATTCGACCTCAGTACCTTTTGGGTACGAAGCAAAGACAATACCACTGAGCCACATTGCCCCAAGGCCCATAAAACAGGAGTTTATCCCGGTTTTATAGTGCAAAATGGACAATAGCAATTGCTTGGTACCCTTTGGATAGGATGCTAGTCTATCCCAAAGTACTTACCACCAGATATAACAGATTCAGCTACCCAATCACTGCTGGGTGGACAGGGGGAGGGGGGGGGGGGGCCAGAAAATAAATCTCGACAGCACCCGGGATTGATCACAGTCCCCTTTGCATATGAAGCGAGTGCTCTACCAACAGAGTTATCGGAACCCAAAGGCGGAGAATAAGGAAAGTATTAACACGCGGTTGTAATGGCAAACACAATCAGACTCACAAGAGTCAAATGTCATTTTTATGTTTAGAGATCTGACAAATTGTGTGTGACACAGTGCCAGACAAAGCAAAAAGACAAATACAAGAAAACAAAACATCCCACAAAATCAACCTGTAATGTTTTATACTCACTTCTTCTGATCTTTATCTTCCACCAATGTCTGCAGGCATAAAAAAAAATAAATGAGCTTTTATAGCGCAATATCCACTAAGTCTGCTCAAAGCGCTTTACAAGGGGTCCCTGGCCAACAGCAACATTTAACATTTAGGATGGGACAACGCCTGTTAGGCAATGCTACAATTTTTTTCGGACAGAGACAACGCTGTTAACAGCCAGGTACTCATTTTACACCTGAGTATGGTGAGAGAATGCAAGTAAAGAGCCTTCTACAAGGACTCAACTATGTGCCGAGCATGGCTCAAACCCAGGACCTTGCGATCCGAAAGCGAGTGTCATACCACAAGACCACATAGCCACACAGGCATAGGTCTAGTTATATAAAAAATATCCTAGAATGGACAGATATGATTGGAAGAGAGCTTTACAATAACGTATACAGACGGAAGGAATGGGCAGCCAATGTCAATGAGGATGACGGTGGATAGTAAGTGGTAAATGCTTGCAGGCCTAATTTGTAACTGAAGTTTAGTGATGAAAATAAACATGGCATTCAACAGGTTAAATCTAAGACTTGCAATGTCTTCTGATGACACTTTACGTACCTACAGTCTGGGCAATTGAATGTGGTACTTTTCCCCCCATCCATTTCCTTTTCCAAGTAGGCACCGAGGCATGACTTGCAGAAATTGTGTAAACACGGCAGAGTCTTGGGCTGGTGGAACGGGTTGGTACACAATGGGCAGGTCAGGTATTCAGCTTGTAGACGCTCCGAAGTACTCATGGTTCAAACACAACTGGTGATGGTGATGGGAGATTTATGAGTTTTTAAAAGTTAATTCTGGTGAATATCTTTTGACAGTTTTGTCAATGTTTTCATTACTTTCTTTTCTGACATAGAACAAAACTAACAAATAACATGAAAATGAAACTCCCTCATCTAGTAAAATAGATTCTTGACACAGACCAACCATTTTCATAGTAGCGTGCCAATTAAGTGGTCAATCGTTAACTTATCAAGACACTATGAGAGTTTATCAATCATAATCTGGATTAAGCGATTGATTTCCAACAGAATTATTGAAAGACATTCCTCAAGCTACTAATGATGGACTTGTTCTGACATGTTTTTGAAAAAAAAATTTAATTAAAAATTTGTAGAATTGATTGACATGGTCAAAATAAAACTAATAGAGAGAAAGGATACAGATAGATATCAATCTAATTCTTACAAATTCACAGACTAATGAGAGAATTTTGTGTCAATATCAAAATGTAAGGAATCCTTGTCGATGCCAGTGCTAAACAACAGTATCACACCAAAATACATCACTTAGCGGTTTAATGTGTCCGCCATTTTAGGGGGATATTGTCTATGTTGTGCTTGCTAGGGAATGATAAGCATTTCCGTGTTGTGTGTTTGTGTTTATTGTCTCAATCGAGGTTGTGAGCTGTTTCTGTGTTGTCGTAATGTTCCATTTTCGTAAATGTGCTTTTCTCATGAATTGTGACATCATGCCTTATATCAGGTTATATAAGCTGTCGTCCCCTTTCACTCTGTATTCGTTGCATATAATTTGAAGAATCATTCCCTGCGGATTAGCAGTATAACCAAACCAAGGTATATGTACTTAGTGAATCACGAATCTACCGACTCAGTTGGAAAACATGCCTTGTGCATATCATTTATTTACTTTATTCGAAGTGACTGTTTCTCTCAACAAATAAACTTGAACTCTATTTCTCCTCACAGTTTTCAGTTTCCGTTCTCAAGACTTTTTTCCGACCTATTTGCGAGAGTTCGGTGCTATCTTTCATCATTCTGCAACTTCTACAATGACCAAGAGGAAGCAGCCATAGAGCTAGATATTACCCCTACCACCAAAAAAGTCAACGAATTTTTTTTAGATAAAGAGAAAATTGAAGAAAGGAAAAAAAAAATGAAAATGAAAACTGAAACAAAACATAAAATATAAATAATTTTTGTGTTGGGTGGCTGACAACTTGCAATCTCTGTCTTAAAATAAGTACAGATGATGAACAAAAACTCGCCCTCTCAACATAAAAGCTATTCGGATTGGAGTCTGTATAACCGTAACATTATCTTACAGAATATTCGGGAAAATAGAGTTCAGCATTAGGTTGGCCGAGCATATTTGAGAATTAGAGATCAAGTTTATTTCCTTAACCATTCGGAGAAATAGAGATCGTTTTTAGCCAGCCATTTTCATGAGTAGTCCTATCCCCCCCCCCCTGTCCACTCCCCCAAAATAAAAAAAGTAAAATTTTTGAAACTAAGATAAATTTGAAGAATGAAAAAAAAATTAAAGAAAAGATAAATAAAATTAAAATAATTTATGTATTGGACAGAGCTGACTACATGCAATCTCTCTTTTCTCAACAAGAAAAAACAAATAAACAATAAATAAAGAAGAAAAAACTCGCCTTTTCAACTACCGGCTATTCAGATTGGAGTCTGTATAACTCTATAACCATAACCTTATTTCACCGAGTAGTCGGTAAAATAGAGTTCAGCCTTATTCTGCCATGCATTTGAGAATTTGAATCTAGAGTTTTAGTTTATTTCCCGAGCGTTCGGAGCACAGTGTTCAGAGAAATAGAGGTCAGGTTTATTTTCCCGAACGTTCGGAGAGATACAGGCGGCCTATTTTATAACCCATCGTGAATGAGATGTAAAAATCTATCCACGACACATTGCTAAACTTGTTCATAGATCTCCATGCATTCTGAAACGGAAAGTTAAAGGCGAATAATAATAAGGGCAGTCAAAGTCAAACGTTACATCTTTATGATGAATGCACAATTCCACCTTTAATATTTTCATGTTAGTGTTACTTCAACTTCAAATTTGAAAACGATATTTTTCTCAGCGAAGTGACTATTCTCACCCCCCCCCCCCCCCCCCCCCCCCCCCCCCGATGCTAGTCTTCATAATAGTACACCCCCCCCCCCCCCCCCCCCCGGATGCTAGTCTTCATAATAACAAGATATGAAGTGAGTAGAAAAGTGCCAGAAGACAATAGAGAATAAAAAATTTTTTCGCGCGGTGGTGGGTTTGAACCTGCGACCTTATTGGTACGACAACTCCGCCTGGCAGGTGAGAGCGTGGCTCTACCGTGTGAGCTATCCACGAACACAAAAATATTCGTTTCAAAACCCAAAGTCATTTCTAGATCCCTCTCTCACCCACTTCTTGAGATCGCCGATTCGTTCGCCACCATCGCGAAGTAATTTTGACCAGCAGTTAAGCTTAATAGCCAATATTCTCATCACAAACATATAACATAGAAACGATTGAGACATTGAGTATGCTCCGTGTATGGGGTGAATTTTTAATTCAGAAAAGTGAGTGGAGCAGGCACTTATGTTGGTAAAAACAAGATATGAAGTGAGTAGAAAAGTGCCAGAAGACAATAGAGAATAAAAAATTTTTTCGCGGCGGTGGTGGGGTTTGAACCTGCGACCTTATTGGTACGACAACTCCGCCTGGCAGGTGAGAGCGTGGCTCTACCGTGTGAGCTATCCACGAACACAAAAATATTCGTTTCAAAACCCAAAGTCATTTCTAGATCCCTCTCTCACCCACTTCTTGAGATCGCCGATTCGTTCGCCACCATCGCGAAGTAATTTTGACCAGCAGTTAAGCTTAATAGCCAATATTCTCATCACAAACATATAACATAGAAACGATTGAGACATTGAGTATGCTCCGGTGTATGGGGTGAATTTTTAATTCAGAAAAGTGAGTGGAGCAGGCACTTATGTTGGTAACAACAAGATATGAAGTGAGTAGAAAAGTGCCAGAAGACAATAGAGAATAAAAAAATTTTTCGCGGCGGTGGTGGGTTTGAACCTGCGACCTTATTGGTACGACAACTCCGCCTGGCAGGTGAGAGCGTGCTCTACCGTGTGAGCTATCCACGAACACAAAAATATTCGTTTCAAAACCCAAAGTCATTTCTAGATCCCTCTCTCACCCACTTCTTGAGATCGCCGATTCGTTCGCCACCATCGCGAAGTAATTTTGACCAGCAGTTAAGCTTAATAGCCAATATTCTCATCACAAACATATAACATAGAAACGATTGAGACATTGAGTATGCTCCGGTGTATGGGGTAAATTTTTAATTCAGAAAAGTGAGTGGAGCAGGCACTTATGTTGGTAACAACAAGATATGAAGTGAGTAGAAAAGTGCCAGAAGACAATAGAGAATAAAAAATTTTTCATAATAGTAGTCCACAATTGTTGTATGTTTAATCCAAAGGTTGTAATGCAGTAATTTGTTAAGTTTCTTGTCACAAGTTGCACAATTTAAAAAAAAAATCAATCAAATCCAAATCGCAAAAAGCCGCGACGTTTTTTTCGGTAATCCAATCGGCCGGGGGGGGGGGGGGGGGGTGAGAATAGAGGCAGCCTTTTCTCAGACATCATAAAACCATCCAAAATCGAACAAAACTGATCTTATAGATATATAGTTCGTCTTTAAAGCACTGCAGTGCAAAAAAAAAAAAAGAAAAAAAAGGTGGGGGGGGGGGGGTTATCTCTTGTCTCTTGGACTTGGAGTTGGGAGAGGAAAATGTAAACAACTAAAGAACTCATAAAACTCCTAATACTACAGAATGCAGATCAGGAACTGAATGAAATGGCCGACCATTGCATTGGGATTGACTTACCAAACGTCCTGAGACGTTCCGATGGTTATATTATTAACAATATATTCAATAGTGATCACAACATAAACATTAATTTATGGATTTGTGATCTGATGTCGTTTTCTTCTTTCACATAGGCTACCACTACGACGAGATATCATCATCGCAGGATGTTGATGTCAGGGGAGTCGAGTGGGGAGCAGGGTTGCCAGATTAATTTCAGGCATTCTGCCAACTGGATTAGAAAAATCTGCCAAATACCACAAAAATCTGCCAAACCGTACCATTCATTCCTCGGCCTCGGAATATAAAATCTGCCAAATATATGCCAAACTGCCAAACCGATTTTTTCTCTGCGAGACGACTTCAAATTCTGCCAAGAAAAGGACAGTTGGCAGAAAATCTGCCAAATTGGCAACCCTGGTGGGGAGCACAGACCACAGATTACACAGGACAGACGATGACACGGACAAGTGTGTGTAATCTGTGGTGGGGAGTGGGGTGCCAAGCGGTGGCAGTGGGCTAATAAAGTAATAATATACTGTTTAACTTTTGGTTATAGCCAAGTAGGTACTGCCTTTTGAAATAACTGTCTCATGACACGAGAGATGTCTACGTGACAGACTTCTTCTCTTCTTTTCTTCTTCTTCTTCTTCTTCTTCTTCTCTCTTCTTCTTCTTCTTCTTTCTCTTCTTCTTCTTCTTCTTCTCTTCTTCTTCTTCTTCTCTTCTTCTTCTTCTCTTCTTCTTCTTCTTCTTCTTCTCTTCTTCTTCTTTCTTCTTCTTCTCTTCTTCTTCTTCTTCTTCTTCTTCTTCTTCTTCTTCTTCTTCTTCTTCTTCTTCTTCTTCTTCTTCTCTCTTCTTCTTCTTCTTTCTTTCTTCTTCTTCTTCTTCTTCTTTCTTCTTCTTCTCTTCTTCTTCTTTCTTCTTCTTCTTCTTCTTCTTCTTCTTCTTCTTCTTCTTCTTCTTCTTCTTTCTTCTTCTTCTCTTCTCTTCTTCTTTTCTTCTTCTTCTTCTTCTTCTTCTTCTTCTTCTCTTCTTCTTTCTTCTTCTCTCTTCTTCTTCTTCTTCTTCTTCTTCTTCTTCTTCTTCTCTTCTTCTTCTTCTTCTTCTTCTTTCCTTCTTCTTCTTCTTCTTTCTTCTTCTTCTTCTTCCTTCTTCTTCTTCTTCTTCTTCTTCTTCTTCTTCTTCTTTCTTCTTCTTTCTTCTTCTTCTTCTTCTCTCTCTTTCTTTTCTTCTTCTTCTTCTTCTCTTCTTCTTCTTCTTCTTCTTCTCTCTTCTTCTTCTTCTTCTTCTTCTTCTTCTTCTTCTTCTTCTTCTCTTCTTCTCTTCTTCTTCTTCTTCTTCTTCCTTCTCTTCTTCCTTCTCTTTCTTCTTCTTCTTCTTCTTCTCTTCTTCTTCTTTCTTCTTCTTCTTCTTCTTCTCTCTTCTTCTTCTTTCTTCTTCTTCTTCTTCTTCTTTCTTCTTCTTCTTCTTCTTCTTCTTCTTCTTCTTCTCTTCTTCTTCTTCTTCTTCTTCTTCTTTTCTTCTTCTCTTCTTCTTCTTCTTCTTCTTCTTCTTCTTCTTCTTCTCTTCTTCTTCTTCTTCTCTTCTCTTCTTCTTCTTTCTTCTTCTTCTTCTTTCTTCTTCTTCTTCTTCTTCTTCTTCTTCTTCTTCTTCTTCTTCTTCTTCTTCTTTCTTCTTCTCTCCTTCTTCTTCTTCTTCTTCTCTTCTTCTTCTTCTTCTTCTTCCTCTTCTTCTTCTTCTCTTCTTCTTCTTTCTTCTTCTTCTTCTTCTTCTCTTCTTCTTCTTCTTCTCTTCTTCTTCTTCTTCTTTCTTCTTCTTCTTCTTTCTTCTTCTCTCTTCTTCTTCTTCTCTTCTCTTCTTCTTCCTTCTTCTTCTTCTTCTTCTTCTTCTTCTCTTCTTCTTCTTCTTCTTCTTCTTCTTTCTTCTTCTTCTTCTTCTTCTTCTTCTTCTTCTTCTTCTCTTCTTTCTTCTTCTTCTTTCTTCTTCTTCTTCTTCTTTCTTCTTCTTCTTTCTTCTTCTTCTTCTTCTTCTTTCTTCTTCTCTTCTTCTTCTTCTTCTTCTTCTTCTTCTTCTTCTTTCTTCTTCTTTCTTCTTCTTCTTCTTCTCTTCTTCTTCTTCTTCTTCTTCTTCTTCCTTCTTCTTCTTCTTCTTCTTCTCTTCTTCTTCTTCTTCTTCTTCTTCTTCTTCTTCTTCTTCTCTTCTTCTCTTCTTTCTTCTTCTTCTTCTTCTTCTTCTTCTTCTTCTTCTCTTCTTCTTCTTCTTCTTCTTCTTCTTCTTCTTCTTCTTCTTCTTCTTCTTCTTCTTCTTCTTCTTCTTCTTTCTTCTTCTTCTTCTTCTCTTCTTCTTCTTCTTCTTCTTCTTCTTCTTCTTCTTCTTCTTCTTCTTCTTCTTCTTCTTTCTTCTTCTTCTTCTTTCTTCTTCTTCTTCTTTCTTCTTCTTCTTCTTCTTCTTCTTCTTCTTCTTCTTCTCTTCTTCTTCTTCTCTTCTTCTTCTTCTTCTTCTTCTTCTTCTTCTTCTTCTTCTTCTTCTTCTTCTTCTTCTTTCTTCTTCTTCTTCTTCTTCTTCTTCTTCTTCTTCTTCTCTCTTCTTCTTTCTTCTTCTTCTTCTTCTTCTTCTTCTTCTTCTTCTTCTTCTTCTTCTTCTTCTTCTTCTTCTTCTTCTTCTTCTTCCTTCTTTCTTCTTCTTCTTCTTCTTCTCTCTTCTTCTTCTTCTTCTTCTTCTTCTTCTTCTTCTTCTTCTTCTTCTTCTTCTTCTTCTTCTTCTTCTTTCCTTTTTCTTCTCTTCTTTTCTTCTCCTTCTTTCTTCTTCTTCTTCTTCTTTCTTCTTCTCTTCTTCTTCTTCTTCTTCTTCTTCTTCTTTTCTTTCTTCTTCTCTTCTTCTTCTTCTTCTTCTTCTTCTTCTTCTTCTTCTTCTTCTTCTTCTTCTTCTCTCTTCTTCTTCTTCTTCTCTTCTTCTCTCTTCTTCTTCTTCTTCTTCTTCTTCTTCTTCTTCTTCTTCTTCTTCTTCTTCTTCTTCTTCTTCTTCTTCTTCTTCTTTCTTCTTCTCTTCTTCTTCTTCTCTTCTTCTTCTTCTTCTTCTCTTCTTCTTCTTCTTTCTTCTCTTCTTCTTCTTCTCTTCTTCTTCTTCTTTCTTCTTCTTCTTCTTCTTCTTCTTCTCTTCTCTTCTTCTTTCTTCTTTCTTCTTCTTCTTCTTCTTCTCTTCTTCTTCCTTCTTCTTTCTTCTTCTTCTTCTTCTTCTTCTTTCTTCTTCTTCTTCTTTCTTCTTCTTCTTCCTTCTTCTTTTCTCTTCTTCTTCTTCTTCTCTTCTTCTTCTCTTCTCTTCCTTTCTTCTTCTTCTTCTTCTCTCTTCTTTCTTCTCTTCTTTCTTCTTCTTCTTCTTCTTCTTTCTTCTTCTTCTCTTCTTCTTCTTCTTCTTCTTTCTTCTTTCTTCTTCTCTTCTTCTTCTTCTTCTTCTTCTTTCTCTTCTCTCTTCTTCTTTCTTCTCTTCTACTTCTTCTTCTCTCTCTCTCTCTTCTTCTTCTTCTCTTCGTCTTCTTCTTCTTCTCTTTTCTTCTTCTCTCTTCTTCTTCTTCTTCTTCTTCTTCTCTCTTCTCTTCTCTTCTTCTTCTTCTTTCTCCTCTTCTTCTTCTTTCTTCTTCTTCTCTTCTTCTTCTTCTTCTTCTCTTTCTTTCTTCTCTTCTCTCTTCCTTCTCTACTTCTTTCTTTCATATCTTTCTTGTCTTCTTCTTCTTCTTCTCTTCTTCTTCTTCATTCTTTCTCTCATACTTCTACTCATATCTTAATTTCTTCTTCTTTTCATCTTCTTCTTCTACTTCTCTTCCTCTTCTCTGTCTTCCTTTCTATCTTCTTCTCTTCCCTCTTCTTCTTTTCTATCTTCTCTATCTTCATTCTTCTCTTTTCTTCTACATTTTTCCTCTTACTTATTTTTATCTATTCATTGGAAAATCATATTATCAAACCAGCATGTAAATGTAAACACAAGTGATTGATGAAATAAATAAAATCAATAAGTTTATTAATTGAAATGAACGAATAAAAAGCACTTATATTCTTGTAAATTTATTTATTTCTACTTAAAACACAATGCAAATATGACATGAACCATTGTAATTGACATTTCGTTTATAATATTTCTGAAAACGTATCTTTAAGCTGTCTAGCTAATCCTTTCCCTGCACCATGTGATAAAGGAAATGTCAAAGAGTTAAAGTTAAGTTATATTTCTTCGATTACATGAACTATTGCAGTAACTGCAGAAAATATAAATAAAGGACATTGTCTACTTCCAAGTGCAAATACTAGTAGGTCTTATAGCCGAGCGCAATTATGGGCCTGATTTAACATTGTTGTAATGGACAATATATTATTATTACGTTGGTTTGGGAAGGCCACGAGGAACATGGAGAAGAATTAAAGAAGCTGATATACAGAGAAGTGGTAAGACCTGGAATGAGATAAAAAATTGCTCGGACTAGGAAGGATGGAAACTGTTTGTCTGTGGCCTATACCCTGACCCAGGGTGAAAAAGGCAATGATGATGATGATGAACACTTTGGATTATAAGACCTACAAATATTTACACGTCGGTCTTTCTGATATTGCTTGTAACATGTATTACCAATTCAGAAAAAATGAATGGAGCAGGCACTTATGTTGATAACAACAAGAGATGAAGTGAGTAGGAAAGTGCCAGGAGACAATAGAGAATAAAAATTTCGCCGTGAAACTTTCCTACTCAACTTGTATTACCACAGCATCTAAAAACAGTATCATGTCGCGGCGATATTTTTGTTTGTTCATATTTGTTTGTTCTTTTTTTTTTTCTTCTTTTTTTATCTTTTTTTTTTTTGTTTGTTGTTGTTGTTTTGTTTTTTGTTGTTTTTTTTTTTTTTTGTTGCTTTTTTCGTATTGGGCTTTGTTTTTGGTTGATTGTTTGTTCTTTGTTTTATTTTGTTTTCGATTGTTTATAATTGGAAAGGGAGGGAGGGGGGGGGGGTTCGTCTTCATCCTTTTCTTTTTAAATTGTAGAGCAGGATGATTATTTAATTCACTTAATATAACGATATTTTTTATACTTCTGACCGTTTTAACGTAATATTCACTTTATGGGCATCTGCTCCACTCCGAAATACTAGTTTGACGCGGTGGGTCACCAACACGCTCACAATTTTATTTCATCTCTCACGTTCTCTTACGATACACCCATGCATAATGCATTGTGTTACCAGAGTGTCTCTGTTGTATAGTTTACAATTCTAATCTGTGTTACTCAACACTAGTATGTTTGTTTTTGTTGTTTGTTTTTTGTTTTGTTTTGTTTTTTGGTTTGTTTGTTTGTTTGTTTTTTTGTTATTTTTGGTTTTGTTTTTGTTTTGTTTTGTTTTGTTTTTTAAATTATTTTATCAGTCTTTGTCTGTATCTTGGGGTTGCGATAGCCCAGTTGTTAGAGCAATCGCTTCACACGCACTGGAACCGAGATCGATCCTGGGTGAAGTCGAGATTATTTTTTTCTGACGCCCCCTCCCCCCCCCCCCCACACACACACACACACACACACACACACACACACACACACACATTGACCACCCAGCTGTATTTTGGGGTAGCTCGGTCAGTTTAATCTGACGAAAAGTACTTTGCGATAAACTTGCTTCCCATCCAAAGGGTCGCAGCCAATTGCTATTGTTCGTTTCACTCTATAAATAGAAATCAGAATAAACTCTGGCTCCAAGGGGCAATAGCTCTGAAGGACTACTTGCCTGTAACCTAGTGCTCAATAATAATAATAATAATAAAAAAAACTAAAAACAACAACAAAAAACAACAAAAAAAAAAAACAACAACAACAACAATAATATTAATAATCAACAACCGGGTTTAAGGGCGCTAATGTATTATGTGTGTACAGGATAAAGTAAGCTTAAAGTGCTTTGACCACGTTTAGTCGACATTGTTCTATAACTGTTCAGGGTTTGTTTTCAAATTCAATTGATTTTATACAAGGTCTTTACCAGATAAAGTTAAATGGAGTTATGAAACATAGCATCATTATTCAACATTTATAGTAAGTGTAAGGCTTTCAATACATAAAACAAAATCAAATAAATGAAAAAGCAGACGAGATTAGCATTGGGCTGCGTAGATCGGAATCAAATATTTACTGTTCTCTTTTCAAGAGAGTGGTTCCTGTTGGAACTAAACATTATTTCATCGGAGAATAGACTTCATTTTTATGTACGAAAGTTCTACATTCAAACCCACTGAATATGGAGTTGATAATAATAATAATAATAATGCGTTTGTTGCTACTTCTGTCGCCTCCGCTTTTACTATTGATAATGATAACAATTGGGAAGGGGTGGTGATAGTGGTATCAATGATGAGAATGATGGTGACGACAACGATAGGGTTAACGACGATGATGGTGACGATGCTGACGATGATGATATTGATGGTGGTTATGATGATGATGATGATGATGATGATGATGATGATGATGATGATGATGATGATGATGATGATGATGATGATGATGATGATGATGATGATGATGATTATGATGATGATGCTGATGACGATGATGCTGATGATGATGATGATGATGATGATGATGATGATGATGATGATGATGATGACGACGACGACGATGACGACGACGATTATGGTGATGCTGATTGTCACATTAACGATGATGCACATTTATTTTATTAAAGTTTTAATTTATTAAGAACGGAGTTCATCTCACTCCAGTTATATTTCGGTAGGCTTAGAAAAACTTTACCTTCTAATTATTAGATCATCTTTCCTTTAACTCACTCGACCCTAACACCGACTATATCCGTAGTTTACCCGGGTTACTTTTTCCCCCTTGTCTATTTATTACATTTTTCTGAGACAAATTATAGGCGTAGTATCAAAGCTAATGTTTTTTAATTTTTACATGCTGATGGTAGTTGAATAAAACTATCTATGCACATGCTCAGTTTTAATACACTTCTTTCTAAATTTGAAAAGTAGGAAAAATCTCTAGGATTGTGAGTTAATAGCCTTCTCTTTGAATTCATTTCAAATTAGTGAATACTTTTCGTTCTACCTTCTGTCACGTAACCACTTATTATAAAAGCTGATCGATTTAATCTTCCTCACTCACTTCTCACCAAAGAAACCTGGCGAAGGACCATGGAGAAAGAATTAAAGGAAGCAGGCCTGTCCTGGAATACAGCCACCGCAAAAGCAGCCGATCGCAAAAAATGGAGATGTCTGGTGGATGCCCTATGTGCCTCAAGGCCCGAAGAGGATTAAACTAACAAACTAACTCACTTCTCTCAATAACTTATGCACTGACGGCCCGACCACTCCACTCCTCATATAATTTATAGTTCAAATATTTTTATCTTGCTATTTGGACTTGGTCAAAACTCCAGTATTGGATTCTAATCTCAAGACGCCGGAACTTTACCGTTTACCTTTGCCAACAACCGTGTCCTCTGCCTAGGAGTAGGACCTCACGAGTCTACACACCTTTATCCTTAAGATCCAGTAGTTATGTTATATTGTCATCTTATCATTTGTAACTCTGTGATCATTATTTATTTAGAATAACATTAATTTATTTAAATTTTATCTTTCTATATTCTCATCATTTTAAATCAATTCGTCATTTGTTCTTTATTTTAAAAGTAACTAGTAAATTCTGGGGGCCTTTTTTTTTCACATCTATATTTTATTAATGTAGTCGAGTTAGCTCTTAAGCACTCAATTAGACCATGACAATGATGATGATGATGATGATGATGATGATGATGATGATGATGATGATGATTATGGTGATGATGATGATGATAATGATGATGATGATGCTGATGATGATATACGTCTATTGCTAACGGGATCCCCATTCAAAGTTTATATCCGGAATGCCACTCAGCAGCTTTCATTTGGTGAAATTAGACCATGACAATGATGATGATGATGATGATGATTATGGTGATGATGATGATGATGATGATGATGATGATGATGATAATGATGATGATGATGATGCTGATGATGATATACGTCTATTGCTAACGGGATCCCCATTCAAAGTTTATATCCGGAATGTCACTCAGCAGCTTTCATTTGGCTAACTGGATGCCCCCCCCCCCCCCACCACCACCCCAAATATAAATTTTAAAAACCTGCACTCAGCACTTTAACTTACTTTATGCTAGGTTAAACTGGAGCAAGATATTATGGTATCAAAAATCAAATCATAGCATTCAATTATAATTCATATTCCAAATTATCAGTATCTTTTTCGTTAGCATAGACATGTGAACCTCGTTGCGGTAGTTCTGGTGGTTTTGAATCTGGGACAGATACAGAGTTGAACGCAGCCAGATGAGAATTATCAACAATTTCATATATGGCACCACATTCGTCCTCCTCCTCCCTGACGATTTCCTTGACAACCGGAGACTTCCCCACAGACACGGAAACGGGTTTCAACTTGACTTCAGTGAATAACTCTGGCTTTGATGTTGGCGATTTTTTATTTTGTGGGAAAATCTTGGATGGAAGTGGACGTGTTTTACTGATTTTGTTCGTTACCGTGGCAACAATTTCGTTCGTTTTAGTCTTCGCTGGTTTTGATTCCTTCGGAGCTTTTCCTTTTCCTTTGGACAACGGTAGAGGTACAGTATCATGTTTAGGTGGGTTAGGTGGACTAGGAGGCCTTTCTCGGGGTACTGATGAACGCAGTTCTCTTTGTATGGCGTTTATTTTATCATCGTCATTGGAACTAAAAACGGGCTCGAAGTACACATTTGCTTCATCCTCTATTTTAGTCGTTTCATTCAAGTACGACACAACACCTGCCGTCTTTCTGCTGGAAGTTGCTGGCGTGGATACTGCTTCGTAAGGGTAAGTATTGCGACCTGAAAGGAATGTATAGAAGGAAATACAATAAATATATGTATTTAAAAACTCTGGAAATAAAAACACATGAATATGTTTTGACCAGAAAAATCGTCCTTTAAATATTGATCAATTAGTCTCAGTTTTGAGAGTTTTTAACATGATGAAGGTCATCTTTATCGATCAATATTTGAAGGACGAGTTTTCTGGCCAATAATAATATTTGTAAAAAATGTTTGATTTTTTTTTTCATCAGAGTACGACGGTTTAGTGTCAGAGCGCTTTTCCATAAGTCTAACATGCTCAATACACTTCACAGTGCCTCATTACATTGGTTCAGTTCTTTACGATTTAACAGTTCGCGATCCATCGCCTTGATCTTGTGTGTATGTCGTGCTGCACCAAATGGTCTACATCAAATTAAAGGCATACATTATTAAATATGGGTTAAATTCTTTTTTTGATATCATATTATTTTATACGAAAAATGAATAAATTATGCAACTCGCCAGGTGTCATATCGGGATAAAGCATATGCAGGAAAATGTAATTGGAGGTTGAAATTATCAGGAATACAAAACGTAAATCCTTTGCAGTTAAAGGAATTATGACATTATTTTCCTGAGTAAAACATAAATTTAACCCAAGTCTGATAATTTTGACTATGGATTTAATATAAGTCATTTAATCAAGTGGCAAAAGAACCCACAGGTTTGGGGCGTTGGTTAGTATGGACATCTATCTATGTACTTTCTTAATCCGTAAGAGACTCAAATTTTACGATTCTCATGATCTCGACTTTGAATTGAAATTTCAGTCTAATATTTTGCCCACCCTTATATCGTATGATGTAAATACCACAGCTAATCACAATACGATGGAATCCCATGTGACGTGTACACAACATTAAAAACTATTCTTCGCTTACATGGCTCGTTATCTGCCTGAATGGGTATGGTTTAGTCCCCTATCAAAGCTTTATGGTGATAAAATATTCAAGTCAAACAGGATTTGTAAGATTCTCATAATAGCGGCAAACATTATTCATTTTGAAGATTACACACAAATGAGTAGATAACGCAAAAAAAAAAAATAATGATAAAAAAAGAAGTAGAGGACAAGAGGCCAAGAACATGACAAGACGACATCAAGAGCTGAACTGGATTGACAATTGAAGAACACACTACAACTACAACAACCTGGTTCAAGAATGGCTAGACGTCTAGCCATTTTCAGTCCACCTCTTATTATGAGATGACACAGGAAGTAAATAATTCTTACCATCAATGGCGTCCGCTTCTTTCTGTTCAGCACACTTGATTCCCATTTCCACAGCGTTCTTCCATTTATCAAGGTCTTCTTTGTTATCAGCCTGAAACTTTTAACCATAGATTTAATTAAGTTTCGTCGAAATATTTTTTTTAAACTTAAGCATTTATATAGCGCAAAGTCCACTAAACGCGCTCAAAGTACTTTACAAGAGATCACTAGCCAACAGCAAGACTTGACATGTAGATCGAGACATGATGCCTGTTAGGCGATATTGCAATTTTTTTTCCGACAACGATGTAAACGGCAAGATACTCATTTTACGGCGTGTTATAAAGTACTTTGTTAAGACTAGTGTCCAATCCGAGCGATGGCAAGCAATTGCTATTGATCCTTTAATACAATAGAAACCAGATATATCTCGGTGTTTTAGAGTCGGATTTAAAATACCTTTATCTAACAACAAAGAAATAAAATGTATATACTTGTATGTTTGTGCGTGTTTGAATTTGTATGTGTTGTGTGTGAGAGAAATAAGAATGCCCTTTGTCGACACTACTGATAGAATGTACCTATACAAATGTGCGGCTATGTGGTCTAGTGGTATGACACTCGCTTTCTGATCGGAAGGTCCCGAGTTCGGCGCATAGTTGAGTTCTTGGAAAAGGCTCTTTACTCACACTCTCTATACCGTACCTGGTCGTTAAAAAAATGGAATATCGCCTAACTGGCGCCATGTCTCGTTCTACATGTTCCATGTTGCTGTTGGTCATGGACCCCTTGTAAAGCGCTTTGAGCACATTAAGGGGATATTGCACTATATAAAATCTCAAGTTTATACAAATAAATAGATCGATAATCTGCTATAAAATAACTCATAAGCAGGCCTTCTATTTTATTTTTCAGTAAATATCTTTTGAAGAGCACATTCTTATCTTATCATCAAACAACATTTTAATAAGGAATTTATTCTAAAGCTTCAAAGAACTCTTACCTCATAGCTTTTATTTTTGCTTATGAAATCCAGTTGGAACACAAACTCTTTTTCCTTACGTGACAAATCTTTGAATTCACATCCTTTGAAGAATAAACATATATATATATATAAACATTTCAAGTAAAATTATGATCAACTGCTACAATATTATTTCAAGCGTTAGCTCTCATCCTGATGAGAACTAACGCTTGAAATAATATTGTAGAAGTTGATCATAATTTTACTTGAAATGTTTTATAAATAGCTCTTTTTATCAAAAAGTTGATCACCATTATTTCGTGTTTTTTTTTGTTTTTAAAATTCATATATATATATATATATATATATATATATATATATATATATATATATATATATATATATATATATATATATATATATCAATTAGAACGAAAAATAAAAGAGCAAATGTCTTAGTCTGCTCCATATCTTCGACTAATCAAAAAGTAATAGGTACGCTTACGATAATGAAAACTGCGAAATTTAGCTACAGACAAACAAAAAAACAACAAAAACAAACAAAACAAAAAAAAATAATATAATATAGATAGATATATTATTAAAATATTACCACAATGTTTGAGACAGTCTACATTAATGTTCAGGCTTAATTTGCATGTCAGACTGATTGTTAGATATAGATAGATAGATAGATAGATAGATAGATAGATAGATAGATAGATAGATAGATAGATAGATAGATAGATAGATAGATAGATAGATAGATAGATGGATGGATAGATAAATAGATAGATGGATTGATTGTATGATTGATTGATTGATTAATAGGCAGGAAGATATAGGTAGAAACACGGATGGATAGATTGGTCTCTCGATTAATCTTTTCATTGATTGATTGGTTGATTGATTGAGTGATTAATACAACCTACCATTCAAATAGACAGCCCCGTGGAAAGTCTTGTCCGACGGTTTAATAAACCAATACATGATGTTTTCATGGATGACGCAGTATTTCTTTGTATCTTTCTTCTGCTTGAATAACTTTTGCTTGCCCTCTGTCAAATAATTATTAATAGATAGACGTTTTAAGTATTTTAATGGAAATGATTGAAAAATATGGTTTTGACTAATTATTACTTTACATATGTCAAACCAAGGAATCGATTGTTTACCAAATTAAAACCAATGCAATGATATGACAAATAAAAAAAAGAAGCGGTCATTCAGCAGTTTCTATAGCGTGAAATAGACAATAGCAATTACTTTCCATCCCTTGGATAGGACGCTAGTCTACATTTCGCCAGATCTGACAGCCAGCTAGCTATCCAATTACTACTGGGTGACAGAAGGGTCAAAAAGAAATCTCGACTGCACCCGTGATGGACCTCTGCCACTCTGCTTGTGAAAATAATGCTCTGCCAACTGAGCTATCGAGATCCACAATGATGAGAGAATACAGAATTTTATTAAATGAAAGTTTCTATTATAAAAGTATTCACTCACGTATGATGCAGTGTACTAAAGTATCAAATGACAAGATGGGGTAAATTGTCTTTAAAAATTCAGTTACGTACAGTCAGGGAACCAAATTCAGAATCTCAACTGAACATCATCAACTTTGTATCAACTTTGTCTACACATTTTCCACCCTTTAAAAAGTTCTAATTTCTGTAATTTTCAAGAAATATCAGCTTTTTGTTTTGGTTTATTTCTCATTAATCAATCCAGGGAATGGGACGATAAAGAATTTTTCCAAAGTATTTCAAAATAACTTAGTATTGAAGAATATTTGTGGCGAATATCACGAAAAGTTCCTTTTGGCATAGCCTCATATGTTAAGGAATTATGAATCAAATGCTTGATGTTAATTGAAATTATCCACCCTGTCCATTTTGAGCATTTATTAGAGATGAGGTTGCGCCTCCTAATATTTGCCCTTGAAGGAAAAAGAATTTGAAGTGGGGCTCAAAACCTGGATCCCACAGGCCTTACTCACACAGTGGTATGATATCAATGAAACGATATCAAGTTGACCACTGTTATCTTTACCAGTTAACTGCCAAACTCTGGGAAAGCATGTAGGTATTTAGAATTTGATATAGATCTGAACAAGTGTGCATGGAACGTGCCAGACAAAGCAAGAAAGAAAAATACAAGAAAAAAAAAAGACATCCCAAAAAATCAGTCGACCTCTGATTATTTGGGATGTTTTGTTTTTTTTCTTGTATTTTTCTTTCTTGCTTTGTCTGGCACTTTTCATACACACTTATTCAGATCTTTATCTAACACATGTGCCTGCTCCTTGGTATCTTAATTTGTTTAGCTTTCAAATATCGATCGTTTTAAATGACAAAAACTCTCAAACCTGGGACTTTACGTTAAATATCCCTCGTCTTAGCAATAACCATCATACCCGAGACTTCGCAAAGTCGTAGGTTTGAGAGTTTTTGCCAAGACGACTGTCATTTAAATCAATCGGTTTTTTTCAGAGTGCGGCAGTTAACTTGTTAAATGTAACCAACCAACTCTATTGGTATTATGTCGAGGTGGACCAGATTTTGAAAAGTGAATATTACGCTAAAATTACCCCCCCCCCCCCCCCCCCAAAAAAAAAAAAACAAATAAAAAAACCAAAAAAAAACAACTAACTTTTAAATCCCAGATACTACACCCGAATCTATTGGCCTTAATAAAACATGCATACGTGTATTTAAACAAAGAGTTGTATTGTTCACTATAAATGCAATTATTATCACTTAAATCATCCAGACACAATATTATTTCAGGGCGACAACAGGTCACAAATTAATTGAAGCCTACCTCCCGATTTTCTTTGGAGTAGATATCCCAACCTGGTTGGTTCTTTAAGAGCAGCGACTGTGGTCTGGGGGATATCTGCAAGGCAAAGATGAATTGGTGAAAACAGAATCACCTTTTACGAAAATTATACTCCCGATATCTACCTGACCTTTCCCTCTAGAAAATGCTTCATTTTGTAATTGATGCAACATAATGATTCAATGATTCTTTTAGAATAAATGCAGTTCATTATCAAGAATATTCTTAGAAGAAAAAAAGAGACAGCCAGATGAATAAAAAAGATATAAGAGTAAGACAATTAAGACTGAGGTGCATGAATGAACAGAGTGCAAATTAGTATTTTCGATGCAGTTTCTTTGAAGTTTTACTCAAGTTTTTTAAAAAGCTGCCGAGGTGACTTCTAAACCCTATCTTTTTCCATCTCTCTCGCTCTCTCTCTCTCTCTCTCTCTCTCTCTCTCTCTCTCTCTCTCTCTCTCTCTCTCTCTCTCTCTCTCTCTCTTCCAATCTCTCTCTCCCTCTTTCTCTCTCTCTCTCTCTCTCTCTCTCTCTCTCTCTCTCTCCCTCTCTCTCTCTCTCTCTCTCTCTCTCTCTCTCTTAATTTATACATCTATCCACACACACACACACACGCACGCACACACACACACACACACACATTCTTTTGTATGAGCGCGCGTGTGCGTGTTTATGTGTTTGTGTGTGTAGTTGTGTGTGCATGTGTGTCTCCACTTGTCGTTCCGTCAAATAAATGGTAGATAATATTTAAAGAACTGG
>NC_088360.1:31319599-31329599 GCF_034508935.2 Berghia stephanieae
AGATCTAATAGTTGGAATGTCAATCTATAAACTACGAGTATTACACAGAGCATAGAAAGCACAAAACTATTAAAGAACCTGAAACAATAAACACATGACAGAAATATTCCCGGCTTCTTACACACAAGGGTATTGAAAATAACTGTTTTGAGCCGTAGTACAAATAAGCTAGTTCTGCTATCTCTAACTTATTCGAATGTTCAGCATGCTTACTCCACTTTATCTTGATAAAACAGAATACTGAGAATGTCACAAACCATTTTTACATCTTGGCAAATGGTTCAGTTTGAAAATTTCTCAACAACTCTCAACTAAACTCGGTGATAATAACATGATACCCATGGCTGGCCAACACAGAATGACGTGTGCGAAAACATAAATGCATTTTAGCCTTTACAGAGTGTTCTTTTATGAACACGAAGTATTTCAAGGAAGTGTAATGGATGAATGGTTTTTCGCGGTAGAGCGGGTTTGTGTATTAAACAGACGACTAGTGATTGGCGGCTACACACAGAAACCTTATCACAGAGTAAATATATAGGCAACAAAGGTCCGGGCATTGGAGATCCTGTAGAAAATGATAAGAAGTAAACTGGTGAAGGTTGCATTCACAAAGTGACAATAATGATGGTAATAGTAATAATAATAATAATAATAATAATAATAATAATAATAATAATAATAATGATGATGATGATGATGATGATGATGATGATGATGATGATGATGATGATGATGATGATGATGATGATGATAATAATAATACTTTTTAGAAATAGGGTTGGGGATCAACATTATTCCGTACAGCCAAGATTAAATTTTTATCATCAACACAGAATTACCGGCAAATCTAAACAAAAAAAAACAAACAAACAAAAAAACAAACTATTAGACAATTTTTCACAGATTGGTCTACGAAGAACATGCAAACCTTTCTTAAATTGAAGACGATTTCATTTCCCGTTGCCGCAAATGAATATTATTTTTAATCTGCTGGAGCGTAATGCTTCGGTCTTTTTATTATTGTGATCGCGAAGACTAATCAAAACGCGGGATTTATGACACACCCTCAATCTGCTCACCTGCCCTACACGTATCGTGTCGATCAGATAGTGTTAGCTTGGCTAAGAACCTCACAACATTGCCATCCGGGAGTATAACGGACCAACACACAAAACTACGTGTGTGTAATATTGGTCGATAATAGTTTGGTTAATATAGTTTAGTGAGAATCACTCATAAGCGTAGATGGCAAAAAAAATAAAATAATAACAAAGACCTGAGTGACGTCATCTTCATTCTATCTAATACAGTAGAGTGATAATCAAAATAGATGAGTGCCTGTTTTTAATAGTAATAGCCTTTATTTCTCTGAAAATAATGCGATTTCTCCATTAATTAACATTAACGTAGTGTTGGTGTTTTTTTTTTTTTTTCTGCACCTGTCTTCGTGGTGTTAGTACATGGAGTTTGAAGTCCAACGCAAAAATAGGGCCACAAAACTTAAAGTAATTATGATATCTGTACGTCTTAGTTAATAAAAAACATATAAGCAAGCGTTGATGACGAAAGAAATTAAAAACTACAAAAATAGAAGTAGCAGTTAAGATTTTTTTTAAATAATCTTTTAGAAAGACATGATGAGATATATTTATTAGCTAGGTGGCTCCATGGCGCAGTGATTTAGCTGTCAGATGGTGGCAGTCCAAGCAGTGTCAAGTGTCAAGTCAATGCATCGATCAAATAAAGACAGAAGCATTGATTGATCAGATCTGAAAAAAACTTCTCTTGATGAGATAGATAATTCGAAGCTGACGTCACTCAGGTCTTTGTTATTGTTTTTTGCCATCCTCGTTTATGAGTAATGCTCACTAAACTGTATCAACCAGGCTATAAACGTTCATGGTTACACACAGTTTTGTGTGTTGGTCCGTTATATTTCCAGATGGCAATGTTGTGAGCTTCTTAGACAAGCGCATAATATCTATAGCAGGTACAAGTCGACATTGAAGCGACTGAAACCAAGAATCTGTCGAGTTAGACCGGATTTGGGGATGGAACAAATTACATGAACAAGTACTGTTTCTTCATGAAAATGTCCTTCCACACACAAATTATGTCAGGAAAAGGGAGGTAATCGATGGACAAAGATGTCTTACCGTCCGTATTCACCAGACTTGACACTATCAGGCTTCCATATTTTTGGTCCACTGAATGAGGCAATGAGGGGACATCGCTTTGAAGATGATGAAGAAGCCAAGACAGTAGTTAAACATTGGCTGAAAGTTCAGTCAACTCAAGTTTACGGTACGAGAACGGAATACATGGCCTTATAATAATAATAATAATAATAATAATAATAATAATAATAATAATAATAATAATAATAATAATAATAATAATAATAATAATAATAATAATAATAATAATTATAATGGTGATGATATCCATCATCATCATCCTCATCATCATCATCATCATCATCATCATCATAATCAACAACAACAACAACAACAACACAACATAAAACTCAGACTCTTTGCAGTGAAAGGGAAGGAAGAAACGTTGAAGAGGAGGAACAGATACATAAAGATAGAAGAAACAGCTTGATTTAATAGACTCCTTTTTACGTCCATCCATGAAGTAGACCTCTACGACATATATATGGATAGTGGGTGGGGGGAGGGGTCCAGTCGTCTTTCTTTGTGTTTTTTTGTTTTTTTAATCCCCCCCCCCCCCTTTTTTTTCGTTTTTTTTTTTTTTTTTTGGTATGATCATAAGGGCGAAGTACTGTCATTACAAAACGGAGATTTTCACCAAATAGTTGGGACGATGTAATGAGAGAAGCTAGTTTTTTTTAAAGGGAGAATTTTGTTTCTCTCGTATATTTTCTTTTCGCTTTGTTTGGAGTATCATCTGCTGACATATTTTCAGATTTTGAATATGGCCGGCATAAAGGAGAGTAAGTTAGTGGAAGTAAATAAGTAAGTGAGTAAGCGCACTTAAGTACTTTGTCTTTTTATTTTTCACTTGTGACAGATCCAAACTTTTTACTTTCATACTTTCAAAAAAATATAATTCAATGCCTTTGTCCTCGTTTTCGCGATTTTTTGGGGGTAAAAGAACGGTAAATAGGTCACAGCGGCAAACGCCTATTCTTTGTTAAGAATAATATAATAAACATTATGTCAACCACCTTAGGGTAACCTTTCTTTTGTACTAGCCATATCATAATACAGGTAATCATAGGATGTAAGGTACAGTCCCCAAAAGAGAAAAGCTGATTTTAATTAATCTTTTCCCTTTTTGTATTGTCTGGCACTGCATCATACAGTGTTTTCCACAAATGGATAATGGAAATAACTTATTCAAACTATTGGCCATAATAATACAAAGCAGTTTTATTCACGAAATAAGTAATAAAGTAGATAGTACATTTGTGAATTAAACATTTTTTAAAAATTGAACACATCAATATTATTATTTGCAGCATTACTCCATGGCCACAAGTGATGATGATGTTGATGACTATGATGTCCACGACGATGAGGATGATTGTGATGATGATGATGATGATGATGATGATGATGATGATGATGATGATGATGATGATGATGCCCACGACGATGAGGATGATTGTGATAATGTGATATGCTCATGATGATGATGATGATGATGATGATGATGATGATGATGATGATGATGATGATGATGATGATGAAGGTGTTGACGGCGGCGGTGGTGGTGATGATAGTCGTCATCATAATTACCATCAACCTCATCATCATCATCATCATCATCATCATCATCATCGTCATCACATTATCACAATCATCCTAATCGTCGTGGACATCATAGTCATCAACATCATCAGCATCACTATCATAACAATAATCATCGTCGTTATCATCAACAACGTCGTCTGTTCCACATTGTACAAAAACATTTCTAAAATTCACATATCAAAGCAAGCGATATTGAGCGTATAAGCCATGTGCATATTGATATTATTACTAGAGCTATAACACATTCTTACATTTCGTTTTGATAAAGTGATCGATAGTGAATGGCATTTAAACTCTTCCTTGAAGTCTACCTGGACCTAAAGTATCGTGAATATTTTGCAAAAGACTTGTATTTCTATCCTATCCAAAGAATAGCAATATATAATTGCTACTCTTCTTTTCATACCACACATTAAAGACATATAACTCAACTCGCTTCACATCCAACAACTGTTACTGTGCGTATCGAGTTTCAGAACTGGTCCTTATGGCTCTGGGGGGACGAGCTTTTACTACATATTACACAATAATAATATTTTACTAGCTCCGAAATAGATTTTAACTTTCCCCTTTTGTTTAGAGAAAATGTTATTGTGAATAAAGACCTTTTAGATTTTCTATAAACGCTCCTAATTCTAAACCCCACATAAACAACCCGCTTACCTTAAAAGAGAATCCACCTTCTACATAATATTACGAAAAGAAATTTTAGAGATTTATTTTCACTTTTTTTTAAAAATGTAATTAAAACGGAAATTGAATTTTTAAAATTTCAACGCTGAACTTACTTTCACAACAGATTACACGATTCCAATAATTTCAATGTTGGAGATTTGTCGGACACTGTTTCAGAGGCACCTTTTCCGATTTCTATCTTACACCGGTGCCAGCTCTCTCATTTGTCATTTTCGTATAGATAGTGTGCGCTTGGCTAAGAAGCTCAAAACATTGCCATCCGGAAATATAAAGGACCAACACATAAATCTGTGTAACCATGAACTTTTATAGATAGTATGCAGATGACGTCACTCAGGTCTTTGTTATTGTTTTTTGCCATCCGCGTTTATGAGTAATGCTCACTGAACTGTATTAACCCGACTATAAACGTTCATGGATACACTCAGTTTTGTGTGTTGGTCCGTTATACTTCCGGATGGCAATGTTATGAGCCAAGCGCATACTATCTATATTCTGGATAATCCAGTTAAGTGAGACTTACTCATAAACGTGGATTGCAAAAAACAATAACGAAGGTCAGAGTGACGTCAACTTCGTTTTATCTATATTCAAAATAAAAATGGAGCATACTCTAAATATGTCTTCGTCTTGGTCCTCTTGTGTTCAACGTGTGTTTATCGTGATGCAGGGGAGGGGTCACAGCGGAGCCCCTGCTGTGTAATGTGGTAGTAGCACGTTGACCGGTAATCAGGAGGCCTGAGGGTTTGATCTCCAGTCAATGTCGGCGGATTTTTTGGGGATGTTATTTTTTTCTTGTATTTTTCTTTGCTTTCTGCTTTGTCTGGCACAGTTTCATACACACTTTTTCAGATTTCTAAAATTTCTTTTTTTTTTTTTTCATAAATTCATTCCTTGCATCAACACGTGGAAAAATTAAAAATGACTAATTTGATGATGTATTTTAATACACCGGCTAAACATATGCTTTGAGGTCAGTTGTCGAGTTTCAATGTTAGTCCATTGCTTGATTTTTTTTAAAAAATCATAAAGACAGTAAAAATACATTTTATTTTTTTTTTAAAAGTCTCCATAGCAGATCTCCACAGAAATAAATTCGTCATGTATACACGCATATTATCATAATGCTCTCTCTCTCTCTCTCTCTCTCTCTCTCTCTCTCTCTCTCTCTCTCTCTCTATTTATCCATCTCTCTAATGTATGTATGTATGTATGTATGTATGTATGTATGTATGTATGTATGTATGTATGTATATTATAGTATATATTATATATATATATATATATATATATATTATATATTGTATTCAGCAACAATGATATTAATGATTATAATAAAAACAACAATACTAATACTAATGATGATGATGATGATTCCGACGACGATGACGACTTCGATGATGATGATGATGATGATGATGATGATGATGATGATGATGATGATGATGATGATGATGATGATGATGATGATGATGATACCATGTAAATATTATCATCAAGTGGGTGACAAGTTTGCAAAGGGGTCTATCACTGAATAATAATTAAGCCGTGTGTTGAATTAACAGAGCGACGGAATTATAATTTTCGATTTTTAAAATTTCAGTTTTTATATTAATGAACGAATGCAATTCAAAGCTCTCTTGAGTGCCGGCTTCATAGTTAAAAAGTTGTATCTTTTTGTAGGTGTTAAAACAAAATACATAGGGATAGAAAACTGGTGGGGATGTATCTTAATAATGATTGTGATTAATTATCTCTAAACAATTTCACGTTGGGATGAAACGGATAATAGCGTTTATCTTGCTACCCTTTGGATAGATTGAAAAAATTACCCTCCGTCCGCGCGGCTCATGAGCAGGCATTCCATGAAGGAATACAGATAATCCATCAAACATCTGATGTCAACATGAAACACCCAAGCTGTCCAAATTGAGCACATTGGGTTTTATAATCTTGCCAAAAGAGACTCCCCCCCCCCCCTCTCCCCTCCGGAAAAACCTGAAGTGGACTCGAACTTGGTACCTTCCGGGTCACAGCGCAATGCCTTGACGACTCGGCCACCTCGCCTCCCACCCTTCGAATAGGACCCTAATTTATCGAGAAAAAAAACCCTTTCCGCCAGGTCTAATAGACTCAGCTACCCAATCACTGCTCGGTCGACAGGAGGGTCGGGGAAAAATATCTCGATCTCGGGCCTTTTGTGTGTCAAGAGAATACTAAACTAAATGAGGTATTGGGATCCCAACCCACCCCCACCCTTTAAAAATAAATAAATAAATAAAATTGAGTAAAAATTAGTGTCGCCAATGATGAAAGTGAGGTTTAATTTTAAATCTTTGAAAATCTTAAATTCCCCGGTTAATTTTAACTCAAATGTCTTTATCTAGATCAATCCCACATAATACCGATTGACGGGGTGATTCAGATAATATTGATTTATTTCTATTTCAATTCGATCAACATAGGAGGGGGAAAGAAACGGGTTTGAAGTGTGTGGACTGCATGGTGATTACAAATGAAAATACATTACGTCATCGCATGCCAATAACTGTGATGAAGTAAGATGAATGCATAATTCACTTTTCTTTTCTTTTTTTTTTTCTTTTTTTTTTTGTCAAAAATTATGAGACCTGGATAGAAGTCTTAGGTTTTAGACGGTTTTTGTATTATTATTATTTTTTTATTTTGTCTTGGACAAGAGATCATTTCAATCAAACGGCATTTGAAGGACATGTTTTCTGGCCAATCTATTTTTTAAAGAGTTATTTTTTCAGAGTTAGGCAGTGTCATATCATGGTCATACTGTCCATTAACAAGATAAATTTTTTTTGTATTTTGACCAGAAAACATTTATTTTGTATAACAATATATTGAGAGCTCCAGGATTATCAAAAGAACACGTCTTATACCAGATACTTTATACAGGGTTTCAGATTCTAAGAAGTCTCGGGTTAAAAGTTGTTTGACAAGGTGGAGATGTCATAATATGCCGATAGTATGTAAGTAAACGTTTTCTGGTCAAAACTAAGAAAGGCGTATTGTCAGTGTAGGTCAGAGTAAATGGCACTTGTATTGCAGTAGCTAAGATATATGGATTTCAGCATTTTAACAGTCATTTACGGTTTAGCTTATTGGACTAATCAACATTTCCTTATTAATCATAAGAAGACGCAATGTTTTGTTCTATAACGTTACGCCGCTTTATAACTTACGGAAATACTCTTTACCAAGCAAATTGGTAGTTTTTAAACGTATCAAATTCGTCATTATATTATCTTTTTAGAAATGGGTTGGACAAATCTTTGACACATTGAAAGAAAATTTCTAACTTAAAGTGCAGTTTGTACAGAAATATCTATCTAAAAGTAATCTTGAAAATTTTAAAAGATGAATGCGGGAGTTTATAAAACGCTGAAATCAGTATTTCCCGACAAATATATAATATTTTATTCTCTCTTGAAAACTTATTTAGAATTCCTTTGGGGGTATGGCATGTCCATCTACCTATCAATGGATCAAATGTTATTTCTTGCTGGCTGTAATTGTTGTCCTCTTGACACTATTCTCATCACATCATGATGGCTATTCTTATTTAACCAGTCACTGCCGTACTTTGGTAAAACACGCATTTATTTAATCATTTGGCCAGAAAAGTCGTCCTTCAAATACCGATCGATTTAAATGAGCCTAATCTTGGCAAAAATTCTTAAACCTGACACCTTGCGAAAGTTTGAGAGTTTTTGCCAAGATGAGGCTCATTTAAATTGATCGATATGAAGGACGAGTTTTCTGGCCAAATTTTTAAACACGTGTCTTTCCTGAGTATGGCAGTTAATTGGTTAAAGTGACCTGCCTTGCTATTCGTAACCAACAGCAGGCTCAATATCACTAACCATTTCATTATACATTAATATTGCTGTTTAGAAAAAGCAAAATCTTGTTCAAGTCACTTATTTTCATCCCAGGGAATAAATCAATAAGCTGACTTCTTAGGTCTGTTTCTTCATCAAGGCAAGATTCAAATTTCTGCGCATCGATACTCTTGATCGTCTCTTGTGTGTGGGGTGTTAAACCTAGATCTTTCATATTTGAAAGAAGTAGTTGCAACGTACTATTGCATAAATTACTTTCATTTGGAAATGGCGTATTTATATACAAACCACTTTCATTTTCAGGTTTGCTCGGGGATGAGGCATTTGTATTTTCATAATCTTCTTTTATAAATGAATCTGAGTTATTGTCCTCCTTATTGGCTGTGTTCATGTAATCAGATGGCTGTTGTAGATTTACGTAAGGCTCTGATTTAGTGTTACGGTATGGGTATTCAACATCAGCTATACACTCGTAAATATTCTCAACAGTTTCGTAAACTGTCTCATCTTCACGGTTAGAGTTGTCTTGTACTGCACTGTTTCTCGGTTCATCGTAATTCTCTGATGATGGCGTTACATAAATCCCGGCTGTAGGCATGTCATGTTTTGCATTATTTCCGGTTTTGGTACTATCATAATTTCTAACTCTAGGTTTTTCATACGTTCCGGTTCTTCTAATTTCGCGGGGTTCGTCATGTGGTGCGTCGTATGGGCCACTACATGGCCTTTCGTAGATGCGATAGTTTGGTTGTTCATAATTCTGCGTGTTGTTGATTGAAGTTCTTTGCTGAATATCCCCAGAAGTCTGGTATCCAGTAGCATCTTCTTCATTGTTGCCGAAATCTGGTTGCATATTAGATACTTCAGCAGTTGCTGAAACAGGTGCCTCTTGGTCATCCGAAGGCTGAAGTAACTTGTGATAACTGCATCTCATCGTATTTCTATAAGGGTTATTAGATAAAACATCATACGTTTTATTGACTTCTCCTTCATCCGATTCTTCAGTTTGATCACTGTTTACAATATTATAAGCCTTAAAACTTTTTGTTCGAAGTCTTACAGAAGCAGCAAGCTCTGAGGATAGATTTTTGTACTCATGTGTTGAAGCAGCATCTTGGCTATGTCCCGATATGTCTGTATGAGTCACGTTTTCCACTTCAACTTCTAAGCTTTCACCGGATGTAACAGAAGATGTATCACCCCACAAAGAACCGTACTCTGATAAAGAGCCAATATCGGGTGAAGGTAAGGTTTGAGAATTTGGAGAAGTTGGAGTATTCTGATAGCGACCGTTAAAATTGGTGGCGCTGTTGCAGCTTTCCTCGGAAAACCTTCGGTTTCTATTGACCATGATGTTGTCCGCTGATGCTCTCCGGTGTGTAGTGATCGGGATTTTGTCTAAATTTGCTCTAGGACTGTCGTAAAGAGTGGTTCTTTTGATGGCTGTCGCAATAGTTGTTGTCTTCTCTTTCTCTCTGGAGAGCTGTTTTCTGAGTTTAGGAAGAGTTTTATCTTTGTTCTCTTTGCTTTGAGATAATTGAGATTGAAGTGTGGTTGGGTGGCGTGTAATGTGATGTGTGAAGAGATTATCAATGCTCTTGTGCGCGTTTATACTTTCGATGAAGGGCGAATTTGAACAAACTGATA
>NC_088360.1:31332099-31382099 GCF_034508935.2 Berghia stephanieae
GGTAAAAACAAGGAACTAAATAACACCCGACTGTTCTGCCCTACTCTGTAAAAAAAATGTTGTTTTGTTTTGTTTTGTTGGTTTGTTTTTAAGTGCCAGAAAACAAGTCCTCCAAATATTGATCGATTTAAATTAAGCCCATCTTGACAACAACCAAAAAACCTCTGAGACCTGGGAGTTTCTAGAAAATTTGATTACAAATCTAGATACAGCTTTTATTTTGTCATCATAAATTCATCTTATTTAACAATATATTCTGCTACATGATATTTTACTTTAACGATCCTTGTGAATTTATATACTAACCGCTTAATTAAAGGGAGTTCCGATAGCTCAGTTGGTAGAGCACTTGCTTAACATGCAAAGGTACAAAGATCGATCCCGGTGCAGTCTGTTTATCTGACACCCTTCCTCCCTTTCCACGCGGATGTGTTTGGGTAGCTGGGTCTTTTAGATCTGGTGGAAAATACTTTGCGATAGACAAGCGTCCTATCCTAAGTATAGCAACCGATAGCTATTGCCCGTTTCACGCTATAGAAACCGGGAAAAATCCGGTTCCATGGGCCTAATGGAGAACAATTTTTTTTTTTAGATCTGCGATATGACTGTAACACCGGAGCAGTAATAGGCTTGGAGATGCTACTGTTTTCTGAGAGAAAATGTTAAGATATGTCAAGTATCTTCTTCTTCTTCTTCTAGGTTCCATGCCTGGTCCAGGCTTCGGATACTGCATGAATTATCTCTCTCCATTCCTCCCTGTCTCTTGCTTTTTCAAACAGCTCTTGGATTGTTAGGTTGGTGAAGCCCTTCAGTTGGTCTATGAGTGTTTTTCTTTGTCTCCCCCGGGCGCGTTTACCAGGTATTTTTCCACAACTTGCCAGGTATTCATTCTTATCTTTCCTTACTATGTGTCCGAAAAAGGATAGTTGTCGATCCACTATTAAGGGCATTAGTTTCCTTTGTTGGTATGTTTGTTTTAGCACTTCTTCGTTCGTTTTGTGTGCGGTATACGATATTCTCTGCATCCTTCTCAAGCACCACATTTCAAAAGCTTCAATGTTCTTTTGTGTTTCTGCATTTGTAGTCCAGCTTTCGCATCCGTAGAACAAGATTGGCCACACGTAGCACTTCAAGACTCGGAATCTAATCCCGAACGACATCTGTTTGTTTTTCAAAATGTTTCCCAGGTCCATGAAGGCCTGTTTGGCTTGAGTTATTCTTGCTCGGATGTCTCGGTTACATCTTCCATCTGTTGTCACTATTGAACCTAGGTATTTAAAACTTTCTACTTGTCAAGTATATCGATTTAAATTAACGTCTTTTTGCATAAACACTTTAAAATCATAAACCGGGATGAAGTCAAGATATTTGCGGAACGAACTTTGTGACGGTGTAATAAAATACTTTTATTTCTACAGACCAGTCGCAAGCAAACACTCAGCCATAAACATTCTAGACTGCATTAGCAATTTTTTTTAAACAAAAAAAAAGCAGATACTCCACGAGGTTTCATCACATTGACAAATTCCATCAGCCAATCGTGAGAACAAATAAGATAGAAGGAACCAAATTCCATCTGCCAATCGTGAGAACAAATAAGATGGAAGGAACCAAATTCCATCTGCCAATCGTGAGATCAAATAAGATGGAAGGAACAAAAATGACGTCACTCAGCTCGTTGTTATTGTTTTTAGGCAGCCATTTTTATGAGTGGTTCTCAATAAAATATCTTTTATCAGACTAAAACGTTTAAGGTTATACATAGTTTTGTGTGTTGGTACTTTATATCCGACTGGCGGATGTTATAATTGTTTATTATTTTGTTGATAAAAGCAAAGCATCAATAAATAAATACAGCTTTCCCCTCTAACAATACGCGAATGGTACAAACTACCACATGACATAATAAGACATCGAAGACCCCACATCATGTCAACGCGTTTTCCACATACACAAGAACACCGAGAGGATTGAATGACTGGAGTGACAAAATTCGTGTGGTGTGATAGATTTAAGTGATTGGTATAGGGAATGAGATTAGCGGAAGAGTAGCGTCCCTTGATTGGACGTCACCCATAGTCTGTGACGTCACCAGCGGAAAAGTTATTAGAGAGAGAACGTCATGTTGGTTGTGCGCATGGTCTCTCGTCCTCGCTCAGCGAGGTGACGTCACAGACTATGGGTGACGTCCAACCAAGGAACGCTACTCTTCCGCTAATCTCATTCCCTATAAGATTTGTAGAGATGGGCAAATTGTGCCTTTAGCATGTTATAGACTTGTACTTGGAGTATCTTGGTTATTGATCTAGCTTGGTGTGGACGGTGTATTATTATGTCAAAAAGTCGTATCAATAGTAATCTTTTCTTTAAAACAAAATAGGGTTGATGCTCAAAATTCTTCCGTACAGCTCATGTTAATTTTTTGCCAACGAGCACAGAAAAACTGGCAAATCTAAAAATTATAAAACTATTTTCTACCTCTTGATATACGAGTAACTTGCAAACCCTTTAAAATATATGGGTAATTCCATCACATTATGTTGACTCAATTGATTATTTATAAAATCTGCTAGGGATAATGATGGTACCCATAATGATAGGTTATTTGACTTTGGGTATCTTCATCTAGACGCACAGTTGCCAGATTCATTCGAGACTTTAATTCCAGACCGATTTTGATGAAAAGAGTAGTCTCGATCTATGCTTATTTCCACAATACAGCAGTATAACAATTACGACAGATGAGTGCTTCTTCGTAATAATCTTTATTTCCCCACAACTAGTGCGGGTTATCCACTAGTTTGTTTTGTCTTTTTTTTTTTTTTTTGTTTGGTTTGTTTTAAATTACTGTTCCATACACAACTTATCTATATCTTTTCAAGATTCGGGTAAAGTTGAACTCTGCATAGGAAAGATAAAATAAAAACAATCACCTTTGTATAATCTCTTCCATTTTCATGACGGGTGTTTTAACCTGGCCAGTGTGTTGAGAGATGACGTAAAATATCCCCGAAGATTGGCAAGATATTAACATCTCCTTTTGTTGCTCATCTAAGCACGACAGATATGTCTCATCTTTTTTGACGATCTTACTCTTAAAAATATTTTTCTTTACTTTAATTTTCAATGACACTGTGTACATTCCGACTTTGGTCAACACAGATCCTGGATGAATGAGTATTGGATTCAAGCTCTTGCTGCCGTCAATGTTTTTAATCACCTGGAATTTAAGGCGAGATATTAGATATAAATAGGAAAAATCACATTCTTAAAGAGTAATTGATTATTTAGTTAAATGAACAAACTAAAATATCACATCTATAAAGATATCACTTATTCACGGTCTATATCTGTGAGTTTTAAAACAAACTATTCATTACTAAATCTTACCTTGTCACTACCATTCATCAACTCTCAATATTTAAAGTTATGAATGAGAGAATATGTGTCTAGCTCAAATGTTATTCGAACAAAACTTGGAAATCTCAAATATAATATATATATATATAATATATATATATATATATATATATATATATATATATATATATATATATATAACATATACATATATACCTAATTATCATACCAGTTGAGGGATAAAATACATAATAAAATTAGTTGAAAAGTGACAGAGCGGTAGAAAAGTTAAAGTTTTTAATTAGAGAAATTTAGACCGTCAAATTGTTAGATAAAGAGTGAAATGAATAAAAGTACTAGTAACAATAGTAATAGTAGTAGTAGTAGTAGTAGTAGTAGTAGTAGTAGTAGTAGTAGTAGTAGTAGTAGTAGTAGTAGTGGTGGTGATGGTGGTGGTAGTATTAGTAGTAGAATTAGTAGTAGTAGTAGTAGTAGTAGTAGTAGTAGTAGTACTAGTAGTAGTAGTAGTAGTAGTAGTAGTAGTAGTAGTAGTAGTAGTAGTAGTAGTAGTAGTAGTAGTAGCAGCAGCAGCAGTAGTAGTAGTAGTAGCAGCAGCAGCAGCAGTAGTAGTAGTATTAGTAGTAGTAGTAGTAGTAGTAGTAGTAGTAGTAGTAGTAGTAGTAGTAGTAGTAGTAGTAGTAGTAGTAGTTGTTGTTGTTGTTGTTGTTGTTGTTGTTATTGTGGTAGTAGTAGAAGTAGGAGTTGTGGTAGATGAGCAGAAAGGAAAGGAGAGGAAAGATAGAAAGACAGATGAATAGAGGGAAGAGATATCTAGTATATGCTCACCTCCATAGCCTCCAGTGTTTGAGTGCCAGAGACTAAAAACTTGTGACATGGTGAAACCGACAGCATTCCCATGCTCCTGAAATGTGGGACGACTGGATCAGACTGGTGGTCGGATGGGTTACCAAATACTGCAAACCATCCTGGGAAATAAGATAAATATGAACATATTATTATGAGTCCAGTCAGAAGAATTAACAATTCTAAATAGATAATCAAGGGCAGGATAAGCCCCAAATGGAAAGAAAATCCAGCCCAGTCATTATAAATGCTGTACCGAATTGAACGCGTGATTACATGATCGAGAAAAACACATGGCTATCTTTATCTATTATATTCGATGAACGTACAACTTCAGTTTTAGTATTAGTGTAAGATTTGTGAATATATTCATTTCACTAAGTTTCTAATTCACTCTGAAACTTTTCTATTCATGTCTAGTAATTTTATTGTTTGTTTTGGCTTCCTATTATTTTCAAAATGACAGCATAGAGCATGGGTTTTACACATAGCCACCTTCAATGACATACTGGCAAGCAGAAACCATCTCTCCCAAACTGAGAAGAAAAAAAACACGCCTTTAAAATTTTGGCAAAGAAAAAAAAAACAAACTCGTGCTTGAAATATCAATAGATTAAAAAGACCCTCATCTTGTCAAAAACTCTCAAACCTGGGACTTCGAAGAACCAGATACGATGAGGGTCGTTTTAATTGATTGCTATTTTAAGTACGAGTTTTCTGTCCAAGTTTATTAAAATGTGCTTTCCTGACTTGGCAAATCTGCCCTGCAGAGTCTAAGCAATGTCTACTATTTGGATCAATATAATTTTAAAACGTACAGCGCCTTATGATATTTCAGGATTGTCCCATAGTACAGATTTTAATTCATAGCCACCTTCAGTACCTGCTTCCAGTTTTTGAGCATCTAATCGCATCACAATGATTGACACAACGGTGTATCGAGTCAACTACACGACTAGGCCTTCAACATTTAAAAATGTGTATTTTTACCTCATTTGCGTCAACTGTTTATGAAATTACGTGTGTATGATCTGGAAGGCTGATAATTACGGCAAGTAGGCAATATATGATTTATACGCTATGATTGATACATAATATTACATGTGCCATCTACAAAATAGTCAATTTCGTAGGGACCACTTTCAAAGGTATTTATTGTTCCATATAGGACGCAATTTGCCTTATGGTCCCACATATCTGAAACCAGTCATAAGTCAAATGCTTTACACAATATCTTATCTTCTTATCCTACACAGACACTCAAAAACCCTTCTGCCCTAAAGAAAATTAGCCGATATTTATGAGACGGTTTGCCCGCGTTTCGGTGGGGCAGAATAGTCTTCAACAGTCATAACGTCACTTCCTTCCTAATGACGCATGGTAACTTAGTAACACTGGCTCTAAACTGTCGGAGCAATGGCGGACGCCGTATGAAATATTTCTCCGGCGAGCTTAAACGCGTATCCAGAGGAAAAAAAACCCATCAATTTGATCATGTTTTGACTTTTACACATTCTGATCACAAGGCATATGAAAAGGGAATGAAAAGTTCTAGCCAGCATGAAGAATAAAAAGTAATGATTTTCTTTGTTTAGAACCAAGATGGCCGCCGTTGCCGGGCGCGTGACATCAGACTACTGAATCCAATTAGACGTGGATTGTCTGCGATTGTCACTGAGTCTGTCACGTGGTTTCGACCAACAGGGAGAAAAATGTGACCCGCGATGACAACTGGTATTATGACGTCGTGATCGATCGGGAGAAAATTGAGTTACAAACAGGGACGTGGCTATATTGGTTGATTTGGTGCCGGGCACCACATCCATCTTTTAAAAAATGGATGACATCATTAAAAAAAATAATTTAAAAAACGGAGAAAATGTAAACACCGCCTCTTATTTATTTGAGTAAGTCTTTTCTTTCATTTATTTTCTTTCTTTCGTATTTCCAAATAAGTATTTTAAGTAATTTTCCTCTGATTCTGGCAGCACCTTATTTTGTAATCATGACACGCCACTGGTTATAAACCAATTTAATTAAAATCATAAAGTTTTGAAGATTAAGAATCAAAACTCAACATCCTTAATGACGGCATATATTTTCACTAAAATTTTACAAATCAAGCATATAATTCTACTTTAAATATCAGTTGATCTGACATAGATGCCGTTTCGAGATGATTGTCATAAATTATGAGGAATACTTGATTGAATATTGATTCGACGTGTCTTGCTATGATAATATTTGAAGCGCATTGAGCATGGTAAATTGGTGGAGAGCGGTTACAAATAATGTATAATTATGCCTTTTGCGCCACGATATCATAAGATATCGTCGCCTAGGCATTCCACGAAAGAATATAGATAACTCATCAAACAAGATGTCTGATGTCAACAGGAATCACCCATGTTGTCCAAGTGAGCAAATTGGGGGTTAATAATCTTGCTCAAGGAAAAAAAACGAAAGTACCTGAAGCGGGGCTCGAACCCGGGTCATCCGGATCACAGTGCAATGCCTTAACCACTCGGTTACTTCGCCCCCCTATAATGTATATTTTATATGATTTAATCAGTTGTGTGTGTCTACTCACCATCATAGTACTCATCGACAGTTACGTCCAGACCGGAGTCCTCAAAACTTTTGGAAGCTGATTGGAACTCCACACTGCGGGCAAGGATTCTCTTTATCTCATGGGTGGACTGAAGCAGATAGCTCTGAGAGGGATCAAACCCTGGGCCAATAAGATTAGGGTCCACCTCCTGGTTCTTGTCATATTTGATGACAACTGGCAACGGTGATGTTTCAACTATATGGTCAAAGGGTTTCGATCGCTCGTCGAACGCTATCTCTAATCTATCACAATCTCCCATTGTTCAAATGAATGGATTTGTCCACTACGATGATAGCAATTAATCAAAACTTCTAAATGGTGATAATGGTTGTTAATCGTACATTCGTACGCTGAAGTCATAATATATTGTCCTTTATGTAAGTTCACATTGTCTCCGGTTGAAACTTCGTTATGTTGATCTTTCTAGAATATCAGTTCAAATTAGCATGAATTTTGCCACACCCGATTTCAATGCCATAATATTATAGATTATTACCAAATGGTTATTCAATACTTATCAATCGCGTTGAACACAAAGGCGTCTTTGTGTTGCTTTACCGGGTGTTTTCCTCCTTTCGTTTCTGTGGAATAAAGAATAGAAACGCTTTATGAATATGTCTCTGTATAACTCCTAATGCTGGGAAATAACTACGACAACAGACAGTGCTCCTCTTGTTACTACAAGGGGTCCTTAGCCAATTGTAACACTTAACATGTCGGACGAGGCATCTCGCCGGATTGGCGATATTATTACAACATTACAGAGAGGCAAGGCCGGGTACTTATTTTATATGCCTGAGTGCTGTGAGACAATGAGAACCTTTTCTAAGGACTCAACTATGCGCCCCTCAGAGCGGGACTCGAAACCTGGACTTTCCGATTTATCCGAAGGCAAGTGTCATATACCACTAGACCAAATAACCGCACAAAACCAATAATTGTCCAAACTTGAAAATTTTGGAACAGAAACTGCGACTCATGACTAATCAATTATTCATACGAACTCACTTTTCAAGGAAATATGGCTTATCAGGTTTATACACGAGGTCACAGATTTTAACTTAAATTCACTTTTTGACATCTGGTTCAACCCAAAATACTACCGAATTGAGGCGGCAACTAACATATCACAGTGTCACGGTAAGCCACGAGCCCATTAGGTACAGTTTTAAACAGCTCGCCACGGTCACCGGCTATGTGTACGGTCACAAAAAAGATACAATCTATGAACCAAATAACCAACACTTCAAACAATATTCAGCAACATTAACTGAAAAATAGTATTATATGTATCGCTCGTGAAAAGAACTGAAATTGTAGATTGGTATCATCTCCTTCAACAACTTATATTTAGTATAGGATTCAGGGATGTTCTAAATTTGGCAAAACGTAAAATAACGGTGGCTGGTTGGTGATGACCATTATTCTAATGACGACGATGATAACAACATATGAAACTGACCATGGAATGACCATCGTATATCATTATCTCTGTCTCTCTCTCTCTCTCTCTCTCTCTCTCTCTCTCTCTCTCTCTCTCTTTCTTCTTTCTTTCTCTCTCTCTCTCTTTCTCTCTCTCTCCCTCTCTCCCTCTCTCTCTCTCTCTCTCTCTCTCTCCTCTCTCTTTCTCTCTCTCTCACACACTCTCTCTCTCTTTTCTTTATTTCTTTCTCTCTCTGTGTGTATGTATTTATCTCTCTCTCTCTCACACACACACACACACAAACACACAATATGTTTATATATATAAAGAGACAGATATAGAGAGAGACAGAGGGAGAGAGAGAGAGAGAGAGAGAGAGAAAATGAGAGGGGGGGGAGAGAAAATGAGAGACAGAGACAGACAGACAGACAGAGACAGAGAGTTAAATACACACTAGAGTTAAATAGAGTCTGACAGGTACATACACACAAACATAAGCACACACACACACACACACACACACAGAGAGAGAGAGAGAGAGAGAGAGAGAGAGAGAGAGAGAGCATGCAAGCAGTACGGACAGGCCCCAACGTAAACACAAAATGACCTATCGAAAGTAAACTGTTTACATCACTCCCTGCCAGATACGTCTATTAGGAAGTCTGTCTTTTAATCCCAATCCTTCTCAATGTAAACAACAGAGTGGACATTTTACAGCACTGTAGGTAAGTTTTATCCAAAGAGCTCTAGAAGCTGAAATTTTATTTCAGACCTTTGGCATGATGATGATGATGATGATGATGATGATGATGATGATGATGATGATGATGATGATGGCAAAAAAAGCATGCTGAAAGTATAGAGAAGAGGAGGAGTAGGAGGAGCTAGTGGAGGAGGAGGAGGAGGAAAAGCGAATAAGTGCTTAATACATTTTTTTAAAAGTTAAAGATAGAGGCAAAGTGAGGGAAATTGGGGAGGAGGAAAGGAGCATGGTGTTTCGTAGCGGAAGACTTGATAAAACACAAATATTCATTTTTACCTGCTTTCAAATAAGGAAAAAATTCGAAGTAATGCACGTTTACTAGTACTCCACCACCGACACAAGGAACACAATGCAAATATATATCAGCATTTCAATACGATATTACAATCATCACGGGATAATACGGTACGAAAGGTATCGGAACAAAAGACAAGGCTAAGTCTTGTTTACCACTTTATGATGATGTCATACGCTCTTTTTATGGACATTTTTCAATATCCGATAGCGAGTGTCATACCACTAGGCCACACAGCCGCACCACATTTTGCATTTTGAACACAATGCTATTACAATATTAGATATTATGTTACGCGCATTCGACTTCTGCCATGGTTGTATTTCTGATGTCAAAGATACTATTCTGGCAATGACTAAACGACCTTAAACGACCACTGACAAAGTTCTTTTGTTTAATGGGCTCAAACCAAGGCCCTGGCTCAAACGTAATATAGCGAAAATCGGAAGTGGAGAGTGGTGACCCAATATTAATGGGGTAGTACTCTGCATGTTGATACCTGATGAATCGTGTTCAATTCCACTACCTCCCCCTCCCTTCCTACTACACAATAGTGACCACAACACCAAATTTAATTTAGATCTGGCGGAAAGTATACGCATTAAAGAAGAGCCAAATCAGAAAGGTAAAAAGCAATTTTTAATGTCATTTTACGCTACAAAAACCTGGGTAAACTCCAGCTTTATGATCCCGAGTGATTGATGGACTGCTGTTTACTGGTTATAACAATTATAGAAAAAAAAAAATAAATAAAAAATACTTATCTACGTGATTTAAATGCTTATTGTTACAAGACCAAAATACTTAGTCTAACAATTTTGATGAAGCTTACAGACTAAGATTTGGTTAGGTAGCTGATTGGTATATTGAGGTGGCTGTAGCTTGGTAATTTGAAGCTCCAAATATGTAATTAAAAAGAAATTATAAGGTAGTTTTAATATAATAAATTATTCTCCATTACAGTATTGATTGGTATTTTGCCAAAAATCAATATTTCTAACTATTTCACAGATCAACTATTTGTTTTTAAAAACTATGTTCCAAGGACATAAGTACTACAGTTTATGGTTGCAAATGTCGATCTGTGCATAAAGAAAACGATGAAAGTAATATCGCTTTATATCGGCGAAGTCCCGGGTTTGAGAGTTTTTGCCAAGATGAGAGTCATTTAAATCGATCGATATTTGAAGGACGAGTTTGCTGGCCAAGTTTTTTAAGATGTGTTTTTCGAGAGTACGGCAGTATGTGCATTTTAAGTTCTTTTTTGTCTTTGCGGGCATTACATCTTCAACTTAAAGGCTTTATTTATGTTGAAATCGGTGCTTTTTTTATCTGCAGCCATTGTAGCTGAAGCTATAGATATAACATGCAACTGGCATTGCTCAATATTCTTTTGTAAGAATGCTTTATGCTTGTTTATTTTGTTTCGATTTCAATATAATCGTTTTCCTTAGTTGTTTGTTTTCTTTTGTTTTTAGCTCTTTTCATCTCGAATTATCCTTTCTTGTACTTTCCTACCTGCTGTCTTAAACTAATCTCAAATATTCATCTATAACATCACAGGCCATAATATCGTTACCTCCTAAGTATGCCTTTACACCACGGACACACAACTTATTGTATCCAGCTAACACTGTTTGACTTGTCCTATCCTTTTCAGAAATCATGTGACTTTTCCACATGACTTGATTTCGACAACGTTCATATGAGATTCCAATGTAAGATAGACCTCTTCTTGAACTGTGGCCAGTTCAAATTCTTTTCATTTTACGACAGACATCATCGTATTAATTGATGAACCATCTGTAGCCAACATTATATTTGTGAAAGTAAACAACTGGCATGCGAGAACGGCAAGATATTATAATAGAAATATGAAAAGTCACCCAGGTCAAAGTCTTGCCACTTTTCTTTTTATTTCTTCTATTGGGGCGTGTTAGTATATATATATATATATATATATATATATATATATATATATATATATATATATATATATATATTTCTAACACGTTTCAGTAGTGATTACACCTATTATTATTATCATTATTATCATTATTATTATTATTATTATTATTATTATTATTATTATTATTATTATTATTATTCATTATTATTATTATTAATTATATAATATATTATATTATTATTATTATATTATTATATAGTAGTAGTTAGTAGTAGTAGTAGTTAGTAGTAGTGTAGTAGTAGTAGTAGTAGTAGTAGTATAGGTAGTAGTAGTAGTAGTAGTATAGTAGTAGTAGTAGTAGTAGTTAGTAGTAGTAGTAGTAGTAGTAGTAGTAGTAGTTAGTAGTAAGTAGTAGTAGTAGTAGTAGTAGTAGTGAGTAGTAGTAGTATAAGTAGTAGTAGTTGTAAAATATTGCTCCACATGACATGACCTGCAGATTGAATAAAAGTCGCATTGTGAAGCGCTTCGTTTATGGTGATAAAAAAATCGTGGGATGACCTGTCTTAAAATGAATAATAATTTTTGCATTCATAACCTTGAATCTTCTGCAATGAAATAAAAACAAAAACATGCTTGGGCTTTCATGAGAAGAGAATTTAATAGACATGACGACAACATCATAAAAGCTCAATCATGAATCCACGAACTGATTATCACCCGAACTCTGTCAAAACACTTTTTTTTCTAATTTTGGCAAGAATTCTTTCACTTCAAATATCGATGAATTTGAGATAACCTCGAATTTGTCCATGTTTCCCAAACCCGAAACTTGAAGGAAAATTTAGTTTAAATTGATTTGATATGGCGAGAGTCATCCTAATTCCTCTATAAAGAAAGTATTATATTTCAGGCCAAAATGAAAAAAAAAGTTATTTTGTTTTGTTTTTGTTTTTATTCTATTTTTATTCTCTTTTTATTTTTATTTTTGTTCTTTTGTTTGTGTTGTTGTCAGTGTAAGGCAGTAATTTCCATAATTTGTACGACCTTCGTATTACTTTGAGCAATTAAAAAAATGACCAACATGATTTAAAACCACAATGAATTAGACTAACTACTACTTAATGGTTGAATTTACGACTGCGTACAATTCCCGTTTTATATTTTCACCCACAATGTTACGTGGGTTTTATTTTTACATTTTATTTTTTTTTTTGTTGTTGTTTTTTTTTTTGTTTTTTTTTTTTTTTTTTTTTTTTTTTTTTTTTTTGGGTTGGGGGGGGGGGGGTACGACTTATGACTATAGATATGATTACATATTCCAGCTCGCATATATTATTTGTTTGTTTTTGTTTTGACTTTAAAGCAGGGAATGTTTGATATAATATATAACACGACTTTTGCAGTTATGTAAAAATGCTTCTTATATTGCATAAGGAACGGCGGCGGTGTTGATAAATGACGTTTCAATAGAAATCACAATGCAAATGTTACTGCTTGAAGCTCGAATAACAATAGAAAACTGGAACGGAAGCTTTAATCTAACTAACAAGGACAGATGATGATGTGGACGTTTTGGGTTTTCCCTTTGTGAACAAAACAGGATGAATGAAACACTGAAGATGAATGAGAGGAGGGAATACCGTTAATAAGGGATTTAAAGGAACTTACATCATACCCTACCAAAGACTCACCATATGCCAAACCCCAACAATGGTGTAAAATCACTGAAAGTGTCAGATAACTTTTGTCGCAATACATGTTGTATAGAGAGATGACGTGTTGATTCATTTATTTGCTATTTATCCGCTAAATTCAAACACTTATAGGGATATAGTTCATAATAACACCATAGAACTAATTGCAACCACCCTCAACATAGGGTTTTTTGGGGTAATTTATTGCTTTTTGTTTTGTTCTGTTTTTGTTTTGTTTTTGTTTTTTGTTTTTTGTTTTTGTTTTTGTTTTTTGTTGCAGTTGCACTTTGCTTTGTGTTTATTTGTTTTTGTTTGTTTTTTGTTTTTTGTTTTTTGCTTTGCTTTTTGTTGGGTTTTTGGGGTTTGATTTTTTTTTTTTTTTGCTTTGTTTTGTTTTGTTAATTTTTAAAATCTATTTTTTAATGTATGTGGGATATTTTTAAACTTTAGAAGTCGGCAATTTGCAAATGAAGATTTAACTGAAATTTATAAGTTCTTTACTATATTAAAACAAAATAAGGGAACGTCTCAGACTAACCTTTCTACCTCATTTTGTTTTAATTTTAGAGAATGGAACAATACAATACGAACTACGATCAACATAAACTTCGGATCTTTGTGTTTTTCAAACAGTATGAATCTGCTCATCGCCCCCTGAACGGGGAGACTGAATTCATTTCAAATCAAAATTTCTCCCATTAAATTATTCGTTCTTAACTGCAGCCTCATTAGACATCGTTTCTTTATTCATTTGAAGTTATTGTCGTGTTGATGAAAACGTTGAAATGTTATATAGGGAATGAGATTAGCGGAAGAGTAGCGTCCCTTTGATTGGACGCCACCCATAGTCTGTGCCGTCACCGGCGGAAAAGTTATTAGAGAGAGAACGTCATGTTGGTTGTGCGCATGCGTCTCTCGTCCTCGCGATTTATTTCGAATAATAAAATCGAACTCGTAAAATAAATACATTTTATGTAAAAGTGTTACCTTTCATCTGTTCCTAACACTCCAATCAAAGAAAAATACAAAACAGGAGGCAAAGTTGTGCATTGCCCATCCTCAGCTTAGAAATAAGTATCAATTGCGAGTGGAGCGGTACTTCTAATTGGGGGTTTATAGTTGCTACTTATTCACACTTCAATTGTAGGTCATTCAAATGCATTGTCACAATTTCATTCATACATGAGGACAATGTCTATCCAGTGTTTAGAAGACCCAGTTTTGTTTTGTTGTCAATGACAACCAGGCTTAATTAGCTACATATACAGAGTAAGAACTAAGAACGTTTTCTCTTTCTCAATTAAGCGTGCAACGCATACAATATAGCCTTTTGTCCCGTTGTTCCAAAACTGTGACAGTGTTTCCTTTTGACATAGAACCCAAATTAAGGATGAAAAAAAATAAATGAGTCATATGGTATAGATAATTACTAATGCAAGCGACTTGGTGCTCACTGATCAGCTGTTTTAAAAATAAATTGTAAGAAATGAAACAATGGCTAACGTCATCAAGAGATAATCTTTATTTCTCCATTATACTATTATGATCTAGGGAGAGCGAGAGAAGAGGGGGGAAGTGGGATAATGTTTTTGTTTAATGTATTTATTTATTTATTTATTTTTATCTATCTGTTTATTTATCTATAATTGAGCTTTTATTTAGCGCAATATCCATTATACGTACTCAAAGCGATAACGAAGGGTCTCTGGCCAACTGCAACATTTAATTTGCAGGACGGGACATGACGCGTGTCAGGCGATATTACAATGTTTTCGGACAGAGACAAAGCTGTTAATGAGCAGGTACTCATTTTACACATGAGCATCGTGAGAGAATGTGAGTAAAGAGCCTTTTCCAAGGACTCAACTATGCGCCGAGCGAGGCTCGAACCCATGACCTTCCTATCCGACCACATCGCCGCACATTTACTGTTTGGGGTTGGGTCTTTTTCTTTCTTTTTTTTTTTTTTTTGTTTTTGTTTTTTTGTTTGTTTTTGTTTTCTTTCATTCTGTACGGGTTATTCTTATTGTATTCATTTATTTTATTTTTCAGTTGTCCAGTGGACATGATTGCCTTTATCGAAATATTAGATTTCAACAAAGACAAACAAACAAATTAAGCTTTTAAATGTTGTATAGTGCAATATCCATTAAAATCCTACTTCAAAGGCTTTACAACTTAATAATTTTTGGAGTTAGTAACACATACGTTTTGTTATAAATTCCTCTGGAAATGTGGAATTAAAAAGTGAAGCACAAATCGAAATTTACTGGCAGGTATCTGGGATCTGCTCTTAGAAAGATCGATCCCGGGTGCAGTTGAGATTTTTTTTTTCTGAACCCCCTCCCTCTGTCCATCTACCAATGATTGGGCATCTGCGTCTGGAGGAAAAGGTAGCAAGCAATTGCTATTGTCCGTTTCACGCTATAAAAACATGATAAACTCGGGCTATGTGGGCTTTATAGCTCTGGAAGACCGGGACCTGCTCTTAGCAATCAGAGAAATATATTTTTATTTCCATCAAAAAATCAATCAGTTCATTCATTTATCCATCTTTGCGGTGTCTTTGACTCGGCGAACAAATGTGCCTTCTTGCAACATTTGCAAGCAAAATTTGATTTGATCAGTGAGCAAATTGGTGACAACATTTTGGCCGCTGATCTATTTATAGGTATATTTCTAAACTGAATGGCTTTTAACTGAATCAAATCATTCACTTTCTCTCGTTCAGACACACCCACACATACACACACAGCCTCTCTCTCTCTCTCTCTCTCTCTCTCTCTCTCTCTCCCTCTCTCTCTCTCTTCCTCTCTCTCTCTCTCTCCCTCTCTCTTCCTCCCCTCTCTCTCTCTCTCTCTCTCTCTCTCTCTCTCTCTCTCTCTCTCTCTCTCTCTCTCGTAGACGTTTCCTTATCTCATTTTTATTCCAACGTGTGAATTCAAAAGTGATAATATCCTTTATAACTGTAACAAATAGTATCCTACAGCTGTCATGCAGAGCAAAAAAAAACAAAAAAAAAAACAATGAAACAAAAGACAAAAAAACAAAAACAAAAAAAAAACAATACGCATGCATGACACTTAATGATGATTAAGAAGCTAGTTCAGCAAAATATCCCACTCAACGAAACACTTGACCTAAAGTGACAAATCATTCAGGATTTCACTCACACATTGTACTATTCCAGCCCTCTGATTTCATTCATCAACCACTATTATTTCCACCATGATGATGCACATTTGACAAAAGCTATGTTCTCATTTCGGCCGGAAAACGTTTACTTCATCTTTCTATTTATAAAGGTCAGCTCCAATATATCAAGAAGTCTTAAATTTTATCACTATATATTAATTACCTTCCAATAAATAAATTAATTAATTATCTTTTTATTTATTAATACAAATAAAATAAAGAAACAAAAAAATTAATGAAGAGATAATTAAACAATAAATAATCGTGTTTCTTAAACATCTTTCCACGATTTCACCATTTTCCCCGTAAAGCAAACCTTAAGAATACATTTCTATACTAAACAGTGTTAGCGTTGTTAATGAGACGGGTTTTAAATAGCACCGTATGATATCTCGTGTCAGCTTTTCTGCCGTATTCTGAAGAAAAAAAAAGACTTTAAAATTGGCAAAAACAAAAAAAACAAAAAAACAAAAACAAACTCGCACTTCAATATACATGGCATGGGTCATTTAAAAAGACCATAATCTTGTCAAAAACCTCATTTTTGGGACTTTACTAAAGTCACTGGATGCAAAACCGAGACTAAAGATTGATGTCACAGTCATCCATTCGATCACTGACATGCTCACTGTCGCTTTATTTTGTTGTTAAAAGAAACACGATAACAATCCTGATAATTCAAATGACACCCTTTTCTTCGAATCTTTATATAGTGTGCAATATTTTAAAATATCGGGATATTTTAAAAATTGGTTACCGCACTAAGGATTGCCTGCTTTGGTCAATTATATTGAAAGTTGATATTTAATACGATTTGTCTGCTGTTGGTTCGTTTTCCCCTTTCTTCTTTTTTTTTTAGACGAGGGAGGGGGGCGGAAGGAGGATACTTTGAATAACAAAATATATCTATTTATTTATTTATTTTGCTAAATAACAGGCCATCTAAAAGTCATATGGCCGTTTTGCCCCTTATATGATACGATGTAAATACAGAGAGACCATGTGTCTGTGAACTGTGGGCAAGATTCACTTACTCCCAGGTTCGAGCCCCGCCGCTATTTATACTCAATTCACAAACTTAGCTCCTTTATTCGATACAGGCCTTAGAGACGAATTTCCCATTGTGGCAAATAACATGATTTTGTTGATTTTCCTCTTGTGAACACAATAAAGATAAAGATATTATAATGACTATTTACTTCAGGGGGGAATTCGTCTTTAACATGCATTTTGAGGTGTCTCTATCGCATAGACATCAACGAGACAGACCTGCCTAGTATTACGAAAAATTCGTAGAAATACAAGTTTTTTGGCTCCAGCTACAGAGCTGCATAAGTTTCTTTGACTGAATAAATCTTGTTGAATATAAAAGTTTAGCTTCGTAGAACCTATGTTCAGGACTTTGGAGCATTTTTAGACCATGCTGAGAGCAAATTGCTTATTTCAAAAATTATTTAAAGTGAATTTTTCTTCTTTTTTTTCCCCTTGGAAACTACGAATTTTTAAAAGTTCAGGTAAGCAGTTCTGATCAGACAAAAGTGCTTCCAAAATAACAGATCGAGATAAGTAAACTAAGGAGAACTTTCTAATATATACCAATGATTTTTGATAAATTAAATGTCTTTGGTTTGGCATAAAGTCACGCAAATTTTTTGCCAATCCAAAGTGTCGATTTCCATATTTTATTCTACGCAACTGTTTTGAGACTAAAGACAAACTATCTCTTTGTTTTCCAAATGGCGGATCGAGAAGTAACAGCAAAGTATGCAAGTATGATTCTGTATTAAATACATATAGAAAAAAAAACTGAGTTCAGGAGTTGAAAGGGCAATTCAGTACAAAATGATAAGATGTTTAAATATACTACTAAATTGTTTTTATACAAGCCTCGTGTAGACAATAATTGTAATTTGTGACCCATCGACTCAAAACGGTCAAATAATAATAATAATAATAATAATAATAATAATAATAATAATAATAATAATAATAATAATAATAATGGTGGTGATGATGATGATGATGATGATCATCATGATGATGATGATGATGATGATGATGATGATGATGATGATGATGATGATGGCATTTATATCGCTCATTTTCACCACTACGAAATGCCCAATGCACGTTACAAATAAATATATAAAATTTACATATAAAACATTATACCAAAATGATGTCAATAGCAGCAATATATGTCATGACGTATTAATATCACAAAAAACGTAACAGTAAAAAGGTAGTGATTTCAAAGATAAAATAACAAGAAATAAGAGATTTTACTTTTTGTCACGAAAAGAAACTACATCTATTGTCCTCAATAAAAAATATATAGACTTAAAACAAATCTCATATTTGTCTCTACAATTTCAGTTTTGAGCATCAAAATCATTCCGACATAATACCGTTTTGAACCGGCGGTCACATAATATTATCTTAAATTATGATGGTCAAGATGCATCAGCTCAAGGTTTGAAATCGTCAATGCAATGACAGAAAGGACAAATGCCTGTCACTTGGATCTGCTTAATATTTAACAATAAATTTATACAACCTGATAAACGGGAAGTTGTATGAGAAATTGGACCCCCCCCCCCCCCCCCCCCCCCTACCCCACACCACACCACCAAGTTACGGAGTATCAACAAAAGAATTAGTCTGCAAGACGTGTATGGAAATTCTATTCTTTATTGAACACTGCTTTTTTACGCAATAATACATTATGCACATAAGGTTTATGCTTTTGTATACGCCATTCCATGTTCTTTTCCAACAAAAGTATATGCTCTAATTAAATGTATGAATCACACACACACACACACACACACACACACACACACATATATATATATATATATATATATATATATATATATATATATATATATATATATATATATAACCCAAATTTCATATATTTTCTATATAAAGATTCATTTTCCAGCATCTTCGTTCACATCAGTTGTTTGATGTTATAGAACGGATATTTTTTACAATTTCTAATTAGTTACAGCGCATTTCAATGAGCCATTTCAGCATCATTTATAATTGCGTGTTTTATCTGTCTCCTGAGGAAGTCCAAAGGGTCGAAACGTTGTTTTTTTTGTTTTTTTTTTTTTGTTAGTTACGTTAAATGGGTCACATAAACCTTCAATATTTCTTTTCTTTAAGAAGCGTGGTCAACAAAATAAAAACAACCATCAATCTAATTCAAACGTTTTGTAAATCTCTGCGGATTTTGCCCTATAAAGCGAATATTATTTTATGAGGCTTTATAACAATTGAGAGTGGCTGGACTCATATTCAAGGTCAACCCCAGGGAAATCTTTGCTGGCCAAAGCTTTGAACATAAAACGCGAGTACTTTTCATGCTAAAACCTTAAGTGACCTTTAAGTATCTGTTTTGGATCAGCTGAGAATATCCTTGACTGTGAAATTATGAGCAACTAAGTTATGAGAAAAGGGTCCGTGTAGTCAGAATCTGAGCTGTAAAGTCAATTTACCATTCCACCACATCGATGAAACGATTGTTTTCATTTTTAGCCGAAGACGTTAGAACTCATATTATCTCCCAACTTGTAAGAAAAAATTAAACCTGAGACTTTCCATATTTATTATTTATCGAGGAATGGCTGAGGTCTTAATCGTTACCGTGATTTATTAAAGCCCTTATATTCATTTTTTGTTTGTTTTGTTGTTCAATATTGATGCTTGAAATCGTTAAATCTTTTAAACTCATTGCTAAGGAGTGTGTGTGTGTGTGTGTGGGGGGGGGGTGGTATTGAATATTTCATGGTTGGTTTAATTAATTATTATTGAATACAAAAGTGATAAAATTTTTGAGATTTTAATTTGTTTGATCACATAAAAATATCGATTCATGCTTGTGCTTGTGGATAGAGTTGGAATTCACTTAAATATGTGTGCGTGTGTGCGTGTGTGTGTGTGTGTGTGCGTGGGGGGGGGGGGGCTGTATGTGAGCATAAGAGGTGGAAACGGGGAGGGGGGTTGTGATAACAAAAAATACAATTTAGTTTTTTTAGTGAGTTATAAAATTATACGACACAATTGATGGTGATGGTGATGAGGATGATGATGATATTGATGATGATGATGATGATGATGATGATGATGATGATGATGATGATGATGATGATGATGATGATGATGATAATAATAAAAAATATAGAAAATAGTTTATCATAGTTTATCAAGTGTTGTGGAACTTCGGAAAATAATGAGCAATAATAATAGGAATATCTTCTAAAGTTGTAAGAAGTAAGTAGGCACTAGGAATAATATTTGCACTAGGAATAATATTTCATTTTTTGTTACAACATAACAACAAAGAAAGAATCTCGATAGCAATGACAGAAAAATGGACCTCAGATGGGCCAGTAAACGATCAAGCCTCTTCGTTCATTATGTAGAGTATCTAAGACCGTGAAAGCGCCGAGATCGATTCCGAGACAGATATATTATTATAAATTATATAATATATACTATATATTATATAAATATATATTTTAAATATTTTTTTTTCAGACAATAAATACTGTCCTCCCAGCAATGATTTGATGGGACAGTTGGGCCTGATTTAGATCTGGTGGCAATTATGTACAGTGATTCTGATCAAAAAGGATAACAATATGTCATTGAACCGCTAACACAATAATTGATGCTATGTGTGTAGGTAAATACTCACATCATCCGCCAGCCGTATAGAACGTACCAACACACACAAAACTATGTGCAATCTTAAACGTTTATAGTCTGATTAATAGAATTAAGTGAGAACTAATCACCAATAACAAAGTGTTGAGTGACGTCAACTTCGTTCCTTCTATATTTATCTTGAATGCATGGCGACCAGCTGTGCCCCCCCCCCCCCAGCTCCTTTTCAATCGAGATTCTGAATAACATTATTTTACTTATATCCACTATTTTATGGTTAATCGAAAGGTGTTACAGTAAAATTAACACGTTGACCCGTTAAAACAGCGATTCACACAATCTATTTCTATTTACAGTTTGTTTGTACTAACAATAACAATAACAATAACAACAACAACAACGACAACTACAAAACTACAACAGACACAATAAGACAACTTCATAATTATTATTATTTTCAAACAAAAGCTTAATATTGATACTATGCGTTTAAGTAAAATACTCACAACATCCGCCAGCATGATATAATTTACCAACAACACAAAATTGCGCGTAACCTTGACGGTTTATAGTTGATTGCTATAATTACTAAGAGGCTATCTGAAAACAGCAACAAGGAGCTGAATGACGTCAACTTCGTTCCATTTATAACTGTTCTGAAGTTTATTATTGATTAGTATGATTAAATACCTGCGGTTTGTTGTCAGTATTGTTGTCTCTCACCCTGTCCCACTGACAATGTTAATCACTCAATATCAAAGGTGAACATAATATTATTATGATATCTCGATGTGATTGCACATAGACGGGTCGAATTTCATTCCAGCTTGTTTATCAGTATCACGAAATTATAGTGGTCAATCACTTCACATTCATCACTATCATGTATTATATTACAATATAGATGCACCTGAAAGCTAAAATTTTAATAACCGGCTATCTTACAAACACGCTTCGTCCGTATCGATGCTACGTGTTTAGTTAAAATACTCACAAAATCCACCAGCCTGATTAAACGTACCAACATGCTAATCTGTGTGTACCCTTTAACTTTTATGGTCCGAGTTATATAATTTAGAGAGAACTAATCATCCAAATGGCTGTCTCAAAATAATAACAAAGAGCTGTGAGACGTCAAATTCGTCTCTTCTACTTCTACACAAAATAATAATAATAATAACAGCCGTAACGAAATTCTCTACACAGTATCATAATTCACAGTGCCTTACCCTTTACTGTCACAACAGCGCACATACACAGTATAGTAAGAATATCATAATAAAATGACATTGACAACAACACCGACAGTGTTTTAAAGAAGGAGTGAAGGGAGTATGAATGAGCCCAGGAGAATGACTGACACTTAACCTTAGAATGTACCTCTGTCCTGGATGCAATAGGCACATTGTAATATATTATTTCCAGCGAACAACGAAAAAAAACAAACGCTAGCTCTCTCTAGCCCGGGAAATCTCGTCTAGGTCTAGATAGGTCTGTTAACTGTACGCTCCGTTAGTCACGCAACAATTTTTGTCAAACAAAATTGATAAAAGAAATAAATATACAGCCTTATTAACAGTTTGGGGTACCTATAGCCAGCGGCGTGGCGTATTGACGGCATAAGGTGGTGCCATGATTAGAAGAAGAAAAAAATTCTTAAACAGTGAACAAGATTAAGAGGAGAGAGCACATGTTAAAAACTCTCTTTTTTGGAAGGGTGGGGGGAGGGTCGATGATTTCTACGAGTGTACAAAACTCACAAAAACAAATAATTCATGAAAACAACAAGCCACAACACTGAGATACAAGTCCCGTGTGAAAAGGTCTTTGTAATTATTCTTTGTCAACTATTTAAAGGATTGGATTTGGTAGATAATGCAATCAATATGTGATAAATGTAAATCAAAAGAGAAAAATAAACCTATGACAGAAATTACTTACTTTTAGTACTTGTAAAGAAAATCTGCACGGCGATGTTTCATCTCTGCAAATCTTTTTTATAATTTGTTTATTGAAATCTGGAATGGCATTTGGCATCTATTTCAGCTTTGTGAATTGACAGAATCATTAACGACTTTAACCGCTCCTGTTTCATTGAATTGCGCAAGAAATTTTTCACTCTTTTAAGGGTGCTAAAACAACTTCAGGAGGTCAAGAAATACGATGGAAGTGGTTAAGGTCACTATAGCCTATAGATGTCCATGATTTGTCAGTGTTTGTTGTATCTGTAAAAAGTAGACAATAAAAACAAAAGAAACGGTTTTTTTTTTCTAAACTAACTGTGAGCCATTCATGTCTGTCATACCATGTCACTGAAAATGAGCGTTTTCGAGATTTCCACACCTGTGTTAATTCAAAATCAGTTGGTTGGTGAGGAACTAGTCTTTTTATTTCTAATTTGTCATCTAGTGTCGATCTCCCAAACGGTCGTGAAGTAAAGAGTCAACTTGATTCATTGCAATTCATTGTTTAACAAAACAAAACTTCAAAGTATATCTCAAATAATGGAAATCAGTGGAATACGATTAATGATTGCACAAATAAAAGGTAGATTCAGATCTTAAAGCATCACAAAGAAAAAAATCACTCCACTTAAGTACTTAAGAAATCAAAAAACACACCAAAGTATAACTGTTGACAATCTTCGCTTTCTTTCTCTGACTGACACAAATACACACGCACAAACACACACACACACACACACACATACACACACAGACACAAATAAACACCCATACACACGTAACCATCAACTCGGCACTACAAGCAAGAAAAATGTTAGTAATTTCGTCCCCAATGCTTCGTGTTGCAAAGAATTACTTTATTCAATAATCGTGAAAAAGAGGTGGGGGGAGGGGGATTTTGATATGTCATAATTTTAAGTTTTATGTTGTTTTTCTTTGCTGCTCAGAAATAAACTTAACAATGATCAGTGTTTTTGACAGTTAATGTAATATTTTGGATGGCCGAAGTTACCCTAATTATGACGTCCAACGGTGGAGCTCTCAGATCCTGGCACAAGTCGATGGTTTTTCCGCTATTTGAAGATAGAATAATTCGACCCAGTTTCTCGCTCAATCAGCTGTAGCGATACTAATGGATAGAGCATTAACTGGAGCTCGGATTGCTTTGCACCACGGTGTTTATTCAGTCACGAATTCGCGCAGTGATGTCACCAACACACGAGTCGGCGCAGTGCGTGATTCGGAATCTTGAATAGAGTGGAGACTAAAAAGGCAGTATGTTGTTGGCGAGTTGGCGAAAGACAGTGGAGTTAAAATTTCTGTTTTATTTTTAATTAAATTATGCTGTTAATGATTTTTAAAAGATTGGTGTGGTGCCTGGCACCATTCGATCCAATGGCCCCACGCCACTGCCTATAGCTCAGTTGTCAGAGCACTCGCTTCACACCCATAGGGACCGAGATCGATCCCGGATACAGTCACAGTCGAGATGGGTTTTTTTTTCTGACTACCCTGTCCACCCAGTGATCGTGTAGCTGGGTCTGTAAGATCTGGCGGAAAGCATTTGCGATAGACTAGTGTTCCGTCCAAAGGATAGCAGGCAATTGCTATTTCTGTTTCACGCTATAAAAACTGGAGTAAACGTTAGCTCCATGGGCTCAATAGCTCTGGAGGACTTATCCGCAGTTTGGCAATATAGCCTTTATATTGCAAAGAAACGTCTAAATCTTTGTGTTTCATTCTTTACATAATACTGCTCTACTCCGAAAAGAAAAACGCGTAGATAATTAAAGTTTTGGCCTCTAAATTCGTCCTTTGGGGGTATGTCATGTCCATCTACCTCTCAATAGATAAAATGTTATTTCCTGCTGGCTGTATTTGTTGTCCTCTCAACACTATTCTCCCGGGACCTAGCCGAAGTCCCAGATTTGAGAATTTTTGCCAAGATGAGTTCTTTAAATCGATCGATATTCGAAGGACGATTTTTCTGGCCAATTTTAAAAATATGTGTTTTTCCAGATCATGGCACTATTTTTATCACATCATGATGACTTTTCTTTTTTAACCAGTTAACTGCCGTACTCTGGAAAAACATTTGTTTAATAATTTGGCTAGAAAACTCGTCCTTTAAATGTCGATCGTAAAAAAAAATTCATTCATCTTGCCCAGATTAGGGCCATTTTAATCGATCGATATTTGAAGGACGATTTTTCTGGCCAATTTTCAAAATATGTGTTTTTCCAGATCATGTCACTATTTTTATCACATCATGATGACTTTTCTTTTTTAACCATTTAACTGCCGTACTCTGGAAAAACATTTGTTTAATAATTTGGCTAGAAAACTCGTCCTTTAAATGTCGATCGTTAAAAAATTCATTCATCTTGCCCAGATTAGGGTCATTTTAAGCATCGATTTTTGAACGACGAGTGTCTTTGGCGAAAATTTTAATTACTATTTTTTTCCATAGTACGGCAGAACACACAGGTCACAGCAATTCTTTCTTTACCATGTCTTGGAAATTAATCTTGGAATCATGGAAAATTGTGTATCCTTGGGCAAGACCCTTCGTTCGGCCTCAAACTGCAGCGATCAAAGTGGATTCTGATCTGATTACTTTCCAATAATTTGATTGCTTCGTTTTTGTTTTGTTTTGTTTTTTTGGGTGGGGGGTTGTTTTTGCTTTGTTTTTATTGTTTTCTATAGGGTTTTTTGTTTGTTTCTCTTTTGTTTTTGTTTTTTTTTTTTGTTTCATTGTTTGATTTTGTTTTTGTTATTTTGGTCTTTTTGTATGTTTTGGGGTTTTTATTTATTTTTTATTTAAATTATTTATTTATTTATTTTTTGTTTGTTTGTTTGGGGTTTTTTTGGGGTTTTTTTTTTTTATTTTTTTTATTTTTTTTTTTTTTATTTTTTTTTTTGGGGGGGGGGGGGTTATTTGTTTGTTTTTTGTTCTTTTTCCTTTAATTTTATCTCGATAAACAGCGCAATCTTTATAAGTATAAATAAATAAAATCCTCATTTATTAATAACAAAGATTTGTAGATTAGCATACTTCCGTGACAATTCATTATCTAAATTGAAAGAATCATTTTACCGGAGATAGTTTTCAGGATTCATCTTTCTCGACACTAACTTTATTTCGATGTAAGATATAATGATTATTAAATATCATTTAAGTATGAATCTTTTCTTCAAAATCAAAAACCACGAGAAACACTGACTACAGGGTAGCGTTCTATATGAAGTTCATGGCATGTAAAATGAAAGAGGTATAGCTATTCTAACCTGTATTTCGGTCACTTATTGTTTGCGCTAGAGTTTCTAAGCCTACAACACAATCAGTTCTAGTAAGGCTTATATGACCTGGTTTGTCAATCATCCGAAAAGCAAATTTTACTATAGAAAATGACATCATACTTTTCATCTTTATCAAATGACAAAAGACATGTGGAGACAAAGAATAGTTAAATGCCTTACTCTGGAAAGACACATATTTAAAAATTTGGTCAGAAAACTCGTCCTTCAAATGCCGATCGATTTAAATGATCCTCATATTGACAAAAACTCTCAAACCTGGGACCTTGTAATGTCCCAGGTTTGAAAGATGAGGGTCATCTAAATATGCCGATATTTGAAGATCGAGTTTTCTGGCCAAATGTTTACATACGTGTCTTTACAGATTACGGCAGTTGACTGGTTATGGACGTCTCCAAGTAAACCTTTATCCATTGAACGAGAGATTTAGGTCAGCATGATTTCCATAGAACATTGAAACATGCATAATATAATATAAGCCTTTAAATCTTATATTATGGGCAAATAAATCGCAATCGAACGACAATAAAAGTAGTCACCCAGAGCCATTAGTCGGAGTTTATTCCGCTTTCTATTGCGTGAAACAGACAACCTCAATTAATTGCTTGGCACACTTTCGATAGGACCTTAGTCTATCAAAAAATACTTTCCGACAGATCTAACTGACCCAAGTACCCAATCACTGCTAGGTGGGGACAAAATCTCGACTTCGCATGGGATCGATCACGGCCTCTTTAAGTGTGCAGCTAGTGTTCTATCAACTGAGTTGTCCTCCTCCCCCCCCCCCCCCCCCCCCCTTCCCCACCGATAATAACACGTTTAAAGTGCAGTAGCGCTTGAAACAGTAACGTAAACCTTTTATTTTTCTTTTCGAGTTCGGTTATGTGGTCTTGTGGTTTGGCATTCGTCTTCGGACCGGTAGTTCACTGGTTCGAGTCCTGCTCTGTGAGGTGCAAAGTAGATTCCTTGGAAAAAGACTCTTTACTCACGTTCTCTCAAGTGTAAAGTGATTACCTGGCAGTTAATAGCATTGTCTCTGTCAGAAATTTAAAAAAAAAAATCGCGCTTCATGACTCGTTCAATAGTCCTGTTGCTGTTGACTTTTTAAAAATTTGATCCTTTAACTTCCTATATTACCTGCTCTATAGAGAGGAGGTAACAGTTTGGGTCCACAATCACAGTGGACCGTCCACCCAGAATTGTGTGGTGAGCTGGATCTTATCTATGCCTGACGGAAAGTACTTTGATATAAATCTATTCGTGAAGTGTCAAGCCATTGTTCCTATTTGTCAAAGGGTTAATAAAGTAAGGATAAAACCCGTTCCCTGGGCTTGCAGAAACGGTTTTTTTTTTTTTTTCAAAACATTGGTTTCGTTAGATTAATTCCAATAGGTATAATTCAACCTCAAATCCGACTCACATATACAATCAAAGCAAAGACATAGGCATCATAAATGTGCCATTCAATTAAATGCACTTATTCTCTCAATTACATAAAGAAATCTAACGGCTTATTCAACCAACCAAAATTATTTCAAAACAAGCTAAGTTGGCAACAGCAGGGGGGGGGGTGCCTTATTCATACCCATACTGCCGTACTCTGAAAAAACACATATTTCAAATTTAGTCCAGGGAAACTCGTCTTTCATATATCGATCGATTAAAATGACCCTCATCTTGGCAAAAACTCTCAAATCTGGGGCTTTGTTTAAGAGTGTTTGCCAAGATGAAGGTCATTTTTATCAATCGACATTTGAAGAACGAGTTTTCTGGCCACTTGTTTTTCAAAACGTATTTTTACAGAGTACGACAGTACGCTGCTTTGATTTGGAACAACGTAGATAATTCAGGGACGTTTGAACTGTCATGGGACCACGGGGGGAATTCCCTTTTACTGTTATTATTGGCTCAGCTTTCAGCAAGGCGTGATGTTTGGTTGGTAATTTTTAGATTCTTAATCAGTATGTCATGCTCCGGTACCATGTCAAAGAGAAGCAACTGAAAACACAACATCGTAAACAAGACCTTTATTCTGGATCTTAATTTATACTATTTAAAAGGAGTTTAACAAGGATACGAAAAAATACGAAGCAGACACATTTTTTAAACCCCCATCTGCTTCTATAATATAGTATAGAATGTAAAAAAGCGGTGGGTTTGTTTCATTTTGGCCAGAAAAAAAAAATATGCAAATCTTGAAAGATTGAAATAACTTCAAGCTTATCAATTTTAAAGACAATCCTGAAACTACCAAAAAAAAAAAAAAAAACAATAAATAAATAAATAAACAATTAATTACAAGTTATTTTGACACATTGTTGATTTTGTATAAATTTCTCCTGAGCTTAATCAGTGATCGAATGACTAATGTAATGCCTTACGATCAACATAAGAGCCTACTCATCCTTCATGAAATACACTGCCATACACTGAAAAAAAAAAACAACAAAATAACACACGTATTTAAAAGTTTGGTCAGAAAACTCGCCCTCAAATATTGATTAAAATTACCCTTATCTTGGCAAAAACTCTCAAATCTAGGACTTCATTTTACACCGAATGCGGTGAGAGAATGAGAGTAAAGATTGAGCCTTCTCCTAGGATTCAACTTTGGACCGCCCAGGACGGGACTCGAACCAGAGACCAAGGAACTGTCCGAAAATGAGTGTTATACCACAAGACATTTTCCTTATAAAAAGATTTGTTGTTTGAAATTCACACAAAATAAGCGATTTATTTTCCTATGCACAATCTCCATGTCAATCTGTCGCCTTCACAAGAGTTAGGAAAATCAATTAAATCTCTCTCTCTCTCTCTCTCTCTCTCTCTCTCTCTCTCTCTCTCTCTCTCTCTCTCTCTCTCTCTCTCTCTCTCTCTCTCTAGTTCATTTGAAGGGAAATCGAAAAAAATTGTTAGATTTTCAATCATGGTGAACCAAAGAGAGTTTGATATAATAATAATAATAATACATGACATTTATAACGCGCATTTTCATCACTGGGTGATGCTCAATGCGCGAAACAATAATACAGTGACATTATTATACAAATGAAACATTATACAAACTACATCAACATAATATTATCATTATACAACAATGTAATAACTAAACATAAAGTCATTAATACAAGATATGTTATAATACATCCACATGCTATGTCAAATACGGAAATAATATAAAATAATGATATAATAACATAAACTAAATTAACATTCATATTGGGGTCAAATTACAAAGATGCATTAATCAAGATGTGTTTTTAACAAAGAGATGGTGTTTTAACTTTGATTTAAATATTGATAAGGACTGCGCTTCTCTTATTCTTTTAGGAAGAGAGTTCCAGATGGAAGGTCCGACGTGACTGAACGATCTGCCGCCGTAAAATTTATATTATATTTATTTGTAACAATTAATTTTGTAGAATCTAGTGCAGAACGTAGACTCCTCGTTGGCTTATACGTTTCTAAATATTCAGTAATATACAAGGGTCAGGGAGCTCTTACATACCGGACATAGAATCCGCAGTGAAACCTCGTTTTGTCAAGGCTCAAGATTTCTACTTTCTCTTTCTCATCCAATGTTATCAGACATGGCGTGTTTTGATGAGAGTGTTAAATTTGATTTTTTTTCCCTTTTTAGAATGATTTTTATGAAATGATTCTTATTTCCACAGCATTCTAACATTTCAGGATTAATTTGTTTGTGATTTCCAACAGGATTTAATATAAAATGGGGAGGAAGTGCTCAGTCGTAAATTGTCGAAGTGGATATCGTCCCACTCGCGATCATAATCCACCATCCGCATCAGATGAAAAGATTTCTGTTTATCGTTTTCCAACTGACGATGAAACAAAAAGGCTTTGGATTTCACGTCTGCCTAATGTATTGAAATTTGAGGATGTGACTGATAACATGGGCGTGTGTTCTTTACATTGGCCGAAAGACACTGAAATGATTCGAACCGTCGGAAGAGCCTTTCGACCTGCTAATCCACCTTCTATTTTCCCTAACGTTCCAAAATCTTCTATCCCTCTACAAGCTGGCAGACATACTTGTCGTACTACAGACAGAGCAACAGCAGAGTCAAGAGCTGTTGTTATTGATGAAATGGCTGAATTTCGTGCAAGAGATTCGCTTGATGGAAAGGATTTTCATGAACGCTTTATTGACATGCTTCTTGACCATCCTGTAGGAGGTGTTGTTGGATTTGAAAAGGCAAGAGGGCTCTACACTTTCTGTAGTATACGTAGAGATGGTCCAATCTGTGATTTTTCTATGTTTTTTAATATATTATCTTCCTCAGGTTCTCTGGCTTTATCATTTGAATGCTACAAGGGCGTCAGAAAAATAAAGAATTATCCAGACTTTATTTCTAGTGACAAGCAAGTGAAGTGTTGGAGTGGGCTTGATGCATTGATTAAGTATGTCATTTCCAATGATGAAGATGTTCCACAGGTGAAATTTCTACAACGTAATGTTCACATTCTTAATGCCTCTAAAAATAAACGCATTTACTCCACAGAGGACCTTTTTACTGCTTTTAGTTGGTATTCATTGTCTCGTTCTCTATATTCACAGCTTAGGAATTATTTACAATTACCATCCATTTCTACTTTACAGAAAATTACTGCTGTCAGCAAAAATATGAGTGATGCAGCTTTATTTACCTCTATTTTCAGGAGCATCAGTGAGCGCAACCGGGGATGTATATTGATTGTGGATGAAATTTACATCAAAGCCTCTTTGTCGTATCGTGGTGGTGAAGTCTTTGGTTATGCTCATGATTATCCTGACAGAGCAGCTACAACAATGCTTGGTATTATGGTGAAATGTTTTTTTGGTTCAAAATCTTTCCTTGCCAGACTTGTTCCGTGTCATTCATTAACTTCTGAATTTCAATTTCAACAGGTTGCTGAAGTCATTACAACTGTGGAGGAATGTGGAGGAAATGTTGTCGCCATTGTATGTGATAATAATAGAGTAAATCAGTCTTTTTTTCAGAAATTTGACAGAGATGATGAGCAAAAGCCTTGGATTGCTAAATCCCCAATCTCAACTAATCACAAACCTCTTTTTTTTTATTTATGATCCAGTTCACCTGTTAAAGAACATACGTAATAATTGGATTTCAGAAAGAACTGGTACCATTGCTTTTTCACCTTTAGATAGTCCTGACCCCACAGACAAGAAGATGGCTAAATGGTCTGATTTGATCGCACTATATGATCATGAAACATCTGAATTTTCATTGCGCATGTCTAAATTAAATAATGTTTGTCTTAGGCCTTCTAACATCGAAAAGCAGAAAGTTTCTCTTGTTCTTGATGTCTTTTCAGAAAAAACAAGTGCAGCCCTCAAGTCTTCATCAGCTTCGACACAGTCATGGAAAGATACGGCTATATTCATTGATAATGTGATATGTTTATGGAAAGTTTTCAATACAAAAGATCCTCTCCGACAGACTCGACTTCGAGATCCTGATATGGCAGTAATCAGGGATGAGGAGCATCACCAGCTGGATATTCTGAACTCATGGGCAGATATCGCATTACGTCTTACTCCACTTTCTAATCCTCGTATGCATTCTCTTACAGCAGATACAGCCAAGGCTCTCTTCTGGACCTGCAAGTGCTTTATTGATTTGGCAAATTTTCTCTTGTCCTCAGATAACAGTCTCCATCATGATTATGTCGCTCTTGGTTTTTTTCAACAGGATGATATTGAAAGCCATTTTGGTCACTTACGCAGATCAGCAGGGTGTAACTATTACATTTCAGTAGAGAATGCCTCACATACCAATACCATTGATCGTGCCAAGCTCATGCTGGAGAGCATGACAACAGATGTTGATTACAGTGGAGCACCGCATGCTTGTAATTTATGTGACCTTCCATTTTATGACAATGATATTTTGCTTTTAGATTCACTTCCAGACTTTCCTAGTAAACTGTCAACTGATGAGACAATGCCTCTTTTTTATATTGCAGGTTATATTGCATCGAAACACCCGGATCTCCAAGGTAACATGTCATCGTTTCCCACTGAGACTACTTCTTTTACAGCAACGCTTTCTCGTGGTGGTTTGAGCTGTCCTTCAGAAGGTCTTTTTCAATTTCTCTTGTGTTTTGGATTTTTCAGACAGACAGTGGAGCTATCATGTAGGCGTAGATATCTTAATTTATTCAAAGAATTTCCTCGTTTTTTCAGATTGGACTGTTCCATACCAGACGCTGCAATTTCAAGACTCGTTAATATTTTGCTAAAGAATTATTGCAGGGAAAATGTGGAGGAAAGAAATGTTGAGCGGAGTGCAAGGAAGATAAGAAAGCTGACATCAACATAAGACATCATTATCAAGCATCCTTTCTCCCCCCCCCCCCCCCCCCCCCCCCCCCCCATGCCCCAATGTTAAATTTTTATGTCCATGAATGTGAATATTAATTCTCGAATTTCAGAGACACCCTCAAATAATTTTCTTCTTATATCCTCAGAATCGCCAATATTACTTACAGGGCCATGTATGTATTTCTATGTATTTATTTATTTTAAAAAAAAAAAAAATTTAAAAAATAAATAAAAAAATAAAAAATTTAAAAAAAATAAAAAATAAAAAACCTTAATGCGGCCACATTTTGATTGTGACGGTCACAAGCCCGTTAAACGCAGAGTGAGGTACAAATTGTATCATGAAATGGAATCATCTGGATTATTCTTCCAATGGATTAAGATTATGGTGTGTTTCTTATTTGGATAAATATTTCTGAGGATTAATTTGTGGTTGTGATATTCATGGCATGTAAGTAGACACCCTTAGATTTGGATATTTTTCACTTTCTTTTTCTTACTAGACTACTTGTCAAGTTGTATTCCAACAATGTGAATAATAGCATTTCTATCCCTCACTACTATTACTCTTAAGTTAATAGACTTAGATTAAAAGTACATGTCAGTGCTAATGGAGAATATGAACTAACAACTAATAACAATGAAATATGAAATAGATATAGTCTTCTTAGAAATAAGTAGTAATCATGTCATGATAATCATCCTTATTATTATTATTATTATTATTATTATTATTATTATTATTATTATTATTATTATTATTAATAATAATAATAATAATAATAATAATAATAATAATAGTAGTAGATCTTTATTGTCCATAAATATGGCAATGTGTCATAGAACTAGAAATATTCAGATTTTATGGGGTTTCTTCTTGATATTTCGTACTGTTTACAAAATAATAACTATCAATTTGAATTGCCCTTAATTAACCCATCTGTGATTTAAGCAATTATAATCAAGGTTAGCTATCATCAGAGTAATATGTATTTAAACTAGAATCATGAAAAATATAATTTCTCAATAAAAATAGTTGTAGAGAGGCACTTTTAAAAAGCGTTTTAAACGTTTCGTAATTCGTACAGATTCATTGAGGCTCAGTTTTTAGGCCTCCAATAGAATCGACTCTTCCGGGCTATGTGACCTACTGTCTGTTCACCTAGACAAGGGTGCTTGATCATTAAGGCACTTATAGCACAATACTGCTAGTTTGAATTCGATTCTCACTTTAACTGGTAACCAATGCAGCTCATACAAAAGTGGCAACGAGTAGGATGTTATCTTCTTTCTTAAAATCAATTTAGCAGCCGCATTCTGGATACTCAGAATATCATGGACTGAAAAACAAACAAACAAAGAAGTCCTGAGAAGGATCGGAATAAAATCACCAATTCTTCTTCAAACTATAAAGAAATTGAAACTAAACTATTTTGGCCACACGACTCGCCACGAATCATTAGAAAAGCACATTCTGCAGACAAGGGTAGACGGCAAGAGAGGAAGAGGTAGACCAACAAGAAGCTGGGAACAAGATATATGTGAATGGCTGGGAATGACAGCAACTCAAGCAAGTAGACTGGCGGAAAACCGTAATCTGTTTCGCAAGAAAGTTCGGGAAGCAACGTCCTACGCAGGATCAGCTGACTAGATGATGATGATGATGATTCTGGATACTTTGAAGGCGTGATATTTTATTTAAGAAGACGTTCACTATCTCAATCGTAAATGTTTACGCACCAACAAGTCAACGCGCAAAACAATACCCAGAGGAAACTGATAAATTTTACAAAGACCTAGACGATACACTGAACAAAATAGGAAACAAATCAATATTAATAATCGCTGGAGATTTTAATGCCAAAGTAGGAAAACGTCTCGACAGTGACACACTATGTTTAGGATCATACTCAAAAAGGAAAACGTAACGATAACGGAGAAAAATTAGTCCAGTTCTGTGAACAGAGAAAACTTTTCATAACAAACAGTGCTTTCAACCACCCATCAAGACACCAGACAACATGGGTAGGACAAAGGAAAGACCAAACCCAAGACAAAATGATAACAATACACAACCAAATAGACTATATCATATGTCGACACCGCCATAAACACTACTCAACCAACTCGCGATCATACGGTGGTACACTGCTAACATCCGATCACAAACTTGTAAAAACGAATTTCAACATAAATGTGTACAGACAACGAAGACAGAAAGGTAAAACGGCAGTCAAAATAAACACGGCAAAAATAGTAAATGAGCGAGAATGTCGCATTCATTACCAATATGAACTTAACTCAAGTCTATGGAAAATAAAGCAAAACAGCAATCCAAACAATGAATGGAAAGAGACGCAAGCGGCAATGAAATATGCGGGGAAGAAAGTGCAGGCTCTATTAATACAACTAAGAACAAACCAAATCGAACGCCTAACATCGCTATTAACGATCTATCGCGGCAACAAAAAGAACTTAGGATCAGGATACAAAACACGAAAGACTCGGAAGAAATAATAAACCTGAAAACGGAACGAAACAAAATACTGCATTCAATTCGATCACTTACAATAAAACACAGAAACGAGGAATTAGACAAAAAAGTGGAAGACATAGAAAAGTCCAAAAATAACGCATCGTCTATGTTCAAAGCGACGAAATCTCTGAACCGAAAACCATTCGAGAACCCAAAACTACAGGATAAATTTGGCAAACAGACAACAAATCCCAACGATATCCTTGACATTGTAACTGACCACTTCCAGCAGAAATTTCACAAACAAGTCTCACAAATATCGCCCTTCTCAGGAAACCCTAGAGACCTAAACAACCGCATCACAACAACTGAAGTTAGAAATAGCATAAAGTGCCTAAACAATAACAGATCCCCAGGCGAAGATGAAATTCCCGCTGAATTGCTGAAATGCGGTACCCTCTCCCTGGATCTGAGCATTGCAAACATAATGAACAAAACATTCTCAACACACAAAGACTGGGACATAAACAGAGGTGTCCTAATTACAATACAAAAACCAGGAAAAACGAAAGGACCCGTAAACAACCTGCGCCCAATAACATTACTGAATACCATAAGAAAAACACTGTCAACTATTGTCCTCAACAGAATTAGACCGAAAATAGAAAAATATCTATCACATAGCCAAAGCGGGTTTCGCCAAGACCGAAGCACATCGGACGTTGTATGGACACATAAAGGGTTGGCAGCAAAGGCACTCAAAGAAAACATATCCATAACAATAACGGAATCGATATGTCCGCAGCCTTTGATACGATCGACAGAGGAAAACTTTTGGAGATATTAACAGACATAGTAGACGAAGACGAGCTCCGAATAATCCGATTTCTCCTCAGCAACACAAAGATACAACCAAGGATATACGGGGCCACAAAACAGACGCAGTTCGAAAGTAACATCGGGACCCCCAAGGAGATAGTCTGAGCCCGATTCTGTTCACAATATACTTAGAACACGCTCTGAAAGAAGTTCGAAAAGTCATTCCAAAACCAACGACTCATATTGAGAATGCAATCCCAAGAGAAATCGCCTATGCAGATGATGTAGATTTTATTGGATCAACACCAGCAAATATAGACATCATACAAAATACCCTCATGAAATATAACCTCCAAGTCAATGCCAATAAAACCGAATTTACAACAATATCGAGGAACAAAGAGGAATGGAAAAGAACAAAGAAAGTCGGCTCACTAATTGGAGACACCGAGCATGTACAAAGAAGAAAACAGCTATCAAACGCCGCACTTAGTAAACTCACCAATGTATGGATTAGAGGTGACAACATAAAGAGAAAAACCAAACTGAAACTGTACCGTGCTCTTGTAAAACCGGTACTTCTGTATAACTGCGGCACTTGGGCGTTGACAAAATCCGAAGAAGAACATCTGGATGCCTTCCATCGCACACAGCTAAGAAGGGTACTGGACATCAAATACCCAAAAAAGATCTCAAATGAATCACTCTATAAGATCACAAAAGAAAGACCAATCTCCCTTGACATTTTACAACAACGATGGCAACTTTTCGGTCACATACTACGCAGGGACAAAAACATACCAGCTAACCAAGCCATGTCGGGATATTTCCAAAAACACGGGAACCTTTTCAGAGGAAGACCGATCACAACACTCCCTGTGATCCTAAACAAAAACCTCACAACACTTGGACAAAGCATTAGTCTCACAACGGCAGGGGACCTTGAAAATCTGAGAACCCTAGCAGAGGACCGGCAATATTGGAGACACCTCACACAGGAAATACTGGAAACAGCCAAGGCGACCCGATCTTTCGGTCGAGACGCGAAAGGCATCTAAGTCAAGTCAAGTTACATTCGAGATTAACGAATTACAGTAATCTATTTTAGATAGTATGAAAGATGTTAATAGTTTGCATGTTACTTCTCTTGTTAGGAAAGGTCTAACTGAAACAATTCTTTTTAATCCTATTGTCAAACTTCTACATAGAGAATCAAACTGTGCCTGCATAGTCATATGTTGATCTAGCATTACCCGAGGTTTTTCACACACGTTGAGAGGTTAATTGTGCACCCATTTATATTTAGAGTAAACTTCAGAAAATCATCTTTCAAAACACTTTTTCTACCACACACCATCACCTCTGTCTTTTCATTATTCAGCTTTAACTTGTTAATTTCCATCCAGCATTTAACATCTCTAATACAGTCTTCAACACGGGTAATCAATGATGGGATATTACTAGGGATATCGCTTACATAGATCTGAGTGTCATCAGCATAGAAATGATACATTAATTTATTTTTAACAAAAATATCCGAAAGATATTGGATTTTAAGATTTTCCCGGGGAATTTGGCAAAATAAGAAAGAGTTAAAATCTATATAATTATTGCCTACGTGAAGCATCATTCAAGTCATTCAAGGGCAAAATGCTGTATTACAATATCTTGCTCTTAGGAGTATCAAATCTTATGAACCCTTTAAACATTAATCCTTATCTGTCATCATTAATATCACCATCAGCAACATCATCATTGGCATCACTTTCACTTAATATCGATCATTTTATTAATCATTATTTATCACTTGTAATCAATATAATTATTGTCATCACAAAACTAATGACTTTCTTAAACTTTCTACTGTTACCATCACAGTGGTTACCATCATTGCCAACAATAGGGTCCGGAAACGCTGTCTTTATTATAAAGTTCGGTTGTTTCCCTTCATTATTTTTTTTCCACATAGTTCTACTATATTAGTGTTACGGTAGACTTTTTTTTTTCTTTATTCCACAACCTGCCGTTCTGTTATAAATAAAATTACATGACAGCATTTTCATCTGCATCTGTATATATGTTATCAATGTATTTTTGACAGGAAAAAAATGTGTGTTATATTATTAAAGACAATTGAAAATTGTGCGGTTATGTGGTCTAGTTATTCAACATTCGTCTTCGGATCGGAGGGTTCTTGGTACGAGTCCCTCTCTGAGCGGCGCATATCTGAGTCCCTGGAAAAGGCTCTTTACTCAGATGCAAAAGGAGGACCTGGCTGTTAAAAATGTTGTCTGTCAGAAAAAATGGTAAGATTGGCTTGAAACAACTATAATGATAATAATAATAATAATAATAATAATAATAATAATAATAATAATAATAATAATAATAATAATAATAATGATAATAATAATAATAATAATAAAAAATAATAAGAATAATAATAATGATAATAATAATAATAATATAATAATAATAAGTAATAAATAATAATAATAATAATAATAATAATAATAATAATAATAATAATAATATAATAATAATAATATAATATAATAATAATAATAATAATAATAATAATAATAATAATAATAATAATAATAAATAATGATGATGATAATATAATAATAATGATGAATTAATAATATAATAATAATAATAATAATGATGATGATGATGATGATAATAATAATAATAATGATGATGATGACGATGATGATGATGATGATAATAATAATAATAATAATAATAATATAATAATAATAATAATAATAATAATAATAATAATAATAATAATAACAATAATAACAAACCTTATTTTCATCTAGGTTTGAACACTGGACATTACAATAATTAACAGGCGAGTGACATACCACCCCGTCATGCCGCCTTATTGTTTTTCAATTTGTTGATGACTCATACATCTGACTGACAGGAGTGGCAGCTGTGCGCAGAGATTAAAATTGGTTTAGCTTATTGGAGATTCTAGTCCCTGTAAATATTAAGTAGGTAAACAAAACCTGCCAATCAGACGCCTGTGGGGTTATCATTATTGTCGTCGTCGTCGTCGTTGTCATCGTCGTTGTTGTTGTCTTTGTTATCCGCTGTGGAAGCTGTTATCGGAAGGTGTATTATATTGATGCTGTGCGTTTAGGTAAAATACTCATAATATCCGCATGCGAAATATAACGTACTAGCGCACAGAACTGCGTGTTACCTTGAACGGTTTTTAATGCTATATGTTTAGGTAAAATACTCTCAACTTAACAACCGCCAGCCGGTTATAACGTACCCAAATACAAAACTATGTGTAATCTTGAACGTTATGGTCTGATTGATATGGATAGTGTGCGCTTGGCTAAGAAACTCACATCATTGCCATCCAGAAGTATAATGGACCAACACACACAAAACTATGTGTAACCATGAACTTGTATAGTCTGGTTAATACAGTTTAGTGAGAATTACTCATAAACATGGATGGAAAAAACAATAATAAAGACACGATTGACGTCAACTTCATTCTATCTATACTTTAGTGAGAATTAATCATAAAAATTGCTGTCTAAAAACAAAAACAAAGAGGTGAGTTAGTGGCGTCATTTTCGTTTCTTCGATACGATTCTTACACTCTTGGTTTTTGGAGTTCCGGACTCTTTCCCAATCGCTGCACGAGTCTTAATAGCAATAGTCAAATTGAATGGCAGGTTCAATGGGCAATAACAGTCGTGACGTCACTTTTCTCGTAATGACGTATAGCAACTGGTTCTATACTATTGGAACAATGGCGGACGCCATTATCTCCATCACTGCCCTTATGAAATACTTCTCCGACAAGCATAAAAGTGTATTCAGAGGAGAAAAACGTTATAAATCTGTTCATGTTTTGACTTTTATACATTCTGATAATATGACATGTGAAAAAGTTCTACCCAGCATGAAAAATAAAGAGTACCGATTTTCTTTGTTGCTGGGCAGACGTGACATCAGACTATCGAATCCTATTTGTTGGTCGGGGTGATTGTCACTTCAAAATATGACAACTATAACGACTTTGCCATCTATGGTGATGGTAATCATCAACATCACCAAAAGATCAGCACGTTTGAAATTAATAGTGTAGCTGACACCTTTGTGTGAATTAACAAAGAGACCATAATATTTCCTAACCTGCCCGCAAGTAACCTTACGCTTTCAAACATACTCAAAAGTAACTCAATGCTTTAACAGCATGAACTGGATTACTTAGAATGATGGTGACACAATAACCCATAATAATTTTTTTTTAAAAAACGAACACCAACCTGAGAAGTGGACGAGAAAAGATTTAATCGGTCGACAGCAGCTGCTGTGCATTGAATTGTATTGAATTACGCTTTCAACTCACTGTAACAATAATGAGAGGTAGATAGATTGGAACATGAGGTAAGCAGCCAGAACAATAGACGCTTTTAAATGATATAATATCCCAGTTTTACAAATGAAAATATAAAGAGAATGACGCTGACGTCACTTTGGTCTTTGTTATTGTATTTTGCCATCCATGTCTATGAGTAGTTCTCACTTAACTGTATTAAACTCACTCAACCCAAACCCCGACTATATCCGTAGTTTACTCGGGTTACTTTTACCCTATGCCTATTTATTACATTTTTCTCAGACAAACTCGTAGTATCAAAGTTAATATTATTTTTGAATTTTACATGTTAATGATAGTTGAATATAACTCTATCTATGTACATGCCAATTTTTAAGACATTTTTTTCCAATTTTGAAAAGTAGCAAAAATCTTTTGGATTGAGTGAGTTAACCAAACTATAAACGTTTAGGGTTACACAGAGTTTTGTGTTTTGGTCCGTTATACTTCCGGATGGCAATGTTGTGAGCTTCTTAGCCAAGTGCATACTATCTATATGGTATCGTCTTCCTCTTATAGAGGGAACGAAATTGACGCCATTCAGCTCTTTGTTTTTATTTTTAGACCGCCTGTTAATGATCAGTTCTCATAAAATATAGTCCACTGCAAAGTAGTTTCTGGTAAATATCTACCATATCCTCTCTTTCTATTAACCACTCGGTGGATAGAAGGATTTTTAAAAACTTGATTATATTATCATGGACTGATATCAGTCACTTTCTTTTCTTTAAAGGCAAACGATCTATCATTTAAGCTATCGGGACCCCTGAAGGACTATTTCAAGCTTATAACGCATTTCTTTACTGGATGGCATTGACCTGATCACTGGTATTTTATAAGGCACAACCGATTGCCGACGTGTTTTTGTTATACACACATCGACCCCATGATTGATAAATCGATAACTGATTACCACAACCATTGCTTACCTGGATCACCAACCAGCTGCTTGTGGCTTAGAATTGGCTGTTCCGTGAGTACTTATTTTGATGAGCCTGAGTATATGAAAAAAAAAAAAGAAGAAGAAGAGGGAAAAAAAGAGTCAAACACATTTTGTCTTCAAATAGGTAGGATTTTTTTTTTTTTTTTTTTGCGTTGATTGCAGTGGGCGTTGTGACGTCATGACTTTGAAACTTTATTCCTTCATTACTGTGTCCAATGTATAAGGAGGGTACAGATTTTCGTAAACAGGTGCATGCGTAAGCTACTCAGAATAAAATGGATGGATAGAATAAAAAATGAAGAAGTATGGAAGATAACACAGCAGAAACCAGTAGGAAAGGAAATAGGAAGAAGACGATGGAGGTGGATTGGACACACGCTTAGAAAGAATGACTCCACTATAACAAAGAAAGTATTGGACTGGAACCCTCAGGGCAGAAGATCAAGGGGAAGGCTACAAGGAACATGGAGAAGAATTAAAGAAGCTGATATACAGAGCAGTGGTAAGACCTGGAATGAGATAAAAAAGATAGCTCAGGATAGAGAAGGATGGAAACTGTTTGTCTGTGGCCTATACCCTGACCCAGGGTGAAAAATGCAATGATGATGATGATGACTGTGTCCAAAAATAATGTATAAACACTCGCAAACGATGGGGCTTACCTATTCGACTGCCTGGCATGTACTAATAGTAGCCATGTATATAATGAGAGGTTCTGGCAGTTCAATTGGTAGAACACTCGCCTCACAAGTCGAGAGACGGGCATCTTTTCCGGGGGTAGTCAATGTTTTTCTTCTCCCAGTGCAGTAGTTGGGTAGGTGAGAATATTAGATCCGGTGGCAAGTATCATGCTATAATATAACAGCGTCTTAACCAAAAGGTAACAAGTAATCAATACTGTCGGTTTAACGCTACAGATGAGAATAAATTTCGACTCCGTGAGCCTTATTACTTTGAAAGCCTGGATAGGTCACTTGCTGTGTCTTCTACCCCCTATATGTATCTTTTTTCTGAGTTGCTTTCTGTTTTTGTCTTGGAATTGGGATTACTTGGCTTTGTCGTGGCGCTTGCCGGAATTCTTGGCTGAAAGGGAAACAGTCAAATGTATAATGTTAGTTTTGGGAAGTGATATTATTTCCTTGGAAACCATCTCTCTGATAACATACATAAGTATGATCGTTATATTTTTGTTTTGATTATATTATCTTGCAAACATTTGAGTATGTTCCTCTTAGTGGGATCCTGTGCTTGTGTCTGGGTGAGACTTTTAGGTGATCTCAAGCTTAATACATTGATACAATGCTGTAAGAATCGACACCAGTTCTCTATTTGAACCAATTCCCTCTTTCTTACTTTTTCTTGGATGCTTTAATTGTAATTCTAGAATTTTAGACTATCCTATTTTCTTCCTTTTTTTACTGTTGCTAATATTAGCTAAATCTGTTGTCATAAACCCTTATAAACAAGCAACTCTAAAAGACTATTGTGATATTATTATCGGATGGAAGCATCAATTGCTTGTCCTGGTTGGATGAAATGAGTAAAAGTCCAGTGTGCGTGAGCTTGCGTTATGGTGACAACATGTTGTGTTCTTGTATTTCAAATCAGTTGGATTGGATGAATGTGATTCAGTATGTAATGGGACGCCCAACAATAATAAATAAATAATACCTCGGACAGAGATGACATCGCACGGATTGTTTGTTTATTTGAATTTCATATCCGATTCTTATTAATAGTAATGTATGCATGTCTCACCATTGAAGGTAATGTTTAATTCTTTGATTTGAGGTCGACTTAAGATATAGGCTAATTATTAGCATGTTTTGCAATTAACGTAATTGTAATATATATATATATATATATATATATATATATATATATATATATATATATATATATATATATATATATATATATATGTGTGTGTGTGTGTGTGTGTGTGTGTGTGTGTATTGTGGGTGTTATTTTAGATTTTCTTCTGGATTGCATTTTTGTTTTTTGTTTGTTTCTTTGGGGTTTTTTTTTGTTTGTTTGTTTGTTTTTGTTTTTGTTTTTTGTTGTTTTTTTTTTCTTGTTGTTTTTTTTTTGTTGCTTTTTTGGTTTGTTTGGTTTTTTTTGGGGTTTTTTTTTGGTTTTTTGTTTTTTTTTGTTTTGTTGTTAGTTTCTTTTTTCTTTTTCTTTTTCTTCTTTTTTTAATGATGCAGGGATTGACTAAGTCTATTTAGTATGTATGTATGAGTTGCATTGTACATTAGTATGTCACCTATGAGGTGCTATGCTACATCAGCATGAAAGTGTCACGGTGACAGGGAATCCACATATTTAGACCAAGCACGTCTGTTCTTGGCCAGAGTCGCAATTTCGTCAATGGGCATAGAATCCAGCCCATGAAGTAGAGTGCCCGCTGGTCTAGTTGTCGAGTTCTTGAAGAAGGTAATAAAAGTTCGACGCAGGATTAGTACTTGATTATGTTATCATTAACGGTTAATATTGTAATAGTATTTGTTTATTTAATATAACATTATGAAAGAAGCGTAATATTCTTTTTCCCGTAGGCATATAATTTAGTGTCAGAAGCAGGTTTTAATTTCAGAACATTTTTCACAAGTTTGAGGTGAGTTTCTGGCACCATCCAGATGCTCATATTATTAGCAGGTCCGATAACTTTTATTGGTTAGATTAACTTATATTTCATATAATTTGTGAAAAGGCAATTCAATTCAATTCAAATGTTTATTTCTCGGCAATAACCGAACGCAATTGCGGGCTTGACTTAATACTGTTGTAATGCGTCGCTATGAGAGTACTTCAATAACAGCAATGGGCCCAGAACAATTTGGATTATCAGACCTGCAAATAAGAGCACGTCGATACCAACCCTTACTCAATTGAAATAATTTATCTTATCATTACTTTCTCTTATTCTCCAACATTAACGATTGACAACAGCTTGTGGTCTAATTAAGTCAAATAATAATTATTATCAATCACTTTTTTCCAACTCATAAACATTAAAATTGATTAACTGAAGGAAATTAATAAACTATTTGAATGGCATATCTAAATACATATTGTGAGCAAATTTGGGAAGCTGATAAAACTGCCAAGTCTGGCAAATTGCGTGTATGCTACCGTAGTAAGAATGGTTTGTTTTTTCTTTATTTTGGACAGGAGACTTTTACTTTTTGTTCTATTTTGCCGTCTACCCTATAAAACAAAACACACATTTCAACAATTTTGGCCGAGAAACTCGTTCTAAAAAATCTGCCGATTAAGATTACCCTTATCTTATCAAAAACTCTCTTCAAAGTCCCATTATGAGAGTTTTTGATGTAGAATAGGATTCAATAATCTGATGTCACGTCGTCCAGCAACGAGCAGCTTGGTTCTAAACAAAGAAAATCGGTACATTTTATTCTCCATGCTGGTTTTCACGTGTCATGTGATCAGAATGTAAAAAAAATAAAAACATGATCGGATTTATAAGGTTTTTCTCCTCTGGACATGTTTATGCTTGTTGGAGTAGTATTTCATGAGAGCATCCAGATAGTTTAGAACCAGTTGCTAAGTTACTATGCGTCATTACGAGGGAAGTGACGTCACGACTGTTGAAGGCTATTGAGCTTAGAACCGATTTTTTTTGCTTGGTTAAACAATCTTCATTGTTATCTAGAAAACGTGGGCTCTCGATGGTTCAATTGATAAGTCATTGCACTAACGACTCGAGGACCTGCTTTTCGTTACCTCGTTTTCCCCGATCGTAGTCTAAAATTGTGACCTGGTCTTTTCTATGTAAACGTTTTGATTGGGTATTTTTTTTCCAAATTTGGGGGGTCATCTTGAGCAATCGATTTTTGTAGTAAAATCATTTCCGACCAAAATGGAGAATTATTTTGGGATTTGCTAGTGTGTAGCATCGTTGTTTCTTTTAAAGAGGAACTCTTCTGATTTATAATTGAAAATCACATAAATTCATTGCTTTTCATCTCCTTAAAGTTTCAAAATAGTTCTGTATAACATTGGGATCCCAAACACAAAATTTTCCAGTCTACAAACAAAATGATTCGATTTCTATTGGAAATTTTGTATCGTATATCGAGTTTTGGTTTGTTTGTTTTTTTTTGGTTTTTTTTTTTTTGTTTTTGTTTTGTTTTTTAGGATTTTTTTCTCTTTTTGATTTTTTTTTTTGGGGGGGGGGGGAGGTAGTTTTTTTTTGTTTTTTTTTTGTTTTTTGTTTTTAATTGTTTTTGATGTTATTTTTGTTTTGTTTTTTGTTTCTTTGTGGGGGGGGGGGGGTCATTTGTACTCGACATGTCATAAGACTATCAAAGTTTCAAGTGTTTTGCATCAGTTATTTCATCTTACTCGTAAATCCGTTGCAATTAGCATATCTGTTGTTTGCAGTTAACTCAATAAGGTCAGGTAATCATTTTGTTTATGATAACACCACTCGTTAGACCTTCGTTTCTGTTTTTAGTCATATCAAATGTCAAATCAGTGATAGGTCACTGAACCGGTGCGTTGAGGCAATGTATCATCACAGTGCATCAGGCAATGCGCAGGAATCGGATACGTAGATGATATCGAATTAATTCCGTTTGTGACTTTCATCGTAATGGTATTGGTGATGATGAAGATCAAAAGAAAATATGGTTAAGAGATGGTGATGATAACGGTCACGATGATGATGATGATGATGATGATGATGATGATGACGGTGGTGGTAGTGGTGGTAATGATGATGATGATGATGATGATGATGATGATGATGATGATGATGATGGTGGTGGTAATGATGATGATGGTGATGGTGATGATGATGATGATGATGAGGTTGATGGTGGGGGTGGTGGTAGTGATGATGATGATGATGATGATGATGATGATGATGATGATGATGATGACGGTGGTAGTGGTAATGATGATGATGGTGATGGTCATGATGATGATGATGATGATGATGATGATGATGATGATGATGATGATGATGATGATGATGATGATGATGATGATGATGATGATGATGATGATGATGGCAATGCTCTTACCAGCCAGGCACTCGTTTTACACTCCGAAGAAAATATGAATAAATAACCCTTTCTAAAGGTCATCGCCGTCCACAGCAGGACTTCTACCAGGGACTTACAGGCAAGGCCAAAATAGTCTTGATGTATCCTAGTCTTCGTAGCATCATCTATTCTTTTTTAAAAATTGGGTTGCGGGTCAAAATTATCCCGTAAAGGCCATGTTGAATTTTTTTTACTGGCAAACTAAAAATCATAAAGCTGTTTTCTTAATACATATATTGATATACAAGTAACATGCAAATCTTTGTTAAATTCAGGGTAATTCTATCACCGTTGACTCAAATGATTATTTATAAAATCTATTTGGGCATCATGACTGCTCGGTCATTTAGTGGATGTGCAGCCAGATTCATGTGTGCGTACCGACGTGACCATATACACAGGTCTGACATTAGAGCCCGCTTATGGGCCTAGTTTAATATTGTTGTAATTGACAAAATCATTTTTTTTTTAGATTTCCATTACAACAATGAGCCCATAAAGAATTGGGTTATCGGACCTGCAAATAAGTGCACGTCAATGCATACCTACAGAGTTTATTACCGGACCGATTTTGATCGTTGGTGGCTCAAATTATTCGTCTCGATCTATGTTAATTTCCACAATACAGTTGTATAATATTCAAAATTAACAAGTGCCTGTTCGCAATGCTTTTATTTTCCCGCAAATAGTGTTGGTTCTCCACTAGTAGCATTAAAATGATCTAAAACTGACAGAGTTTGCCACCACTTACTAACATGATTTGATATGAGAAAAATAGAGCATTCATTGAGATGAGCATTAATTCCTGTTAAACAGTCGGGAATTGTAATACACTAAAGTGTCTAGATATATCTTTATTGTTGAGTTCTTTATTTTGTTTCTCATTAATTTATTTCACAATTAATGGCACACCGACGGAAATAATATGAGATTATATCAAATTTTGTGCACGTAATTTGAATTATTAGAATGGGGATGTATTACCGTGAAACTGAGGAAAATGGTTATCATAAGAAAGGTGCTTATGTCTGTGTTATTATTTTATTTTTTTTAATCACTTATTTTCAACAATTAATAGCACACCGACGGACATATTATATCAAATTTTGTGTATGTAATTTAAACTATTAGAATGGACATGTATTACCTTGAAGTCGTGGAAAGGCGATAATTATAATAAGAAAAGTGCATATGCCTGAACTGTTTTGTTTTATTTTATTTTTATTTTTTTTAGTTTTTATTTCTTTCTTTTTTTTTTTTCTTTTTTCTTTCCATAACTGGATGTCACAATGACGGAAATAATATTATTGAGTGATTTGAATAATTAGGATGGGATCGATGGCAACAGAAGGCTTGGAGTGGTTTAGGAAATTGTTTGCCCTCAAATTGCTACAAAGTATGGGTTAGTTTTGAGTGCAATCGGTAGAAAAAGTGCAGTGTAATGTGAATGTATGTCTCTTATAAGGTTATATGTGGATGTCAAATCATGATGATGATGATGATGATGATGATGATGATGATGATGATGATGATGATGATGATGATGAAGATGATGATGTTGATATTGTTGCGGATATTACTGGGGATGATGATGATGATGATGATGGTGGTGGTCGTGGGTGTGGTAAAGGTTGGGGGATATGGTGGTGATATTGCTTTACGTGGTGGTAGCGGTGGTGGTAGTGATGATGATGGTGGAGGTGCTGGTGTTGGTCGTTGTGGTGATGATGGTGGTGTTAGTTTGATGGTAGTGGCGGTGGTGGTGTAGTGGTTGTGGTTGTGGTGTTGCTGGGGGTGGTGGTTGTGGTGTTGCTGGCGGTGATGGTAATGGTGGTGGTGCTGGTGTTGGTCGTGTTGGTGATGATGGTGGTGTCAGTTTGATGGTGGTGATGGTAATGGCTGTGGTGATAGTGACGGTGTTAGTGATGGTGATCATGGGTGTGGTAGTGATGATGATAATGCTGGCGGTGGCCGCGATGGTTGTGGTACTCGTCATGGTTATGCTCTGTGGAAATATTTTCTATTATTATTATTATTATTATTATTATTATTATTATTATTATTATTATTATTATTATTATTATTAATTATATTAATTATTTAATAATAATAATAATAATAATAATAATAATAATAATGATAATAATAATAATAATAATAATATCATTAATAGTAGTAGTAGTAGTAGTAGTAGTAGTAGTAGTAGTAGTAGTAGTAGTAGTAGTAGTAGTAGTAGTAGTAGTAGTAGTAGTAGTAGTATAACCATTATTGTTATCATCATCAACATCATCATCATCATCATCATCATCATCATCATCATCATCATCATCATCTCTTCTCTTCTTCTTCTTCTTCTTCTTCTTCTTCTTCTTCTTCTTCTTCTTCTTCTTCTTCTTCATTATTATTATTATTATTATTATTTATTATTATTATTATTATTATTATTATTATTATTATTATTATTATTATTTATTATTATTATTATTATTATTATTTATTATTATTATTATTATTATTATTATTATTATTATTATTATTATTATATTATTATTATTACTATTATTATTATTATTATTATTATTATTATTATTATTATTATTATTATTATTATTATTATTATCTGCTGGTATGGTGTTGATTACAATTACAATCACTATGTCAACACAATTGCCAAGTCTCGGATGTTAAGTCATTTTTACACACTGGGGGGGGGGTGAGAGCGAGAGAGAGAGAGAGAGAGAGAGAGAGAGAGAGAGAGAGAGAGAGAGAGAGAGAGAGAGAGAGAGAGATGGGCTTATCTCAATTAACCGATTTATTATTAAAAGTCTATTATTGGTCAATAATTCCAAACTGAGGAAGAAATTGACACATGCTGTTCAGAGGCGTCCCGATCCGATAAGTTGATCCCGTTAGCTCTCCTATTTCTAGGGTTGATCATCAATAATCCCCTATTCTTCTTATAGATAGTATGCAGATGACGTCACTCAGGCCGTTGTTATTGTTTTTGCCAACCGCGTTTGTGAGTTGTTCTCACTAAACTGTATTAACCAGACTATAAATGTTCATGGTTACACAGAGTTTGTGTGTTGGTCCGTTATACTTCCGGATGGCAATGTTGTGAACTCCTTGGCCAAGCGCATTCTATCTATATAATGCGTATCAATGCCCTTTTGTATTATAAAAAAAATTGTTTCGTGCAAATAACGGCAAGAAATACCCATAAAAACCTGGCAATGGTAGTTCACTCTAAAATGAGACTGTTTTACCTGTTTAAAGTAAGTTAATCAGGTGAATTACATTAGGTTTAACACTCTCCTTACCACCTACAGCAAAATCGTCACATTTGTTACGACACAATTTACATTTTTTCTTATTCATATTTATTTTGTACATCACAATGATCTTTGTTAAAAAATAAGAACATAATGTCGTTTTGTAGAGAGGTTGTTTGAGTTTTAAAAAGCAATTTTTCTGCTGGGTAAGCCTGTCATTTTGGGAAAATACTGAAAAGAATCGGTAAGGAGAGAGTTAAGTTAGCCATCATCAGTGAGATGAATACTTTTGCAAAGCCGTCTTTTCTTTTCTTTTCTTTTTTTCTTTTTTTTTTTTTTTTTTTTTTTTACAGAGAATATAGTGGTAACTAAGGTAAACGGTTATGTGATCTTGTGGGTAAGGCACTGGCTTCCCGATGGAGTCCCGCTCTGAGCGGTGCACAGTTGAGTCCTTGGAAAAGGCTTGTTACTCACATTTTCTCATCGTACTTAGGTGGAAAATGAGTATCTGGCCGTCAACAGCATTGTAATGTTGTCTTACAGGCGTCATGTCTCGTTATTCATGCTAAGTATTGCTTTTGT
>NC_088360.1:31387099-31484599 GCF_034508935.2 Berghia stephanieae
GGGAAGTGTACACCAGTGGGGAGTGAATCTGAGACTATGGTAATCGGCGGATTTTGTAAAAAAGAAACACTGGTACTTATATATGCGAAGATATGACGCATAGTTTCGAGCTGGTATTGAGTCGGGATGAAGTAATCTTTCATAACCATTAGACCCATGGAGTCGGAGTTTATCCCGGTTTCTTATGCGTGAAATGAGCAATAGTAATTGCTTGCTAACGTTCGTTTAGATACAACGCAAAGTATTTTCAACCAGATGTAACCGACCCAACTACCCAATCAATCCCTGCTGGGTGAATGGGAGAGGGGGAAGGGGGTCAGGAAAAAAATTTCGACTGCACCCGGGATTGCTTGTGAATGAGTGCTCTACCAACTGAGCTATCGGAACTCCCATGTTGGTAATGAAGCAGATGCCAAAATAATGAATTTAAAGTTAGGCGTAAAACGATCAAAAATACGAATGTCTTTTCCAGGTTAAAAAAAAACAACAAAAAACTCTGCATACACGTTCTCACCAATGAAAAGTATAACCTGATCCCAAATTTTGTATTCTTGGTTGTCGATTCAAATGTCATCATCCAGCCTTCGCCGACATAATACCATTTTGAGGTTCCGGATCACATATTGATCACTTCCATGCAGGACGTCTTTTTGGAACCAGTAACTGACAGTTTTTTTGGAGTTTTTTTTGTGTGTTTTTTTTTTGTGTTTTTTTTTTTTGTAGTCCTTCAGAGCCATTCGGCTCATGAAGCTGGAGTTTATCCCGATTTCTATAGCGTGAACCGGACAATAGCAATTGCTTGCTATCCTTTTGATAGGACGCTAGTCTATCGCAAAGCATTTTCCACCAAATCTAACAGGCCCAGCTACCCATTCACTGCTGGGTGGACAGGGGGGTCAGAAAAAAAAATCTCGACTGCACCCGGGATCGTCTCAGTCCCTTTGCGTGTGAAGCGAGTGCTCTACCAACTGAGCTATCGGGACCCGGACAGTGCCACGATACATTATTACCCATACTATTAACTTGAAATAATCTTGAATTGTTTGTTATCTTATGGATATGACCCTTGCCTAAAGCTTTCATATTAATTGTGCTTGGTCTCATCTCACATGATTTGATTTGATGACTAGCTTTTGTGTGTTTCATCTGCGATACATGGCCTACATTTTAAGAATATCATGACACAAGGCCATTCATTGCTAAGTATAATCGTATTTTACAAATACATCACAGGCAATCACTGGATTCATTAGCATAGCTGATCTTAGATTATCATACTCACACTCACAAAACATTTTTACCATTTTGGTGGAATGCTCGGTTGGTAGAATACTCACTTCACACGCAAAGGGCCCGAGATCGATGCCTAGTGAAGTTGAGATTTTTCTGACCTCCTGTCCACCCAGAAGGTATGTGATTGCGTCTCTTCGAACTGGCGTATAGTAATTTGTGATAGACTAGTGTCCCATCTAAAGGAGAGAAAGCAATTTTGATATTGTCCGTTTTAAACTATAGAGACAGGGATCAACTCCGGATGTATGCGCCAAGACAATTTTTCAAAAATGACCTGCAGCCGTTGGTGTATAAGATGTTCCTGATTGGGGAACCAACGAAGACCTAAGGACATCAATTTGACAAGGTTCTTTGCCCAGATATGTTTTCGCCTAGTTTTACACAATGTGGTTTTGTAGTTAAACATTCTCTGTACCATTTAATAAAATAGTTTAACGGCATTTGAAGTAAAATATCAGTCTTCATCGCATTAAAAAATCGACATACAGAATTCCTGCGTAGCTAGTTGGCGTTTTGTCAAGGTGCTTTGCCACCAAATTGGTGATGGTTCAAAGTGCGTCCTCTACACTGGTATGCAAACTGATATTTCAACAATTCCATATCTTAACAGGTTTGCATGAGTTCACATTATAGAATTGTTTTTCTAGACATTATATGGCAAGTGTTATAAGCGCCATTGGGCAGTGTTTTTTTTTTGTTTTGTTATTGTTGTTGTTTTTTTGTTTTTTTTGGGAGGGGGGGTTGCTTTTGTTTTTTGGTACCAAGACCCTTTCTTATTCGATTGATTTGAAAGCCTTTTGTAATGTGATTTCATACAAGAATTTGTGAGTTTTAGAAGCCTCCTGTATTGACAATTTAGATAAAGATTGACATTCTAGAAGAGCAGTGTGTGTGTGTGTGTGTGTGTGTGTGTGTGTGTGTGTGTGTGTCAAGATCTGTTACAAACTTGATGCAAACATGCATTTGGGAGGTCATGGTTTTTATTGGTTTTTAAAAAATGTTTTTCGAAGTTCAATTCAGGCCGAACATCTTGCTGGGATGAATCTTGCTCTGATCGACCATTATCGGTAACACCAACAGAAAACGTTCTATCGACAGTGATGTTGTTCACGAAGATCGCCGTCAAAGTATTGTTCGCATTGCAAACGGTGTTTCTCTTGGAACATGTCACCGCATTATAGCCAGGCCACGAGGAACGAAGAAATATTCCACAATGTTCGTGCTTTGGCTTCTCCCATCTGAACAAAATCAGAAACGGATGAACATTTACCAAAAAAAAAAAAAAAAACGTTTGAACATCTGTAGAAAGCTGCAGGGCGTTCCAATCTATACAGGATCATTGGAATCAGTTTGTCAATTCACAAGAAGACTACTGTAAAGTCCTTTAACTCACTCAATCCTAGAGACTTTTGCTACTTTTCAAAATTGGAAAAAAAATGTATTAAAATGAGCATGTACAGAGATAGTTTTATTCAACTATCATTAACATACAAAAACTAAAAACATTAACTTTGATACTACGCCTATGATTTGTCTCAGAAAAATGTAATTTAAAGACATGGGGTAAAAGTAACCTGGGTGAACTACGGATATAGTCGGTGTTAGGGTTGAGTGAGTTAATAAGAATAGACAATTCAGAGAGTATTTGTTGTATAATGAGAGCAGTCCGGAGTCTTACTGAAACTCCTAGTAAAAGAGGACCCGGTTAGTTACGTGAACCACTTGTGACTGGCATATAAGCTCTTCTTTCTTTAATCTTCTTAGGGCCTTGAGGCACATAGGGCATCCACCAGACATCTCCATTTTTTGCGATCGGCTGCTTTTGCGGTGGCTGTATTCCAGGACAGGCCTGCTTCCTTTAATTCTTTCTCCATGGTCCTTCGCCAGGTTTCTGTGGGTCTTCCCCGCTTTCTCTTCCCATCTGCTGTCCAGTACAGGGCTGTCTTGGGAAGTGACCCTTTTTCAATTCTGGCCACATGACCCAGCCAACGCCATCTTTTTATTTTTATTTGGCTTTCAAACTAGCATAAGACGATTACAATAACTCTCTTTTTACGAACACGAGAGAAAAGACCTAATCCAGCAATAAATGTTACCAATTATACCTTTTATTTCCATAAAACCGATTCTAAAGCTTCACGACATCCAAGTACAATGCATCATAATACTCGTACATCAATATCTTTTATTTTCATCTACGTAATCTGTGAAATTTTTCATGATCTGAAGTGACAAGATTGTCTAATACGAAATCCATGATGTTATTTATTTTTAAACTCAATACCCGATCGATGTATCAAAGCCGGTCATAAATTATTGATCTGCGGCACATGTGTGAATGATGTGTGTGCTCACATTAACAAATAAACAATTTTCTTATTTCTTTGTTGTTTGCGGTTTCTGCTTTGCTTTTGTTTTTGTTTTTTGTTTTGGTTTTTTTTTTTGTTTTTTTTTTTGTTGTTTTTTTTTTTTTGTGTTTGTCTTGTTTTGTTGAGTTTATTTTATTGGGAGTTTTTTGTTTGTTTTGTTCGTTGTTTTTTTTTTTTTTTTGTTTGTTCGTTGGTTTTTGTTTTTTTTTTTTTTTTTTGTTGTTTTTTGTTTTTTTGTCGTTTGGTATTGTGTTCGGGTTTGTTTTTTTTTCAAATTCTTCTTGTTTCTTTTTTTGTTTTGTTTTATTTGTTTGGGTTATTTTTATCTTTTAGCTTTTTTGTTTTTAAAAATGTGTTTGGATTGTGTCGCGGGTTAATCCCATTTGAAATTGATAACCCCTAAAGAAACGATTGTGCCTGTAGTAGATATTCTAGATTCTAAGAGGAGCTAGTGTTTCAATAATTGTCACTTATTTGAATCTGTCCCATTTTTATCTTTTCTAGGCGATGGTATTATCTCTAGAGCTTAAGAGGTGATAATATTTTATTTGCTTACATGTGCAGCATATATAGTTAAAATCCGTGCATTTTATTCATTTCCAGGCATACAGTTGCTTCAAGCATCGGCAGGATGCGATACAAGGCCGTAACGACGACCTAGTGATGGTGATGCAGATGACTAAAACCTGTGTTGTGGTGGGATTTTCCCGTGACGACTGCCCAGGCTCTTGCAACTCGGAGGTCCATGAATTTGCTAAAGTGCTAGAAGAAGCAGATTGGTGAATTCATGTCCCATGAAGCAATGAAACTAACTAACTAAATAACAATTACTATATTGGGATCGAAAATCACAAAATATAATCAGCTCCGGGCGGGCTAAATGGTCTATATTTATCAACTGGTTTTCTATTTTAACAACTGCTGCTGTTTTTAAAGATATGTAAAATTGTTACTACAATTTTTATAACTCGTGATTAACTACAGGGTCAATTGTTTCATTCAAACGTTATCTGGACATTGAAGATAAACGTAAACATAATGTGTGTCTAACGTGGACCTCCGAGAGTAATTTAAACTTAGAGATCTCGCTACTAAAAGTAATTGAGTCGTATAATGCCATTTGTGAAAAATGGACAATTTGGAATCCAGCCCATCAAAGTATGCTAACATCATAATATTTGCAGTTATGAGAAAAGAGCTGGATTTGTTCTTTGTTAAAAAGCATGCCATCTATGATGAGTGAGTTAGACTGCTTAATTATTACGTGTGTCACTGATGGCTAAAAAGTCGCCACATTTGACTGAATTACTTTTAGCAGCACCGGTTTTTTATAAAAATGAAAATAATACCAAAATCACTTGACGCTAAAAATGTGTATTTCTAGACAATTGTAGTTACGGTCGCTAGAAGCTAGATATAACACTAACGTTTCAATTGGAATCATTTTCATTCTTAATTGACTGTTTTTGTCATCCCTGCATCTTCTCGGACCAGACAGAGTATAGTGGGACCTCGGTATAATATGTCCGGATATATCAGGCACCCGGTTATAAAAGGGGTCTTCAGAATCCCCGGGATTTTTTCACCCTTTGCCTTTAGTAACGTTTAATGGCTATAGTAGGACTTTTGCCTGGTCGGTTATAACAGGGGCGCGAAACCCATTCAAAATCTCCAAACACACATGTATTAGTCTACATTACACTCATTTAAGCCTACAGCTAAAGGCAACCAAGAGCTAGGCTAGGCCTAGTTCATGAATGAACTGTGTATGTGTCTGTGTATGTGTGTGTGTGTGTGTGTGTGTGTGTGTGTGTGTGTGTGTGTAGGTTACTTACTACTCTCTGCGAAATCATTTTAAATGGTGATTAGGCCATTTGGGTTATATCCCTTGAAATTCGGGCGGGTTTGGGACGGTGCACGAATGCGGACCAGACTTTGCTGATTGGGTCGATTGTCATAATATAGTAGTGTGAAAACCATAAGAAGCTGCTGCCATAACAGGACTCGGTTATAACAGGGATTTTAGACTGGTCCCACCATCACTTTTATACCGAGGTTCAACTGTACCTTATTTTTCATCAAACTGCCGAAATCAATTATACTTAGTATGCCCATGTAACTATATTATTATAAAATGTTAAGATGCCAATAAGACTAATTTATCTAGTCTTTTAATTGTTTTACTTTTACTTCTTTTTATTTTATTTTTTTTATTTATTTAAGCGCAATATGATTCTTTCACTTTGAATCATTGTTCATGTAAATTTACTTTCAAAAACACCAGCCGATTCTGTGTGGTTTGAGTCTTGTTTAAAATGCAAGAGATTCTGTAATTATAAACTATTGTATCAGGCATTTAAAGGATAATTCATTTTAAACCTTTAGTAAGATAAGATAAGATCAGATAAATCAGATGTTTAGATGGTTATTTTTAAAAACTCAAACCATTTTGTGTTGTCTGAAGTAGTCTTTCAGAGTCTTTAAGCCCACGGAGCCGGAGTTTGTGTATGTTGTGAATGTGTGTGTGTGTGTGTGTGTATGTGTGTGTGGGTGTGTGGGTGTGGGTGTGGGTGTGTGTGGGTGTGTGTGCATACTCGTGAGCCATCTGTAATTCTAAGTGCCAACGGAACTGGGCGCTATATAAATGGTTATTGTTGTTGTTTTTGTTGTTGTTTTTACCAGTTTCTATAGTGTGAAACTGACAAAAGAACTTGCCTTCTACCCTTTGGATAGAACGGTAGTCTCTCGCAAACTACTTTCCCCCATATCTAACAGACTCCGCAATCTAATCACTGATGGGTGGACATTAGGGTCAGAAAAACATCTCGACTTCACCTGGGATCGATCTTGGTCACTTTGCGTGTGAAGCAAGTGCTCCACCAACTGAGCTATTTGAACGACCATTGTTGCCCGAGTCTTATGTTAAATACAGATTTACTTGTCAGCAACATAATACAATGTGCACATGATTTAAGATAAACCTAAAAGTGTAAAGTTATCTTAAGGCGATTATCTTGTTAATGTTAAGATGAGATTTATAAAATTTCCACAGGGCAATTAAGTGATAGGGAATCTATTCAAAATAGAGATAGTCTTGATTTTCTTATCAAAGCTATCCACTACACGCCAATTGAAAATACTAGCAGTAATTTTTCTCTTTTGTTGTTTTGGTTTTGATTCAAACATTAAATCAGAGCTCAAAGTTGAAACCAAACACAGATTATTTTTCTTTTGTGTTTGTAAAAAACTTTTCTCTTTTGATATGTGGTTATAATGATAGCATGGTTTGATTCGAACACCCGTGTCATTGTCCATGGTATATATATATATATATATATATATATATATATATATATATATATATATATATATATATATATATATATATAATTGAAGGACGAGTTTTCTGGGCAAATTTTTCAATACGCATTTATCCAGAGTGCGGCAGTTAACTTGTTAATTATGATATAATGATTACGTCTTGTTTCTGTTGGTTATTTCCTTACAAAACACTTGCCATAATGTGTGTATTAAATTAAATAAGTATTTCCAAGCTACAAAAAATCCTCCTTGCGATTATCTTTTAAAGGTTGTTCATGTTGTTTCAGCTGTGATTAATGTCTTGGTAAAGTGCAATAGTATGACATTTTATCTACTTTTTCAACTTCGTGGCATTGACATTGTAGTGATTTTTTATCCTTTATAATAAATATTGGAACATCAATGTTTTACAAATTTTGGAGAGCCATTAATACTATGTGCAATATTTTTATTTATCAACACCCAATAATTCTCAGTATATTGTCATAAACGACTTTAATTTTCATTGTATATCTAATGTCAATGTCATAGCTTTAACTATGACCATCATTATGATAATAGTCATTCATTGTCATCATCATCGTCATCACGTCCATTACTGACACTGACAGTCTACCATAACTCCCCTTGCCACCAACAGTATCACCACCACCACCATCACTATTATCATCATCATCATCATCATCTTCTTCTTTTTCTTATAATGCCACCAATACTACTACCACTACTACTACTACTACTACTACTACTACTACTACTACTACTACTACTACTACCACTACTACTACTACTACTACTACTACTACTACTACTACTACTACTACTACTATTATTATTATTATTACTACTACCACTATTACTACTACTACCACTACCACTACTACTACTAATACTACTACTACTTCTTCTTCTTCTTCTTCTTCTTTGTCGTTGCCAACCTACTTCTTCAGATCAGACATCGTAAAGAATAGAGAAGTATTATGTAGACAAAAGAATAGCGGTAATCGTGGAAGAATTAGCAGCACTTCATAGTCATCATTTCCATCATCATTATCATTACCATCTCATCCACTGAATGTTCAAGAATACGACGTGTTGTTCATTGTCATTTATTAACGCTCTCTATTGAAAAGACTTTAACATGAAAATATGAAATAAACATTTCAAAAACTTTCCATTGTTTGTATCTTAATCAACAAAATTTGAGTCACGCTACCCAATTGAGAGATGACCTGAATAATGCAACAATTAAACCTGGCCAACAAAAAATCCCACTCCCACGTTAAGCTCTGACCTCCCTGTCCATCCAAGAGTGACTGAAAATAGCTGGGTTCAACAATAAGTCTAAAGGAAAGCAGTCTGCGACTAGCACATGTCCTGTTCGGGAGGTAACAACCAATTGTTAGGGACCGCTTCACATTACAGAAAGCAGCATAAAATCCGGTCTTGGCGACTCTAAAGGGATATGTTTTTTGTCTGTGTGTGGGTTTGGTTTTGTTTTTTGGGTTTTTTTTGTTTTTTTTTTTTTGTTGTAATTTCGCTCTTGCTGTACGTTTGTTTTTGTTTTGTTTTTTTTTTTTTTTTTTGTTTTTTTTTTGTCATGAGCACATAAGCCAAATCCTTACCCTCACCAGAGTCGAGTGAGGTAAAATATAAAAAGTCCCTTATCCAAGAACACGTCGCGGGGGACTTTTTCGCTATCAACAATAATTGACATTTTCACTCGGAAGGGATGACACACCGTTCTGGCTCAGTCATCAACCTATTCTATTGTCCAGGCCGATAATGGTAAAAAGCATTTTAAGATTATGTATTGATGTGTACGTTTATTTCTGACATTATTTCGGTTTGTTTTGTTTTGCTTTTTATTTTTGTTTTTGTTTATTTTTGTATACCAGAGAACGTAGCAATTTATTGGTTTGTTCGGTCCTTAATTTTTTTTAATATAAAAAGCCCGAAGTTTCGCGTCTTCTTCTTCTCTGAGGCGGATCCTTGTTGGACGTATCCTCCTTAACAAACCAACAGAACTCCTTTCTAGTTTTAAATTTGCCATGCGTCCTGCCTCTGTTGTTCTCCCATCCATTCCGCTTTGTCTTGTGGCGACCTTCTTCTTAGCTCCCCCTGCCCTCGCAGGCACCCTCCATGCAAAGTTTTTCAATTGGTGTCTTTTGATGTAACCAAAGTATGACAGCTTCAATTTTTTTTATGGTTGACATGATCTGGCGGTAAGACTTATTCTCTCCACGATGCAAAAAAAAAAAAATCTTTTATATAGCGCAATATCTACTCAACGTGCTCAGAGCGCTTTACAAGGGATCCCTGGTCAACAGCAACACTTAACATGTAGGGCGGGAAATGACGCCTGTGAGGCGATATTACATTTTTTTCGGACAGAGACAATGCTGCTAATGCTGTTATTCTCTCCACGATGCAAAAAAAAAAAGAGCTTTTATATAGCGCAATATCTACTCAACGTGCTCAGAGTGCTTTACAAGGGATCCCTGGTCAACAGCAACACAACATGTAGGGCGGGAAATGACGCCTGTGAGGCGATATTACATTTTTTTCGGACAGAGACAATGCTGTTAACGGTCAGGTACTTATTTTACACCTGGGTACGGTGAGAGAAAGTAAAGAATCTTTTCCAAGGACTCAACTATGCGCCGAGCTAGGCTCGAACCCAGTACCTTACGATCCGAAAGCGAGTGCCAAACCACAAGACCACATAGCCGCATGTTTGATTGATATATTTTGTCCATGGGATTCTTAGGATCTTCTGTGGCACTAAAATGCATTTATTCTCCTTTATTGTTGCCCTGGAGAAAATGCAAGTGTATATGACTCTTCTTTTGAGAATCTCTTCCTGGCACTGGTAAGACAAAGGGGAATGGCTCAAATGAGGAACACTCTCGGTGTACTTAGTTTGACGTTACCGAAAAGTTGTTTGCCTTTTGGGTTTTTTTTTTTTTGTTTTTTTTTTTTTTTTTTGTTTTTGTTTTGTTTTTTGTTTTTTGTTTTTAAGGGTTTTACGGCGCTTGCAACACATTTAGGTCATATCAGCGCCAGTGAAAAGAAAGAAAATTGGATAGTAAAAACATTATAGATGTACAATTAAAAGGACTTGAGGAAAAAGTAAGACAAATGGGGAATGGTTCAAATAGCGAACAGATGTAGATTCAAAGAGCACATTATCAATGTACTTAGTTTGTGATCACCTAAAAGTCTCACCCAGACACCAGTACAAGATCCCACTAAGAGGAATAGACTCAAATGGTTACAAACCATATGTTTAAAAAAAAAATAAAAAAAAAAATATATATGTATATAAAAATAATATTAAATAAAATATATATATATAATATATATATAACAGTATATAACAGAAAGATGATTTACAATGAAAAAGATATCATCTCCCAAAACTATAACTAGCTAAGGACTCCGGCCAGGTTCAGGACAAAACTAAGTAATCTCATTCCAAGACATAGACAGCAATTGGAAAACAGATACAGGGGGATAGAGGGCACAGCATGTCGGGAACCCAACCCAGACCTAAAAGTTTATCCAGACACAAGCACATGATCCCATTAAAAGAAATACCCTCAAATGTTTACAAATCATTACATATTTAATTTGTTCCAGGCTTTTGTCGAGTTGGGAGAAAAATCCAACCATCTTTAAAAAATCAATAACGGAAAGTAAATGAGCGCCTACCTACTCGAGCAAATATAATCTGATGTCACAGCTGTGCAAAGAGGTCTCCGACAAAAACAAACCTAGTTGATGTTCAAGTCTGGTGGGACATTTATTGATGTATAAGTTTCAATCTACATTGTAAGGAATGAATTGTTGTAATTGTAATGGTTGAGTACGTTTGGTTTTCCCTGGTCACGGTTTAGCGTATCTGAAGTGTAAGAAATCGAGCAAAAGCCTTTATTTCAAGGATTGTCCGAAAAAAACAATCTCTAATAGCCCGAAAACCTTTAAATCTATATAATTATAATTACCTCGCTATCACATCTGCAGTTGGTTTTTAACCCTTTTCAGTCCTATAACCTTTAACAGAAAGTCCATAGTTACCTCGCTTCACACCTTCAGCTCATTTTTTTTTTTTTTTTACTCATTGCATCATGAATTGGATAGTGTTTTTTTCTTCTTTTTTTTCTTTTAACACGACAACGGCGATAATAACTCTGAAGCATGTCTTCCGTTATTAACGTGACTGTCTTTAACTGCAGATTACACACTCTTTTCACCAAGAGGGCAGAAACAGCGGTGCGATTTGGCCTTTAATCAAATCAAGTTGTTGCTTTTAAAGTGAAAAATTAAGTTGTGACGGGTCGGAAATATGACTGTCTCCCCTTCTCACCCATTGAATCGCACATTGGGTTGATGTTTTGTGATAATACGTGAAAAGTACTTGCCATACTCGGATGAAATTTGAAACATAAATAGACAGCGGCGTGGCGTATTGACGGTGTATGGTGGTGCCATGATTAGAAGAAGAAAAAATATTCTAAAACAGTGAACACGGTTAAGAGGAGAGAGCACGTGTTAAAAACTCTCTTTTTTGGAAGGGTGGGGGAGGGTCGATGGTTTCTACGAGTGGACAAAACTCACAAAAACAAATAATTCATGAAAACATCAAGCCACAACACTGAGATACAAGTCCCGTATGAAAAGGTCTTTGTAATTATTCTTTGTCCACCATTTAAAGGATTGGTTTTGGTCGATAATGCAATCAATATGTGATAAATGTAAATCAAATGAGAAAAAAAAACCTATGACAGAAATTACTTACTTTTAGTACTTGTAAAGAAAATCTGTACGGCGATGTTTAATCTCTGCAAATCTTTTTATAATGTGTTTATTGAAATTTGGAATGGCATCTATTTCAGCTTTGTGAATTGACAGAATCATTAACGAATTTAACCGCTCTGTGTTTCATTGAATTTCGCAAGAAATTTTTCACTCTTTTAAGGGTGCTAAAACAACGTTCAGGAGGTTAAAAATTACGATGGAAGTGGTTAAGGTCACTATAGCCTATAGATGTCCACGATTTGTCAGTGTTTGTTGTATCTGTAAAGAGTAGACAATAAAAACAAAAGAAACGTTTGTTTTTTTTTCTAAACTAACTGTGAGCCATTCATGCCTGTCATACGATGTCACTGAAAAAGAGCGTTTTCGAGATTTTCACATCTGTGTTAATTTAAAATCAGTTGGTTGGTGAGGAACTAGTCTTTTTATTTCTAATTTGTCATCTAGTGTCAATCTCCCAAACGGTCGGTGAAGTAAAGAGTCAACTTGATTCATTGCAATTCATTGTTTAACAAAACAAAACTTCAAAGTATATCTCAAATAATGGAAATCAGTGGACTACGATTAATGATTGCACAAATAAAATGTAGATTCAGATCTTAAAGCATCACAAAGAAAAAATCACTCCACTTAAGTACTTAAAAAATCTAAAAACACACCAAAGTATAACTGTTGACAATCTTCGCTTTCTTTCTCTGACTCACACAAATACACACGCACAAACAAACAAACACACACACACACACACACAAATAAACACTCATACACACGTAACCATCAACTCGGCACTACAAGCAAGAAAAATGTTGGTAAATTCGTCCACAATGCTTCGTTGCAAAGAATTACATTATTCAATAATCGTGAAAAAGAGTGGGGGGGGGGGGGGGTTTATATTTTTAAGTTTTATATTGTCTTTCTTTGCTGCTTACAAATAAACTTGACAATGATCAGTGTTTTTGACAGTTAATGTAATATTTTGGATGGCCGAAGTTTCCCTAATTCGGCGCATCCCCCCGTCCAACGGTGGAGCTCTCAGATCCTGGCACAAGTCGAGGGGTTTTCCGCTATTTGAAGATAGTATTATTCGACCCAGTTTCTCGCTCAATCAGCTGTAGCGATACTAATGGATAGAGCATTAACTGGAGCTTGGATTGCTTTGCACCACGGTGTTTGATTTAGTCACTACTTCGCGCAGTGATGTCACCAACACACGAGTCGGCGCAGTGCGTGATTCGGAATCTTGAATAGAGTGGAGACTAAAAAGGCAGTATGTTGTTGGCGAGTTGGCGAAAGACAGTGGAGTTAAAATTTCTCAGTTTTATTTTTAATTAAATTATGCTGTTAATGATTTTTAAAAGATTGGTACGGTGCCTGGCACCATTCGATCCAATGGCCCCACGCCACTGTAAATAGATGAAATGTGCATATAATAACCTTATTCACGGCAAAATCTCTGCTCTTGATAGTTTTAGAAACATTTCACTCAAAAGAGCAAACATCTGTTTTTAACGGTTTTCTAGTAATCGCACGAGTTTTGCCGCTTGACATAATCTAAAGTGACTTTACTAATTATTGTGTGCCAAATTTCAGACATATTTATTGATAATCGTCGTAATGAATTTTTTTAAATAGCATATACGAAACGGTCGCGTCCCATTTTTGTCACGAATTTGGGCTCTTCGCGAGCGAAATTGATGCACACGGATTTGGGTGAGATCGTCATTGCTAAACTATCAGTGTACTTAGTTCGAGATCACTCGGACACAACAGAGAGATGATTCACGAGAAGAAAAAAAAAACACCTTCCAAAACCAAAATTATACATTTGACTTTTACTTTTTCTCCCTCGGCCAAGGAATCTAGCCCAGGCCAGGACAAAATCAATAATGTCATTCCATGACAAGGACAAAAAGCAACATTGAAATGGGGGGAAAAGATGCAGGGGGATAGAAGACATAGCAATCGTGACCTCTCCGTCCACCATGGGAGGTCTTATGAATGAGAGCTAGTTGACCTCGTGAGGTACCAAGTTTGAGAGCTTTTGCCAAGATGAGGATGTTTTAAATCGATCGATATTCAAAGGACGAGTTTTCTGGCCAAATTTTAAAATATGACTTTTTCTAGAGTACGGTTAATTGGTTAAAAAGACAATTTGATTAGGGGCTATTGCCAAGACAGTGTTGTTTGGTTGTTTATTGTTAAGGGTTTTTCGGCGCTTCCAATACATTAAGGTCATATCAGCGCCAGTCAAAAGGAAGAAAATGGGATAGTAAAAAGTTCTAGAATTACAATTATGTTTGTTTTTTAGGGTTTTACGGCACTTGCAACACATTATGGTGATATCAGCGCCAGTAAAAAGGAAGAAAATGGGATAGTAAAAAGTTATAGAATTACAATTCAAGTGGTCAAGAAAGGGAAGAGAAAAGGGGAACTGGCTCAAATAGGAAAGAGATGTAGCTTCCACGAACACACTATCAAAGTACTTAGTTTGAGATCACCTAAAAGTCTTATCCAGACACAAGCACAAGTCCCCACCACGAGGAATACAGTCAAATGTTTACAAATCATATATAATAAGTTGGAAAACAGATGTATGGGGATAGAAGTCACAGTACGTATCTCTCTGCCCACTGTGGGAAGTCAGGAACCCCACCCAGAAGATAGTGTTGATTAATTGCGTTACTTTAATTAAGTTGTTTAATTGGCCCAAGGGTCATACCTTTTCCTCCTCTGAGGGGATATTCACCCTCTGTGTCCCTGAAATTATCTGCAATTGAGATGAAATTTGTATCGCTTTACTTAAAACACTAATCATCACCCATATATTGCAGTATATGACAAAAGCCACTTTAGCTGTGAACTGAAATGTCTTTTCTTCATTTTGATCAGAATTTTAAAATTTTAGAGCTCAATTTATCAAAATTTATGTTTTGTTTTGTTATTAAAGGTTTTATGGCGCTGCCACGTATTTAAATAATTTCAACTCCAGTAAAAGACCAGACAGCAAATAATCTCTAGGTTTATAATGAAAATCGTACGATAAATAGTAAGACACATAAAGGGTAATGGTTCAAATAGGGAACAGATGGCGATTCCAAGAGTGTACTTAGTTTGAGATCACCTAAAAGTTTCATCCAGACACAAGCAACGGTCCCACTAAGATCACAATCAAAATGTTTACAAACAAGAAATAGTACAACACAAAACAGAGAGATGATTTGCAAATTTAAAAAAAAACATTATCTCCCAAAACTATAAATACACACGACAGCTTCTCTCCCACCCAAGAATAAAATCAAGTAATCTCATTACAAGACAAAGACAGAAAGCAGGCTGGAAAACAGATATATGAAGATAGAAGACACGGGAAATGCCCACTGCCCACAATGGGAGGCCAAAAGACTCCATCCATCCAATTATCAAATATTCTTAGACCTGTGACATCAAAAGAAGTAGGAAGGGAGCTTGGATCAAGCAGTCGTTAAGTTACTAGCCTTTAAGCCAAAAGACCATAATTCAAATTCCTGATGGTCCAATTTTATTTTTTCTTTTACCAACTCCGGTGATTTAAAGGCTTTTTATTCCTGTTGCAACATGATTTTTGATTAAAATCATGAATAATAAAGATTAAAACTAATAAAAAGTTATTGATGCCAAAACCATGAGCAGAAAGTGAGATTCCACGATTTGTTTTGTTTATATGTTTTTTTAAGCTTTTACGGTGCTTGCGACACTTTTAGGTCATTTCAGGAAAAAGAGATGATAGTAGAAAAAAATTAGGATTACACTTGAAGAAAAGGTGAGACAAACAGGACGAGTTCAAATCAGAAACAGATGTAGATTCCAACAGCAAACTGTCAATGAACTTAGTTTGAGATTATCTTTAAGTTTCATCCTGATACAAGCACAGGATCCCAGCAAGAGGAATACACTCAAATGCATACAAAACATATTCAATTTTTTTTTTAAATATTACAGTATATAACAGAGAGATGATTTATAAGGAAAAATAAATATATCCCAAAACATTCTACACACTTCACTGTTTCCCTCTCAGTCTCAGTCAAGTACTCCAGCCAGGACCAGGAAATCTACTCCAAGACAAAGACAGAAAGCAACTCGGAAAACATATAAAGGGGGAGAGAAGACACAGCAAGTGACCTCCTGCCCACCATGGGAGGATTGCACTATTTCAAAAATTCACATTAAAAAATTGATTAAAAATTAATCCGCATTTTTATTTCTTTTGAATGCAAAATAAGCCAAAAGAAAACAAAAATCTAAATGAAAATCAAAAATAAAGCTACATATGAAACCTTAATTATCACACTCCTGAAGTTTAACTTCTTTCTTTTGTAGATAATGAAACAAAAATAAGACAAGAGATCAACTGAAATAAAAAAATACAAAGATGAGATAACGGGTGTTCAATAATTGTTGTGACATAGACAACCAGTAGGCATCACGTTTTTCTTTATTCATTGTTCCATATTACAAATACATAACGGTTCACTGCATTTGTTAACGATTTAATATTTAAGTTCTTTAAAAACTTCTCTAATTGACAAATAAGTTTTTACAAGATACCAATTTAGATTCCACATTTAGAAATATGAAGGAATGATATCCAGAAAATTGATCCCAATGCACACAGGCAATTTATAATCAAAACAATAAAAAAGGAAGAAAATGAATTAATTGATCGAACAGTACTTGTGTCTCTTAATTTTTAAGTTCTTCTTTTTTTTTATTATTTGTTTGATGCAATACCATTTTAAAAACAACATTTGTAATTAACAATCTAACTCGGGTGAGATGTAATGTTTTTTCTTGCTAATATGTTTATTTATTTCGTAATCGTCAATACAAAAATGATTATTTAATTGAAGTATTTGGGTGTCTTAGTAATACTACTACTACAACTACTACTACTATTAATAATAATAACAATAATAATAATAATAATAATAATAATAATAATAATAATAATAATAATAATAATAATAATAATAATAATAATAATAAAATATAAATAATAATAATAATAATAATAAAAATAATATTAATAATAATAAAAAAGAAAAAAAGAAAAAAGAAGAAGAAGAAGAAGAAGAAGAAGAAGAAGAAGAAGAAGAAGAAGAAGAAGAAGAAGAAGAAGAAGAAGAAGAAGAAGAAGAAGAAGAAGAAGAAGAAGAAAAGTATAAAAATTGTGTGCTGGCCTAGGAAAACCTGCAGGAATATGCACTCATGTCTTTTCAAAACAAAGACAAATTAGCTGATCAGATGTCAAAATTGCCTTTTTATCACCATAGCATATTTTAAACCCTCTTATTTGCAATGTTGAAAGCATCTGTGAGAATATTTACCCTAAATAAATCAACTTTATGATTAAAATAATTCATACACAAATTCAACGTGAATTCAAAGTTCGAATATTCTCTACCTTCCAGACTTCAACGACTTCAACTCTCAATAATTTATCAACTTATTAAGATAAATCGATAGAATAAACTGCAAAATATTCAACAACAAAAAAACACTGCTGTTTTCCGAAACATAAATATATCAAAATGAGTATTTTAACCACTCCTGAGGGTTTTCTTGGGCCACCAGACAATTGTCATCAAATCCAACAGCACTGCTATGTAATATAACTAAATAATAAAAAAGCACAGCCAGGTGTATTCACTTATGAAAATTTGACTTGTATAGTAGGACTTCCATAACCTTCCTGTATAAATACTAATATTATAATAAAAGTAAAGTGGAATATTTTAAGATGTAAGTTATTGAAAATCAACATGCAGATTTTTTTGAATTAACGAAAAAGTCTAAAACATTCGGAGAATGTTGATTCCAATTGAGATTTTACCTTAATGAATGACAATTTTATCATATCAAAAATACAAGATGTTTGAAAAAATAAAAAAAGAGCATTTTTTTAAATACCAAAAAAAGAATTCCCCCCCCCCCCCCCCCCCAAAAAAAAAAAAACAACAATAATTATTTTGGAATATAAACTTGTGCTATTGTGTCACATGGATAAAATCCAGAGCTTGAATAGCATATCTAACTCCCGTGGAATTGCTTGTAATATGTAGCCAGAATGAGAGCAAACAATTGGATGCCTCATATATTGATACATTTGCCCCTGGATTGAAAGAAACAAATAAATAATAGCATACAGAGTAGGTAGATTCATATTTACATTGTACAAGTACGAGTAAAGAATAATATTTCAAAAAATAAAACCTTAATGTCTTCTGAGTAGGAAATATAAATTGGATGACACAATGACAAATAGAAAACAGATATAAAAGACTTTCAAGGTAGCAGTTTAAGTTATTTTTTCAACCTATTTGTTTTTCTTAAAATTTCCCACTGAGTGCTTACCAAAATTGAAATATCTTCTCCTAGATTTCACGTGTAATTCATATTTTCTAAAAAGTTGATTATCCTTCAAAAGGTGCAAAGAGGCAAATTCATATCCCATATCATTTGCAAGCAAAAAATACATGATGCTATGGAGGCTTTATTTTCAATTTGAATAGGAATAATCTTATAGTTCTACAATCTTTCAATGAAGGTTGAATTCAAGTTCAGATTATATACTTAAATTCTATCCGTATGCCCAATGACTATAAACAGAGATGCCAACTTTGAATTTGGCTCACAGGAGTTTCAGCCACCACTCGTAGGAATTTCAACGCCGAAAGAGGAATTTCCGCGTACAAAAAAAAAAGGAATTGGAACGATATTTGGCATTGTGCTTACATATTGTATAGTTCTAAATAGATAACTGATTAGAATTACAGTGTATATTATGATACATAAACACATTGCAAATTACAATCCCAAAATTTCCTTATTTCAAATGAAGTAAAGCGCCAAAACCTAATGGTAGAGATTGTAGTACTGGTGGTAGTGAGGATGATGTGGTGTTGGTGGTTGTAGTAATAGTGGTAGAGATGATGAAGATGTGATAGTGGTTGATGTTGTAGTTGTAGTGGTAGTGATGATGATATGGTGGTGGTGGTGGTTGAGGTAGTGGTGGTAGTGATGATGATATGGTGGTGGTGCTGGTTGAAGTAGTAGTTGTAGTGATGATGATGTGGTGGTGGTATAGTGGTTGTAGTAGTTGTGGTCGTGATGATAATGATGTGGTGGTGGTTGTAGTAGTGGTGGTAGTGATGTTGATGTGGTGGTGGTGGTTGTAGTACAAATGGTAGTGATGATGATGTGGTAGTGGTGGTTGTAGTAGTAATGGTAATGATGATGTGGTGGTGGTTGTAGTAGTAGTCGTGGTAGTGATGATAATGTGGTGGTGGTGGTTGTAGTAGTACTGGTCGTGATGATGATGTGGTGCTGGTGGTTGTAGTAGTAGTGGTAGTGATGATGATATTGTAGTGGTTGTTGTTGTAGTATAGTAGTAGCATTAGCAGTAGTAGTAGTAGTAGTAGTAGTAGTGATGGTGATGATGATGTGGTGGTTGTAGTAGCAGTGGTAGTGATGATGATGATGTGGTGGTGGTGGTTGTAGTAGTAGTAGTGGTGGTAGTGATGAAGATGAGGTGATGGTGGTAGTTGTAGTAGTATTGGTAGCGATGATGATGTGGTGGTTATGGTGGTTGTAGTAGTGGTGGTAGTGATGATGATGTTGTGGTGGTGGTTGTGTAGTATTAGTGGTAGTGATGATGTGGTGGTGGTGGTGGTTGTAGTAGTAGTGGTAGTGATGTGGTGGTGGTTGTAGTAGTAGTGGTAGTGATGTGGTGGTGGTTGTAGTAGTAGTGGTAGTGATGATGTGATTGTGGTGGTTGTAGTAGTAGTGGTAGTGATGATGTGGTGGTGGTGGTTGTTGTAGTAGTAGTGGTAGTGATGATGTGGTTGTGGTGGTTGTAGTAGTAGTGGTAGTGATGATGTGGTAGTGGTGGTTGTAGTAGTAGTGGTAGTGATGATGTGGTGGTGGTGGTGGTTGTAGTAGTAGCGGTAATGATGATGTGGTTGTGGTGGTTGTAGTAGTAGTGGTGGTTGTAGTAGTAGTGGTAGTGATGATGTGGTGGTGGTGGTTGTAGTAGTAGTGGTAATGGTGATGTGGTGGTGGTGGTGGTTGTAGTAGTAGTGGTAATGATGATGATGTGGTGGTGGTTGCAGTAGTAGTGGTGGTGATGATGTGGTGGTGGTGGTTGTAGTAGTAGTGGTAATGATGATGTGGTGGTGGTGGTTGTAGTAGTAGTGGTAATGACGATGTAGTGGTGGTGGTTGTAGTAGTAGTGATGATGATGTGGTGGTGGTTGTAGTAGTAGAGGTCGTGAAGATTATGTGGTAGTGGTGGTTGTAGTAGTAGTGGTAGTGATGATGATGTGGTGGTGGTTGCAGTAGTAGTGGTGGTGATGATGGTTGTAATACTAGTGGTAATGATGATGATGTGGTGGTTGGAAGGGGGGGGGGGGGGGGTATCCTTGGAGCAAATTGACCTCACCGGAATTTGACGGAAGTTGCCAGGAGCCCGGAATTTTTTGCTCCAGACCGGAGTTTTTTCCGGTGAAACCGGAGCTTTGGCATCACTGCTATAAAGTTACATTTATTAATCACTAATTGCAACAGGAGATGCTGTCATAAAAACACATTTCTATCTAAAGAATTATAAAATGCAGTTCCCTTGTATTAATTAAGTAGATGAAATATCTACAGTATGCACTAGATAGTAGCACTTTGGTTTATTCTATATAAACAATTGCTATTTGCTATTAAGAACCCAATCAAATGGGATCAAAATTTTCTTCTTATTTTTTCTTCCAATGACAAAGCCTGAACAAGAAAATTCTTGTTTTGATAAAGGAAAAAAGACATGATAATTTATTTCATAAAACATACGTTTAAGTATAATAAAAACATTAACTATATGATGAAAAGCACAATATACAACATATATATCAAGTATTAACCACCACACATCATCCAATTCATCAGATGTAAGATTACCCAATTATATTAATATATAAATATATTGAAAATATAAGAGTTAATCAATTTTTAAAATCATTGCCATCGAGGAATGAAGGAAAATGAAGTTTAAACTACAGAAAGCTCAGCCACTATTGTAGAAATACCAAAGTTACAAACAAATGCAACACAAATTCCCGATAACAAGTGCTTTGCAAATATTAATTTATGAATAAACTAATGAAAATTAATATGAAGAGCTAAAAATCCTTCATTAAAAAAAAAAAAAAATTTGTAAGATCCAGGAATCTTTATATAAAATAAGTGCGAAAGAACAAGGAGATAAATAAGTTCAAAAGAGTACAGTATGTTGAATGCTTAGTTTCAATTCAATAATACATACATGATATTCAAACAGATAACAATTTTTCTCAGAATGAAAATTATTTTAAAAGGAAAAAGAAAATATCGAACAACACAACCCAAGACAATCAATAAAACATTCATCATCTAAATCTGCTCAATGCGTAATTTAGCAGGTAGGGGATGAGCTTCCACAAAGTCCTGGGGGTGAATACCCTTGATGCCCTTTTTCTCTTCCAGATTCTTTAAATAATTCAGATCGTACTTTATCACACTCAGGTTCTGGTTTTAAAAAAAAATAAATCAAATTGAAAAATATAAATAGCAAAATAAGACTAAAACAAAAGGCATCAAATTTTCTGGTTAGTTTCATATACATGTTTATATATTTCTAAGTGATATATGATATACAATAAGTATCATAGCAGTTTCACCAGTGTAACCCTTTTTGTAACCATGTGTTGAAAAATGTAGCCAAATTGAAAGCATGCTTAATCTCTATGAGTTATAAAATATAAAGAAAATTATAATTCTTCCAAAATGGAACAAACCAATATCAACGAGAACATACAAAAATGCTTACTTGCTGTAAGACCTTATGGTCTGGGGAAGTGACAGCTGCTGACATACATAACCAAATCATGGCCACAGCACTCAGCAGGATAAGGATGCACAGGAGGAGGCGAGGGATACCAGTTTTACGGGCAATGCAACTCAGCCAGTCACTGTTCCCTGGTACCTGTAAATGACAGGGCTGTAAATTAAAATATAAGCTTTTGCAGCAATAAAATGATTGTCTCAATCTCAGCAAACCATGGCAGTTGAGGCATAATGAAAATGTTGCTTCTTGAAGAAATAAATAATAGGAAATGAAATGGAAGCTACAAGTTATTAAATGAAGATAAATAATACGGATCTTTCAGGTTTCTCTTTTTTCAACGATGAATGAAACACTAAGAATAAATGAGAGATGTGAGAATCTCTATGAAATTTGATTAGATGCACAATCAGTGTTGCCAACCATAGACCATGAAAATATGTACAATAAAGAGCCAAAATGAGTAAGATTTCGATAAAATGCTCAGTCTTAATCTTCCGACTTAATGCTCAGTCCTACAAAAACGATAATTAGCGCTAAACCATACTATCAATATTTAAATCAATGAATAACTTTAAAGACCATATAACTGGCGCTGATATGACCTTAATGTGTTGCAAAGACTATATAAATAGTATTGAGTTTCCCAATCCACATATAATCTGATATGACCCAGCCAGTTAATATTACATTTAACTTCCTATTAAAGTTGGGACGAGAATTGGTTTATAAGGTTCTTGCAAATACCAAGTCTCTGAAGTCAAAGTCTTTCGAACTCCGAGCCACTCGGATTGGTTTGCTGTCACGGCACAAATGAAACCTAGATATATCGTTTTGTGACCTAGATGTATCGTTTTGTGACCTAGATGTATCGTTTTGTGTGTGCAAGACATGCTGGTAAGTATAATGAGCACTTGCCAATCAGGAAAAAAAAAGAAGTAACAGCAAGCTGCATTTGAAACAAAAAAAATAATTTTTAAAACCCAAACACTTAACCTTTCAAAGGTGGATTTCAATCTTACTTGGACCCAAAAGAAAATCTTACCGTTTTCATCAAAAACTTAAATGAACACCAAGTCGTGATATTCTTAAAGTAAGCTCTTATGATGGTTTTATTTTGCATGAAAAACAATATTAAGGGAAACTATTATTTGAAAACAAAAAATCAGTGTCACTGGCAAAGGGTTTAACTGCACTAGACACACCGTCCAGTATCCTGTGACACTCCTACCTCACTTGTTAATCATATAACAATAAATAGTAATCAACAATACTGAGTTGAAAAAATGAAAATAAAAGGGGTGGGGGGGGGGGGGGGGAGAGAGAGAGAGAGAGAGAGAGAGAGAGAGAGAGAGAAGTGGTAGCAATATAACCCTTTGAAGACGAAATTTGATCTTACTTTGACCCAACACCAGATCTTCCCATATTCATCAAAAGACAAGTAACGACTATGTGATTATAGATAATTAAAGTCTGAGTCGCAAGACTTTACAGCTCTCTTGGTGGAAACGCTTTATTCTCCATTAACAATAATAAAGATAAAAGAAAAGAAACGCTTTTCTGAAAACAAAAAATCAGCTTTGCTGTTAACGGGTTAAAACACCTGCACGTCAAGCACCCATGATGCTCCCATGTACGTCATCAGGCGACCGTTCTCTCTTTCGTCTTTCTCCTGCCCCTCCCTTCACCCCCTATCCCTCCAATCTCACGGTAAAACGGAATTTCCTGTTCGGATTGTGAATTGTTTTCTCTTTTGTCCAATCAAAACTAAGACATCAGGTCGCTTATTTACTAGCTATTGGATGTGAATTGGTTTGAAAACGATACAGTTCCGAGTTCCAATTTAATACTCGATGAATCGCTTTGCCACGAGGGTCTTGTGGACAGTGAGCTGTTCCAGTGGCCCACCACAGCTCTATTTCCTATATGAACTTCCGGGTCAAGAAACAAATTATTGTGTTTAAGTAAGAATACGCATTTTTTAAATAGTGTTGGTACCACTGCACAATGACAGCTGTCTATTAAATTTCTATAGTAGTGGAGATAAAAATGGATATATAATATTTTTATAGTTATTGAAAAGATTTTATAAATGAATGTCGACAAATTATGCAAAGAAATTAAAGACTTTTCAATGTCTGCATTCATTTTTTTTCAAATGTCAATTGGGCTACGTCTTGAATGACATGTGTGTGTGTGTGTGTAGAGAGAGAGAGAGAGAGAGAGAGAGAGAGAGAGAGAGAGAGAGAGAGAGAGAGAGAGAGAGAGAGAGAGAGAGAGAGAGAGAGAGAGAGAGCGAGAGAGAGAGTGAGAGAGAGAGAGAGAGAGAGAAAAAGAAAAAGAGAGAGAGAGAGAGAGAGAGAGAGAGAGAGAAAAAAGAAAAAGAGAGAGAGAGTGTGTGTGTGTGTGTGTGTTTCAACCAGTATTTCATTAGTGCTAAATACTCAACAATTACACACCTGTGTTACATCTCCTAGACTCCTTGCTGCCTTAAGCTGGGAATGTTTGAGCATTTCTGTCGCAGTGTTGTCAGATGCTTCAATGTTGGTTTCCAGACCAGCACTGGTGCCCCGATAGAAAGAATAATCTGAGGGGGAATTAAAACAAAGAAAAAATTTGGCTTTCATGAAATAGGGGGTGAAAATCTTCTGTTTTTAAGAACTATGGACAAAAGAAAAGGAGGAGATTGAAAGAAGGGGGAGAGGGGGCTAAGGAGGAACAAAGAGAGGGAGAAAGAAAGGAGAAGAAGATAACACAGAGAGAAATCCATGGTTTAACCGAGAGAGAGAGGGGGAGAGAGAGAGAGAGAGAGAGAGAGAGAGAGAGAGAGAGAGAGAGAGAGAGAGAGAAAGAGAATGGAGGAGGGGAGGAAGAAAGTGGGGCAACTTATCAAAATTAAACAAATAAAAAATAAATCTGATTGATTTAAACAACAGAAATTCGAAGCGATGTGCTTGATAATAGATGTTTAAAACCAGAGCTAGAGAAAGACTTGCAAAAAAGGGAGATATATGAAAATCAATTTGATTTCAACATAAATGTCACTCCTTTTGTGGTCATTAAGTAATTATGAGTCAAACATTGTCAATTTTCATTTATTTATTTTTTGCAAAACATTAAAATTATTCTGAAAGAAAAAAAGTCTTTTCGTCTAATAATGCAATATCAATATTTTTCCTTGTATTTAAGATATTTTTCTTCATTACCTTGTCAAAATGACTAAAATGAATTTTTAAAATATTGACTGTTGTGAAATGTTGTTTTTTTTTTAGCATTATGTTTCAGTTTCCTTACTCTAAAGCAAATCATTTAGAAATACAAGAAAAATCTCTGCTAAACAAATTAGTATTTAAATTAAATATCAAATGACATGCCCCTCTTAAAACATGTCATTCAAATTACTTGAAAACCCTTCATTATTCTTATTCCACTAGATGAGGGCAAAACCACAAACCATTCCTGGTTGAATTCTGAAGCTGAGCAATGTGTGCTGCACCCGAACCTCCAAGTTTAAATATGATCATTTGAGTAATATTGCAGTTTCCATGACATAACTTTTTCAATCTTGGATTCTTACCATCAAAATCTTGTGCCTGGTCTAGATTAATCATGTGAGGTTGTGATTTAACGACAACAAGTCGTCCTGTGCCATCCTGCATGAAAAAGGACCAGGACACAGACATGTGGTGCCGGGCTTTTTCTATCATATTGCTGTAGACATCATGCATGTACAGTAAAGGGTACATCATGTCTCCCATACCACTATCCAAATGGGCCCAGCTGGGAGAGAGCAGCTGATTGGGTGGGATGGGATGGAAAAAGTCAATTAATTAAATACGATCCCTTTGAAAAACCAATTCAGCAATATGTTATTTTAAGCAAGGAAATGATTACAACTAAGTCTAATTGCTATTCTGAGTTATCAGTTGCATACACCTAGCTATACACTTTTTAATTCAAGAACAATTTAAACTATACAAAAAGACTCTATCTAGAATATTCTGTTTGTGGATGGATTGGTATAAAGCTCCATGTCTGTCTCTTTATATTCCTTTAGCTTAATAAACTTTAACATTTTTTAAACATGTTAAAAGTAGTAAGGTTTAGATGAAAAAAAAAAAACAAAAAAAAAAAACAGGATTAAGTGTTTAGAACTATTCTTTAATCTCTTACAACATCACAAAGAAAATCCTAAATAAAACGAGGCAGTTTATGGTTTAAGAAAATGAGGATAAATCAGTTTCAAAAAGGAACAAATATATACACATGTACATGTTGTTGATGATGATAATGGTGATGGTGATTACGATGTTATTATTAGTGTGCATGCATGCGCGTGTGTACTATATGTCAATATATTACGCCATGTATAATCTTCATAATATTGTATTGTTATAAATGTGTAACCAAATGAAACTATTTTGAGGATAATAAAGACATATTATTATTATTATTATTATTATTATTATTATTATTATTACTACTACACAGAACAATACAGGTTCTACTCTTTCTCAAACAATGATAAAACCTAATAAAAATAAATACAATCTATCTTTTAATAACTTTGCTCTTGTCACAATTTAAGTGTTTTTTGTTTTTTTTTGTTGTTGTTTTTTTTTTATCAGTTCAATCCCTTCGAGACAGACATCAAGATCTGGCATAGACTTTAGTTTTATAGTTTAATGGGATTTTTATACAAACCAGAGATTAGCTGGCAAAACTAAACATAAAAAATAATCATGATAACACTGATCGAGGTTCAAATGAAAATATTAAAATGTTGATAAGATGACAAGAAAAGAAAGTCAATGGTTTAATAAATTGGTTTCAGTAATAATTAGAAACACTACTAGATGTTATGATTGTCACCTGCCATATCAAACCATATATCTATTGAAAAACTAAGGTTGAGCTTTTTGCAGAAAGTAGAAGAAGAAGCAGAAGAAGAAGAAGAAGAAGAAGAAGAAGAAGAAGAAGAAGAAGAAGAAGAAGAAGAAGAAGAAGAAGAAGAAGAAGAAGAAGAAGAAGAAGAAGAAGGGAGGAGGAGGGGGAAGAGGAGGAGGGATAGAAGATATTTTGCTGACTCACATGCTCAAATTTTTCAGTGAAAGGCCGTTGGCTATTGCAACCTAGAATGCATGCTTTACTCTCTTCCTCATTTCCATGGTATGCCTCACGACAATCTGAAAATACCAGATATATATTATCCATTATCCAGTTCTTAAGTTGGTGGCATACTATTCTACGGAAAAGTATGCCGCCGACTGAAGAACTGGATAATGACCACAGAAACACATGTTTCAGGAGTGACTCCATTTTATTTTACATTATCTCTAACCAACGTCATCGAGCACTCTCGTACCTACATGTACCCACCAACATTCATAAATATATATATATATATATATATATATATATATATATATATATATATATATATAGTCATGTTATTTCTAATATTAATCCTTTTAAAATAATTAGTTCTCATGAGAACCTTTTAGATGATAACAACAACACTTACAGAATTTTCACTCCATCAGGATACAAATTATACAAGAGAATGGCTTATTCTAATTCTGCCTTATATTTTTCTCCCTTAGATGGCTGGCTACTAAATCAGTGAAATGGAAAAAAAATAAAAATAAAATCACAACATAACCTTAGATTAAATTATTAAAACAATTTCTTTTAAAATTAAGGATGTTGATATTTTTTTTAATTCAATCAACTTGATTTCCATCATATTAATGATTTAATGCATTTTGCAAAATTCTGTGAACTTGTTAGACCAGGTTTGCATTGTCGGCATTTTCAGAAAACTGACTGGTAATGGGTTCTCTCAAAGGGATTAAATCTATAATTTCATCAAGAGACTTTTTATAGCATACACCTGAAAGAAAAAGCCTGGTGCATGAGGGGATCACATCATAAAACATCTTTCACTTTAATCCAGTGAGGAGAAGTGTAATTCAGCCAATATAACATAAAAATGAATAAATAAATAGATAAAATAGAAAGCGAAATGACCCATGTATCCAGATTTTGTGAACACCTTTATAATATGTATCCATACAGAGTGGTGGAATATTGATTAATCTTTGAATTTAAATGGCGTTATTTCATTAACTTACTGTCATGGCAAGAATGGAGTGTTCCATTTAATCCATCTTCCTCTCCAACAAGTTCAATAATGGAGAAAAGCCGACATCCTCTGCCACAGCAGTCTACTGACAAACTCTGAGGAGTTAAATTCCAATCCTTGATCAAATACTTTATCCATATATTTTTGCTTATATTTTCTAGCATTCTAAGTATAAATAGTAATTCAGGATATCAGCTCTCTGTGGCTTCATGGGGGCAGCGTGGCTCAGCGGTATGGTCTTTGCTTCGTACCCGAAAAGTACCGAGTTCAATCACCTGCCGCTATGCTGTATGGCCTTGAGCAAGTCACTTCGCCCTAGCTCAATTTGTGGCACTGCACTGTAGCTGATGCCTGGACTATTCCAGTCTTCCTTTGGAATAGACCCTAGAAAAAAATTTCCCCTATGGGATGAATAAAGGGAATTTTATTTTTTTTTTTTTTTTAATTCTATTCATAGGACGCATTGCACTATTTTTTAAAGTTTATCTTATATATAATTCGTAACTTGAAAAGGGGTGAGAATTTCTGTACCGGTTTTTAAAAGGGGTGTATACACCACCGCATATCTACATTTTCATAAGGTCTATTTTCATTTGAAAAGTTTCAAAGTGAACAACTGAATGATGCTGATTCAGTGGGTGTTTTTGGTGCATCCATGTTAATAATCTTTCATTACTGAGGTTTCCAAAATTCTAATAGTAGTCTTTTATCTCAATCTAAGCCAAAGATCACTCCAAGAGTACCTACTAAGGAAATCTTGGGGGACAAAAAGATTCATATTTTTCTTATGAAATCTGAAAGTATTGATAAAGATGCCTGAAAAGTTTGGGTCACTAGGCTTTTAACGAAATCGGGCCAAACGAGACGCCGAACGCCGAACCCGAACGGATATAGCCTTCTCATGAACGAGATCTGGATAGTGAAGACTCTCAAGCGGTATGCAGCATCGGATCTAAGGTCACGTGTTAGAGGATAGCTTGGTTTGCTGTTAGCTTCAGCTGACAAGAAACGGAGAAGGAAAGAATGGAGACTACCTCAGGCCTCCCCTTACCATCTGTTAGGGGAGGGGCAAGGTCAGTGTCATTCAATAGTATATAATTGTGCATGTGGCGCTCTATACAGAGAGAAAATTATAAATTGATTACGGGGGAAGGTGGGGGGAGGGGGGAGGGGGAGTTTGACCCACAAACGACCGAGGTGTGGGACTTCGGGTAGACCATGATACGAAATCAAAGAGAAAAGGCCGCTGGTACTTGGATGGTGGAAATGGTTGTGGGGTGGGTAGTGACAATCAGCATGGGATGTATACATTAACATTAATAATATAAGCAATAGATGACCAGGGATGTGTATTGTTTGTGTATTGTTTGTATATGTTTGTGTGTGTGTGTGTGTGCGCGCGCGCGGGTGTGTGTGAAAGGGATTACACAAAAACAATTTTCTCTGTAGCTTCCAAATGATTACGTGTACAATAAATTTGAAAACCACATTGTTTGAATCAGCTTGCAAAAAGGAGAACATTTATCTTTGTTTCACAAAAATAGGTTTAGAAATAAAAAAATTTTCTAGTAGATTGATTTTGAAAAAAATATTGCTCAATTTTTAAAAAATTTAATGATAGTTTCTTTATTTTCCGGTTGGTTTTCTTGATTTATATCTCATTTTTCAATTCCCAATGCGATGAGCACACTGATGTATCTCGTGTGATTCAAAAGTGTTGTTTGTTTTTTAATATATATATATATACTGAGAGTCCTGCCTCACTAATTAATTCCTGAGCGTTGAGATGGTGACGCAACTATTGCATACAAGACCTTGCAGTCGAGTCGGCAGGGCTTTTGGGTTACACAACCACTATTTACCCATCGGTCAGCGGTACTCTTTTATGTATACAACACTCATCGCCTTTACGCAAAGCCGCCTGCCCATAAATCAAGAGATGATCTCCTAACTGTTCACAAGCGAACTGTCAAACGAGCAATCAATGATTGGATAAGAATCTCAAGATCTCATATAATAAGGTAAGTTTTGGAGAGGTGATATCCCCCCACCCGTCATCGGACAGAACTTTCATTGCATTATATCATATAAGCTCCGCCTCCTCTTTCTATTCCGGAGTGACGAGATTAGACGAGAGGACGCGAGAAAAAATTGATCACATGTTCGGTAAGTCGATCGGTCAGTCTGCTTCGGCGTATAACTATAATTCCGTAATATCTACTGTTGACAGGTCTAATTGTTTGTAGAAGACGACAAATTTCTCAAAACAGTCATGTGACAGTGTAAGCACAACACAGGAAGTCTGGAAATGCTAATTGTCAGTACTTCCTTTAAACCATGTAAACAACAAAATATCGTATTGAGTCAACTCAACGGGTCAGATAGGGCTAGCATTTTTTAACGAACTAAAGTTATGAAAAATCAAAATGTTTCATAGAAATTTGAAAGATGCAAGTTTTTGTAACAGATGGAGGTTTTTTTCAAAAACATTTGTCTTTAACTTTAACGTAAAGGCATGCTCAAGGCAGCCGCAGGTTCTAATGTGCTCACACTACTATTACTATAGTAATAATAATAAATAATAATAAATGGCATTTATATAGCGCTTTACCCCATTGTCACAGGCACAGTAATGATGATCGACCCAATCAGCAAATTGTTTACTGCACTCGTGCATTGTCACAAACCTGCCCGGAAGCTTCGTCACAACACACCATTCAACTAGATGCTCTGCGGTTTCGGGTTCTTTTCTACATCGGGTACATGTTGGACAGGTGGAGAGTCCCCAATGATGAAGCGATTTTGCCATCAGGCAGGTTCTTGACCGAAGCCGATTCGCTACCACCCAGTGTCTACTCTTACTGGTGACGAAGCCTGGCAACTTCTCACGTAGTTTAGAGGCGTGTATGTCCCCGCCCCCTCGAGGGATGAATTTGTCCAAACCGACTACCATCTCGTATGTTTCTCTGTCCGTAGTCAGGGAATCTTAATCTGCGTAAAAGTACAAGGGTTGCCGGGACTTATTTCGGTTCGAAAGGGAAGCACCGTCCATTATGTGCTTGAGATCGGTATCCCCATTCCCTCTCTCTTTAATCTTATTAAGTTTAAGCCAGCTCTTTGTAATCACCTCCCTCCAGACATCAGGGGTGCAGGATTGCTGCCAATATCGGGCCCCATTATCTAGGCTTTGTTGCCAGCATTCCTGACACTATGTGCATCGACTTGCGAAGTTTAACATCTACCTTCTCACCGGCAGTGATGATGATGTGGTGGTTGGAAGGGGGGGGGGGGGATCCTTGGAACAAACTGACCTCACCGGAATTTGACGGAAATTGCCCGGAGCCCGGAATTTTTTGCTCCAAACCGGAGTTTTTCCGGTGAAACCGGAGTTTCGGCATCACTGCATCAGTGTTTCAGTGGTGTATCCCCTTTCGTTTTTTCAGTCAACTGGTGCCCAATTTCAGGCTGATTCCTATAGTCTACTATAGTAATTTTTTGGGTGTTTTTTTTAAGGCATAAACAATTGAATAACTCTGCTTCTATACTTCTATACAAATATAACCTAGAGACAAAATTCAAACAGTTTTATCATTGGGATGGTATACTGCATCATAGTAAACCAGATTTTATACTGTCATTTAAAAACTGAATTTTCATTTATTAAGTGCCTACTATTACTATCTTCTATTATTACTTACTGTTACTGTTACTAAAGTTACAGTTACTGTTACTAATTAGAGAGCTGAGCCGGTGTTACCAATACTTAGCTTCTATAACCAGGACAAATAATTCGTTTGGACAGAAAAATAAATAAAAACTTACCGCTTACCGTCAAAAGCAGTTTAGATTTGAAGATGCATTTGTTTTCTATCAAAAAACATTCGGTAATGGACAATCCTTGATGAATTTCAAAAGTTGTGTTGAAATTATATCCTAATTGTTTTCATTTTAATTCCTCGCGAAATCGTTTTGGCCCCGTTTCTGTTATCAAGGTTCCGCCTAGCCAGGCAGGGTTGCCAGATAATTTTTGAGTAAGAGACCAAACTAGCTATAGCAAGAAGCCAGATTCCTCGGCAGGAGCCCAAATACCACCAAACCCACCTTAGCCTCGCGAAAACTCTTAAGATTTGTTAAACAATTTAGATAGGATAAGGAAAATTCGTATATATAGAAGCATTAGCAAATGCAATCTGTGGCGTTAGCACGTGTTGCATTTAGATATTTAGATTGCCAAATAAAATAAGTTTTACCGGTACCAGAGTAAAACGATATAACGGGGAAAGTCAGAGGAAGCCAAAAAGTTGGTTACAGGAGGCCAAATTTTGGGAGGCCAAATGGCTTGGGAAAAGGCCAAATTTCTCAAATTTGGCCACCAGGAGGCCAAACTAGCAACCCTGGCCCCAGGTTTTTAAAAAAGTTTATTGGGAAAAAGATACGGAACAAAGTGTCCATAGATAGGTATGCAATTTGGTGCATTAGTGCAGTAAAAAGGCCTTTTTTTCTTTTATTCAATAAACTTGACTGCTGGTGGACCCTAGGCCTCTCTACAAGTCCAAGAAATAATACTCACTTTTTCTCTGCTCCAACGAAAATATCTACCCCCTACCGGTCTAATTATTTGTAGCAGACGACAAATTTCTCAAAACGGTCACGTGACACTGTAAAAACAACACAGGAAGTCCATGAAAGCTTATTTACGGCATTTCCTTTGAACCGTGTAAACAACAAAATTTCGTTTTCATTCGACTCAACGGGTCAGATTGGCCGGTATTTTTTAACGAACTAAAGTTCTGAAAAATCAAAATGTTTCTTAGAAAGGTGAAAGATGCTAGTTTTTGAAACAGAGGTAGGTTTTTTTAAAAAATCTTTATATTTTACGTGAATGCATGCTCAAGGCGAGTTGGACGTGCAGCGGAGGCGGAGGTTGGTAGGCCAAAGGCCCACCTCTCTAGTAATAATAATAAGCACTTCGTATACAAATACAAATACAATAAATGACTTTTGCCAACTTCAAGTTTGATTGTTTCCTGTATTTTTGGACCATCATTTTTTGAAACTCGATAGGTAAAATTTATAATCTAAATATACGATTGTGAAGATTTTCCAAACGTATTTCCTGTTGCTGTCACTCTGTCAGCTGTCATTTATTTTTTTTCTTTTGTCGATTACCTCGGCCGCAACAAGCGAATCGTCCAACTTCCACTGAGAACAACCAAATTACCTTTTCATATGTATGTGATGGATATGTTTTATCACATGTCTCTTCGCATAAGCTTGAATCAGTTGGTATAATTGATAAACAATAAATAAAGGAGATAAAAGAGTAAATGCTGCAGAACAGCAGATTGCTACGAATGGCCACCATGATGTTTATGTCACAAACCAAAATAAACTCCGATTGGAGTTGAAGTGTCATGTGATCGAAAAGGTTCAATACAACAATAGGTATTTCAAATGGTGGCAAATTAGATAAAAACTAAAATATTATTATTATTATTATTATTATTATTATTATTATTATTATTATTATTATTATTATTATTATTATTATATTATTATATATTATATATTATTATATTATTATTATCACCATCATCATCATCATCATCATCATCATCATCATCATCATCATCACTGATGGCAGACTTCAGTGTGGAGGAAAACTGGAGAGAAATGTGGAACAGGGAAACACCAAAAGGAGAAAACATAATTAAAGAGTGCCTGCATTCAATAACGCCAGGACATACTGGATTTCCTCAAACCGCCTCTTAACTGGACATGGTAGAACTGCATCAAATATGTGCAGATGGAAACTTGGAATATTATTATTATTATTATTATTATTATTATTATTATTATTATTATTATTATTATTATTATTATTATTATATTATTATTATTATTATTATTATTATTATTATTATTATTATTATATTATTATTATTATTATTATTATTATTATTATTATTATTATTATTATTATTATTATCATTATCATCATCATCATCATCATCATCATCATCATCATCATCATCATCATTATTATATATTATTATTATTATTATTATTATTATTATTATTATTATTATTATTATTATTATTATTATTATTATTATTATTATTATTATTATTATTATTATTATTATTAGTCTATAATTATTGTTATTATTATTATTATTATAGTATAGTAGTAGTAGTAGTAGTAGTAGTAGTAGTAGTAGTAGTAGTAGTAGTAGTAGTAGTAGTAGTAGTAGTAGTAGTAGTAGTAGTAGTAGTAGTAGTAGTAGTAGTAGTAGTATTATCATCATCATCGTCATTATTATTATTATTATATTATTATTATTATTATTATTATTATTATTATTATTATTATTATTATTATTATTATTATTATTATTAATAGTAATGTATTTGAATAACTTACGACTTCTTGCCGTCAACCTCCTAATCAACAGACTGGGGTGCTTAGGCAACTGTCGATTGCCTTCGAGGGACTGTCAGTCTGCATGCAATACCTTTTTTCGACCTTGATGGTTCTGGAGGCGCTTAAGATATTTGCTTATTACTAGCAGCTTCTAGCTGACAAACCGCTGACATCTATGCAATGCCGCGTTTACCTTAAACCCTCAAGCTGGGTTGGATTCATGGCCGACTAGAGTACTATAGATACGTCATGGTTGGAATGGATTGAGAGAGACAATAGATATGATAATGAATAATATTATTTAGATACGCCGTAGACATAGCACTTTAAAACAGAAGATGCAGCATAATTGAATCTCAGATAAACATCGTGAATAAGAAACAAATAGATTACATTTAGAAATAAGCCTTGATATAAGAAAGCAAGGGCAGTAGGCCATACTGTATCAAATAGACCCCCCATCCCCCGGTATTTTTCTTTCAAAATTTTTGCGCCCCCCGCCCCCCCCCCCCCTCCACCCCCTTTCAATACTCTTCAACAGTCGTAACGTCACTTCCTTCCTAATGACGCAAAGTAACTTAGTAACACTGGCTCTAAACTATCGGAACAATGGCGGACGCCCGTATGAAATATTTCCCCGGCAAGCATAAAAGCTTATCCAGAGGGAAAAAAACACATAAATTTGATCATGCTTTGACTTTTACACATTCTGATCACATGACATATGAAAAGTTCTAGCCAGCATGAAGAATAAAAAGAAATGATTTTCTTTGTTTAGAACCAAGATGGCCGCCGTTGCCGGGTGGCGTGACATCAGACTATTGAATCGTATTAAATGTCATCTCACGATATTTGCGGTAAAAATTCATCAAAAGGGAAAACAAAACAAAAAAGGAAAAAGAAAAGAAAATAAAGCCCCCCAAAATAACGTAGATATGCGATTGAAATAAAGAAAATAACGATAAGTAATGAAATATAATCTTCAATTTATTGAACGGAGATATATAATGTGGACGTTTCGGCTTTGCCCTTTATCAACGAAACACTAAGAACGAATGAGAGATATGAGAATTGCGTAGTTAAAGTGAATAAACAAAAACGATGATGGGACATAATCTGTCTTCGTTCAATAAATTGAAGCTTACATTGTTTTTAATGTTTCATTTGATATACCGGACAAAATTGAATTGCAGTTGTCAAGTTTCATAATTAATGAAGATATCAGTTTTTGGCATGTTTTTTTTTTAAATATAATTTTCCAAATGTTACTAATTTTCTTTAATTAAAAAAAAATACCTTCTTTTTCAGAGAGCTGACCTGGCATCCCACTGTAAGATTGCTGTCAAGCAACACTCCAAGATTTTTTACCTGGTTTACGAAATTTCTAGAGCATCCATTTACATTGATTCCTCCTTCACATGCCTTTTCCCTCATTCTCTTACTGCCAACCAATAACATTTTTGTCTTTTCATCATTCAATCTCAAACAATTTCCTTCCATCCATGCCTTGGCGTCTACAATGCAATTTTCAGATTTTTTTTTGTTTCTTGATCGATAAAAGATTAGCAAAACTTAGGTCATAAATGTGAGTGTCATCTGCATATAAATATAAGTGATGCATTAAGCAGTGAGAGTTTATCTTATCCGCAAGTGGAAAAGTATACAGAGTGAAGCGGACAGGACCCAATTCAGATCCCTGACGAATCTCAAAGAAGAGTAGTTGTTGATCAGATTGAGCATCATCAATAGAGACAAACTGATTTCTGTCAGTAAGATAGGACCGAAACCAATCGAGTGCAGCGCCGGTAATGCCGAATACGCCCTGCAGCCTTCGTATCAAAATCTTATGATCAATTGCATCAAAGGCTGCAGACAGGTTGAGCAAATTCAGCAACGTCAATTTTCCTTTATCAATAACGTGATTTAAATCATTCACAACCATCAATATTGCAGTTTGTGTCCAGTGATTGTTACGTTTTAAGCTGATTGAAAGTGACTCTGGATATTGCTAAATTCAAGGTGGTTCGTCAATTGCTTAAGAACAAGTTTTTTCTAACATCTTAAAGAAAGGCAGTTTTGACAGTGGTCTGTAATTTTATAAAATTGTTTACACCAAGTCCTGATTTTTTATTAAAGGGATTACCATGGCGGTTTTGAACATGGTTGGCACTTCTCCTAATCTTAATGATTGGTTCATAATGTCCGTTATTACGGGAAGAAGCAAATCTAAAATTTCCTTTAATAATTATGTGGGTATGTGATCAAGGTCACTACTCTTACCCTACTATTTGATGAACGAATTACATTTTCAAAGTCAAGGCATTATACCTCCTTAAAACATGACAGTGCTTTTCCTTTAAAAAGATCATCTTCTACATGAATATTTGAAAAACCAAACCTCTCTCTATTTTCTTTTTCCCAATAAAGTACTTTGAAAAGTTTTCAGCTAATTCTTTTTTAGTATTACATGTTGGAAGATTCGTTTTGTTTTCTTTGCCCACAAGGTCGTTTATATAATATGTTTTAACTGCTTAGGATTAGTGGCATTAGATATTCTAGAACGATAAAAATTATACTTTGCTTTTATAATTAAAACATTAACAGCGTTCTTAAGATGAATTGTGAAGTTTGTCTTTTCTCCATTTCCCCTCAGCCGGTCGTTTGTTCCTTCTTGCGGCCTTAATATCGAGATTAAGCCATGGCGCCGTCTTCCTCTCATTCTTCTTGTCGTCAGAGGGGCGTGATCGTCCAAAATGTGACGTAGGGTCGAGAAGACAGCACCATAGTCGTAAGCATCGCTCATTCGCACAATGTCGACTCCCTTAGCGATGTCATTCCGAAAATCTGCCTACCTTAGAAAACTGATTTTTAATAAACTGTTCGTTCATGTTAACAAATAAATGATGGTCCGAAAACACTTATCGAGGACTGTCAAGGAAGCTATTGAAATTTTATTTGTCACAATCCAGTCGATGGTGTGTTTTTGATTTTTCATTAATTTTGGGTCAAAGTCCGGTCATCAACAAGACATGACGATTGTTCGGGGATATTACAATGTTTTCCGACATAGACAATGCTGTTAACGACAAGGTACTCATTTTACACCTAAGTATGGCGAGAGAATACGAGTAAACATTTTCCAAGGATTCAACTATCACACACACACACACACACACACACATGTACACATACACAAACACACACATGCACATTCACACACTCACATAAATACGCACTTAGAGAAGACAAAAAAGACAAATATGCACAATTGTATATTATTCATCTTGTTTATTGGAACACATCCAAAAGGATCATCAGTTTGATTAAAGCTTGTAATGAGCAAAAAATCATTACAACTTATGCATCACAACACAGCTGCTTCACATTTTACAATCCTATTTTAGCTCCACAAAGATGATCATTTCAGAATATTAAACTATTTTGTAGTCATGTCAGAATCAGTTCTGCAAATCGTTAAAGCTAAAATTGTGAATCTTTCTTTTTTAAAGCGCAAACAGACGAAATCTTATTCTTCTTTATACTACATTTGCAACAAATAAATTGTATTTTTTTAAAAAAGAATCAATTTATAATGTAGAAGCATTTTCTGTGGACAATTGATGGGCCAGATTCGTCGTACTCTTGTTTTGAGATCCACGTCTGTTGGAAGGTAGACAGAGAGGCGAGGATGGATCCTCCAATCCATACAGAGTATTTACGTTCAGGGGGAGCGATCACCTTGATTTTCATTGTGGGTGGGGCAAGGGCGGTGATCTCCTTCTGTATGAGGTCAGCAATACCAGGGTACATGGTAGTTCCTCCTGACAAGGCAGTGTTGGCATATACATCTTTACGGATGTCGATGTCACATTTCATGATGGAGTTATATGTGGTCTCGTGGACTCCTACTGTTTCCATTCCCATGAAGTTGGGCTGGAACAAGACCTCGGGGCATCTGAAACGTTCGTTTCCAATGGTCATGACTTGACCGTCAGGAAGTTCGTAGCTCTCTTCAAGAGTTGAAGATTGAGCAACCTTCTGCATTTCTTGGTCAAAATCAAAAGCGACGTAGCACAGTTTTTCCTTGATGTCACGGACGATTTCTCTTTCGGCAGTGGTGGAGAAGCTGTAGCCTCTTTCTGTGAGGATTTTCACGAGGTAGTCGGTGAGATCTCGACCAGCCTAGTCCATCCTCATAATGGCGTCGGGGAGGGCATAACCTTCGTAGATGGGTACAGTGTGGGAAACACCATCTCCAGAGTCGAGGACGATACCGGTGGTACGACCAGATGCGTAGAGGGAGAGTACGGCCAGGATACTGACATATATGGCGGGACAATTGAAAGTTTCAAACATGATCTGTGTCATCTTTTCTCTGGGAAGATGTAGGGAAAATAATACATGCATTTGAATGTAATTTAAGATTGTAAAAACAAAATAAATAAAAGATTAAATAAAAAAAAAAAAAAGAATAAGATAATACATAACAGAGAGATGATTTACACAGAAAAAAAATATCATCTCCCAAAACAATAACTATACATTTGACTGTTTCCCTCCCAGCCAGGAATCTGGCCAGGGCCAGGACAAAACCAAGTAATCTCATTCCAAGACAAAGGCAGAAAGAAAGTTGGAAAACAGATATAGGGGAATAGAAGACACAGCAAGTACCTCCCTGCCCGCTATCAGCGCCTGTAAAAAGGAAGAAAACGGGATTGTAATAAGTTCTAAAATTACAATTAAGCACCCAAGAAAAGGGAAGACAAAGGGGAATTGGTTCAAATAGGAAACCGATGTTTGTTTGTTGTTGCTTTAGGTCTCTTCCAACACAATTGAGGTTATATGAGAGACCGCTGAAACAAAAAAAACAAGCAATCTAACAAAAATAGTACAAATGTAAATCAAATTCATAACCTAAAGATATCATAAGCTAAACTATAAATAACCAAGAACAAACAGGCAGAAGATTTACAGAAAAAAAATATCCCCTGTCAAAAATACAATCACAAACCAAAGAAGCAGGATAGGCTAGTAAAGAGAAGAAGAAACGACATCACTATCGGATCGTACACCCATGCGAACATCATAGGTATATGATTCAAGGGTGATGCTCCCATCCAACCACCCGGAAACCGATGTAGATTCCAAGAGCACACTATCAAAGTACTTAGTTTGAGATCACCTAAAAGTCACATTCAGACACAAGCACAAGTCTATTAAGAGGACTACACTCAAATGTTTACAAATCATATATAATATATAAATAAAACATAATACAGTGCATAACAGAAATGATTTACAAGGAAAAAAATATTATCATCTCCCATAAACTAGACATTTGACTGAATCCCTTCCAGCTAGGGTATCCGGCCAGTGCCAGGACAAAACCAAGTTATTAAATTCCAAGACAACGACAGAAAGCATGTTGGAAAACCGATATTGGGGGGTAGAAGACACAGTAAGTGCCTCCCTGTCCACTATGGGAGGTCAGGAACCCCACCCAGATACATTCAAAATAACCAATATAATACTACATAACAGAGAGATGATCTACAAGAAAAAAAATATCGTCTCCCAAAACAATAATTATGCATTTTACTGTTTCCCTCCCAGCCAACGATTCCGACAAGGGCTAGGACAAAATCAAGTAATCTCATTCCAAGACAAAGACAGAAAGCAAATTGCTAAAAAAGCTATTAGGGGCTAGCAGACACAGTAAGTGCCACCCTGTCCACTACGGGAAGCCAGGAACCCCACCCAGTCAGATGGTTACAAAATGAGCATTATTTATAATTAAAAGCCCAACATTGACATACCTAATATATCATAATGACGTGATGATAGACATGAAACAAATAGGTATAATCTCTTCACAAAAAGGTAAATCCATTCTCTCAGACAAAGAAACAAATAGGGTGCAAAAGAAATCAAAAGATCCTTTTGCAGGACGAAGACACAAAGCAAAATAATAAGGACAAAAGATTTGTGTTTTGTTTTGTTGTTAAGGGTTTTACGGCACTTGCAACACATTTAGGTGATTTCAGCACCAGTTAAAAGGCAGGGAATGGGATTGTCAAAAAAAAAAAAGCATACGAGAATAAGCAAAGGAGAATGGTTCAAATAGGTAATAGTTGTAGATTCCAAGAGCACACCATCAGCGTACTTAATTTGAAATCACCTTAAAGTCTCATCCAGACACAAGCACATGATTCCACAAAGAGAAATGCACTCAAATGTTTACAAAACACTATTCAAAACAAAACAAAAGTATTACAGGGAGATTATTTACAAGGGGAAAAATATTATCTCCCAAAACTAATACTATACACTTAACTGTTTCCCTCCAAGCTAAGGACTCCGGCCAAAGCCGGGACAAACCAAGAAATCTCTTTCCAAGAGAAAGATAAAAGCAACTCAGAAAACTGCTATTGGGAGATGGAAGACATAGAAGACACCACGAGAATCCAGAAGACCCCACCTAGACAAATGATTCAGATGGATAGAATAGATAGCAAGGATGTTGGTCGATGAACACTTCACTGACTCTAAGGGGTCCAGAGTTCTCCCGTCTTAATGGGAATTCCACCCACTCTCACATTCAGTGGGTGGACAAATAAACCTGGTAAGGTAAAGTAAGATTCAACTCCGCGTTTTCTTCCTTGAATTTTGTCTTTATTTATGATTTATATTTTTTCAAATCAAATACACTAAGACACTGTTTTCTTCTACACGTTGGTTTCTATGCTAAATTCAATATATAAATGAACAGAAATAACAATAATTAATAATGATAATAGTAATAATAATAATAATAATAATAATAATAATAATAATAATAATAATAATAATAATAATAATAATAATAATAATAAGAATAATAATATTAATAATAATAATAATAACAATAATAATAATAATAATAATAATAATAATAATAATAATAATAATAATAATAATAATAATAATAATAATAATAATAATAATAACAAATAGGGATCAGCTGAGATTCCAAGAGCATACCATCAATATACTTAGTTTGAGATCACCATTAAGTCTCATCCAGATAGAATCAAAAGATCAAACAAAGAGGAATACACTCAAATGTTTATTTTATACATTCAAAATAACAAATATAATAATACATAATATAGAGAGATTTACAAAGAAAAAAACATAATCTCCCAAAACAATATGTATTTGACTGTTTCCCCTTCCAGCCAAGTACTCTTGCCTGGTCAGGACAAAACCAAGTAATCTCATTCCAAGACAAAGACAGAGAGCAAATTGAAAAACAGCTGTAAGGGACAAATAGAAGACACAGCAAGTGCCACCCTGGGAGGTCAGGGATCCCACCCCACCTAAAAATATTTCAAACCGCAATTTCCTTTACATTTGTTTGTTTGTTTTTAAGGGTTTTACGGCTGTTGCAAAACATTTAGGTAATATCAGCGCCAGTAAAAAGGATGAAAATTGGATAGTAAAAACATTCTAGAAGTCCAATTAAAAGGAATTGAGGAAAAAGTAAGACAAAGGGGAATGATACAAATAGGTAACAGATGTAGATTCTAAGAATAAGAGCACACTATCTGTGTACTTACCTTGAGATTACCTAAATGTTTCACCCAGTCAGCAGCACACGATCCCACTAAGAGGAATACACTAAAATGTTAACAAATCATATGTTAAAAAAAAATAAAAATAAATAACAGTATATAACAGAGAGATGATTTATAAGGAAAAAAATATCGTCTCCCAAAACTATAACTATACATTCAACTGTTTCCGTTCCAGCCAAGAACTTTGGCCAGGATCAGGACAAAACTTAGTAATCTCATTCCAAGACAAAGACAGAAAGCAATTGGAAAACAGATACAGGAGGATAGAAGGCACTACAAGTACCTCCCTGCCCACTATGGGAGGTTGGGAACCCCACCCAGTCCTTTACATTTAAATAGGTTGTCTTTGTTTGTTTGTTGCTTTAGGTCTCTTCCAACACAATTGAGGTTATATGAGAGACCGCTGAAACAAAAAAAACAAGCAATCTAACAAAAATAGTACAAATGTAAATCAAAATCATAACCTAAAGATATCATAAGCTAAATTATAAATAACCAAGAACAAACAGGCAGAAGATTTACAGAAAAAAAAATATCCCCTGTCAAAAATACAATCACAAACCAAAGAAGCAGGATAGGCTAGTAAAAAGAAGAAGAAACGACATCACTATCGGATCGTACACCCATGCGAACATCATAGGTATATGATTCAAGGGTGATGCTCCCATCCAACCACCCGCTAGGTTGTCTTTGATTTATTGCAGATCGCTGTTAATTAATATAATAACACGGATAATAAAAGTAATAAAACTGAAATTTCAAAAGGTTTTTGCTAAAAACTTATGAACTCACTAGTTAGCTTTTGATTAAATCGAAAAAAAAAGCAAAGAAAATTTAATGTCCATTTATATACCACAAAACTCATCATACTAAGAATTTTAAATGTAAGGTCCATTTATATGTAAAAGAAAAATATATAACCAATCACAAAACTCATTGTTTCTATATTTTAAATGTAAGGTCCATTTATATGTAAAAGAAAATATATAGCTTATCACAAAACTCATCATGTTAAGTAGTTTATATGTAACGTTCATTTATATGTAAAAGAAAAATATATAACTAATCACAAAATTATATCATGTAAAGCATGATATCATCAAAACATCCCTATTACGATAACCATTATGGTTTCTGGACATTATACAAAACAGTAAGAGGACGCTTTAACTTTAAGCCGTTTCGGCACAAATAGAAACAAAATTTAATGGATAGTTAAAAGTAAGAGTATGAGAGTGCGTACAAGTACCTAAGACAAGGTAAGACAAAGTGGACAGCATATGTAGATATCAAGTGTAATCTGTCCATCTGTTTTGATTTTGCTCTACGGGCTTTTACAACGCTTAGGACAAATATAGCCCAATTCTTCGCTAGTATAAATGCAGATTTTGTTTGTTTGTTTGCTTTTGTTTTTAAGTGTTTTACGGCGCTTGCAACACATTTAGGTCATATCAGCGCCAGTAAAAAGGAAGAAAATTGGATAGCAAAAACATTCTAGATGTACAATTAAAAGGACTTGAGGAAAAAATAAGTCAAGGGGGAATGGTTCAAATAGGGAACAGATGTAGATTCCAAGAGCACACTATCAGTGTACTAAGTTTGAGATCACCTAAAAGTCTCACCCACACACCACCACAAGAACCCACTAAGAGGAGCACACTCAAATGTTTACAAATCATATGTTAAAATTTTTTTTAAATAACAGTATATAACAGAGATGATTTACAAGGGAAAAAAATGGGATGGTAAAAAAACTATAGAATTGCAATCAAAGCACCAAAGAAAAAGTAAGACAAAAGAGGAACTGGTTCAAATAGAAAACAGGTATAGAGTACAAGAGCACACTATCCGTGTTCCTAGTTTGAGATCACTTAAATGCCTTATCCTGACACAAGCACAGGTCCCCACTATGACGAACACACTCAAATGTTTACAAATCATAATATATATGCAAAACAAAAATAATACAGTGCATAACAGATGATTTAGAAGATAACAAATAGCACCTCCCAAAACTCTAACTATACATTTGACTGTTTCCCTCCCAGCCAGGATTTCCGGCCAAGTAATCTCATTTCCACGACAAAGACAGAAGGCATGTTGGAAAACAGGCATAGGGGTTAGAAGACACAGTAGGTGGCTCCCTGCCCACTATGGGAGGTCAGTCTCCCAGACAATTTTCTTAATCCCACCAAATTGATTCATCAATAAATTTAAACTACAACATACAACACAATTTTTTGGTAATTTTAAAAACTTTGATTCAAAATGTTTAACATAACAATAGTGTCAGCAGTGAATGTATAAGTATGTCAGCTGTGAATAAAAACTCAATAAAATGAAGTAACTGGTTTGTAAAAGAATTATACATTTGTGGAGTATGAACTAAACATTGAAAGCAGAAAATTAATACAATTAATGAAAAATAATGAAAAAAACTCATGAAAAGTTGCATTTATTCAAAATACCTCTTTAAATCGAAGCATACAACACAACAGACCTTAAGATTGTGATTTGATATACTGCCCTTTTGAAAACAATGCCAACTTGTCATTACATAATAGTTTAATAAACCATCACAAAGATAGATGAATAAATAAATTTATTAAAAATAAATAACACAAAAATTAATAAAAGATTAATAAAGATATATACAGAAATAAAGAAAAATATTTTTTTTTTAAATATTGAATGACAAATAAATAAATAAGTATATAAATAAATAAAAAAAATAAATAAATAAATAAATAAATAAATATGCAAACAAAAAGAAAAAAATTGATTAGGCTTTAGTCTTCCCTGAGATGTTTTATACATTCAAGCATAACAAGGAAAAGTTAATGGTCAATGACCATTTTATTGTGAATAACACCACTGCAAAAAAAATACTCATGAAAAACTGTATTTACTCAAAATACCTCTTAAAATCGAAGCATACAAAACAACAGATTTTAACATTGTGATTTGATATATTGCACTTTTGAAAACAACACCAACTTGTCATTACATAATAAACCATCACAAAGATAGATGAAACAAACTTGAGATTTTTATATAACACAATATCCACTAAACATGCTCAAAGCGCTTTACAAAGGGTCCCTGACCAACAACATCGTGCAACATGTAGAACAAGACATGACATCTGTTAGACGATATTACAATTTTTTTCCGACAGACACAATGCTGTTAACGGCCAGGTACTCATTTCACACATGAGTGCAGTGCATGAATGTGAATCAAAAGCCTTTTCCAAGGACTCAACTAAGCGCCGAGCAAGGCTCAAACCAAGGACCTTCGATTCGACAGCAGGCATCATACCACAAGACCGCATAACCGCACGAATTTCTCTTCTAAGATTTTAAAAACTTAACTGAAATTCTCTAAAACTCCTCTGTTTGTTTTGTTTTTAAGGGTTTTACGGCGCTTGAAACCCATTAAGGTCATATCAGCGCCAGTAAAAAGGAAGAAAATGGGATAGTAAAAAGTTCTAGAATTACAATTAAAGCATGCAAGAAAAGGGACGACAAAAGGGGAATTGGTTCAAATAGGAAACAGATGTAGATTCCAAGAGCACACTATCAGTGTACTTAGTTTGAGATCACCTCAACGTCTCATCCATACACAAGCACAGGTCCCCACCAAAAGGAATACACTCAAATGTTTACGAATCATATATAATAAGTAAATAAAACATAATTACGTACATAACAGAGAGATGATTTACAAAGAAAAAAATATCTCCCAAAACTAACTATACATTTGACTGTTTCCCTCTAAGCTATGGTATCTGGCCAGAGACCAGGACAAAACCAAGATATCTCATTCCAAGACGATGACAGAAAGCATGTTGGAAAACAGATATAGGGGGATAGAAGACGCAGTATGTACCTCCCTGCCCACTATGGAAGAACTCCTGTTCTTATGTGTTTTACAGCTGTGTTTTACAGTGATACAAATTTAGTTAATTTCAGCACCCAATAAAATGGTCAAACGATATTAGCTCTAGCACCTAAAAAGAACATAAATCAAAGACAACAAGTTTAAACAGGGAGAGATAGTAGTCCTAAGAGAATTCAGTCAATATGTCTAAGCTGAGACCACCTAAAAGTCCTAGCACAATTAAGAGAGAAAATTCCTGTCAAGAAGGATACACTTAAATGATAATCAATAAACAAATCAATAACTTAAGGTAAACTCGAGAGTATATTACTATTTGATAACGTTTAGAGAAGGCAAGGAACTGTATAATGTGCTCGCATTCTGATTTTCTATTCTGATTTACGCAAAATCAAAATTTTAGAAGGGAAGCATTCTTGTAATATTATATGGAAACATTTTAAAAAACAAAAAACAAACAAAAATATACAAACAAACGTAGAAAAAAAAAGTTTGCATTCATTATCTTTCAATCAAATCTGTATCTCTCTTTTCAAAGGTCAAATAAACAAAATGGAATGCAAATAAAGCATAAGTTAGGAAAGCAAAAACATCATTTTGTATATCATTCATAATATATTTATATAAGTAGCTTATTGGAGCATCGACATGTATTAACTATACCACAAAACATTTTGCCATACATCATGATCCATTTATTTAAAGTAAACTACACATAAAACAACATTTTATCTTAAACATTTATATGTAAACATATTTTGATATTAGCCAGACAAAAATAATAATTTTGAAAACCATAAAATAGCTATCAATCGATTACTAATTCTATTCCATATTGCTTTATTTATTGAAGTTATATAAAAGGCCTTTCAATTACATCAGACAATATTACCTTAAATTCACCCGTTTAGTCTACTTTACCAAAAATAATTTTGAGTTAAAGTCAGCTATCCACTTTCAAATATTTTAATTTAAATTAGTTGTGATACTGAAATCATGAAGACACTAAGAGGGTGTGAAGAGAGAGATACTAGTCAGTTAAGACTTTTACCTGGCTACGTTGGACAAGTTAAAAGATCTTTGTGTTTCTGAATTAAACGGCTTCTCTATACACAAATACATACAAGAAATAAGGTGATCTTGCTTGAGGCTGGTCACCATGATAATTTTATACCGGAGTCTTAAAAAAAATTCGCCCTCATCCTAAGCCTGACAAACAAGCAATAGAATTAAGTAAAGCTTTAAATTGGATCCATTCTTGTTTGATAATTGTATACATAGAGTGAGAGTAGAGGCCAGACCCTCATAAATAGAGTCCCACAAAGTATTTCGACCTTTCCTCTATATAATATATATGCAACAACCCACTAATATTCTACGAAAATATAAGACCGATTAACATCTATATGCAGACGATACACAAATATATATGGCATGCAAACAAAACGATCTAAGCCAAACATTAGCTACAAATTTCTGGTATTGTGCTTTAAATATCTTAACACATGTCAATCAACTTATCTCAATGACAAACTGAAGTTCTATACACCAACCCAATCATTTCACTCCTCATCCGATGGAAAACTGCTTGCTACTCAAGGAATCTTTCATGTCATGTGGAGGATGTTTTTTTTCTAGAAACATCCCAACCCTCTGGAACAAACTTCTAAAAAAATTACATCAAGTCACCAGATATATTATCAAGTGTTATGCCAATACCAAATAAGGATCTTAGTAATACTATAAAGGTCAAATAATAAAATGAAATGTCACTGTATATTTGTGGGAATTCGTCTAACTTGCTTTGACCTTAGAACAAACTTCTCCCCATTTGAACTCTTCTCTACACGCCCAGGCAGTAAGTGCCTGGAATAGGACTTTTTTTTCACATATTTTTCTCTATTCAATCAAGATGGACATTAAATTTAGAGGCCTCGCTGTTATAAATCAAGGCATCTTTGTCTGACAACAGTCAGTTGTATAAGCACTTTAAAAGGGCTGCATATTTGATTCTATATAATGAATGAATACTGTCCCCCAAAATTAATTTTTAAACTGCTTGAGCATTATGTGGTGTGGATAAGTGTGAGATTAATTTAATAATAAATTATTGTTTATTTACCCATTTATCTATTCATTTTTTTTTAATGAATTAAAAACACTCTTATCCGGAGCATATCCATGGTCAATTACCAGAGTTAATGTAAAAATACATTGAATCACATTTATACATTAAAACCATTTCTGTTGTTCTTTAAATAAATTTTGATTAAGTAGCAAATGAATACAACTATTTTTTACAAACAAGCTGATGTGTGTTAACATTCTTTGTGACCTTTAGTGCCTCTTGCTTATCATACAACCCAGTTTTACTTTCCCTACTATCAGGTCATGGCCAATTGGATATGTGTGTCAATAATTCAAGAAACTCCTCCTTCACTAGTTGTGGCTCCATAGTTATCCATCCTCTCCCTGTCCAAAAGCATATCCATTGAGGTCATAGATAGCTGGTCAGCACTAACACCACCAACAGCCCCTTCCTCAACTTTATTACCAGGGTCACCTGGGGCGTCATTACTTGATGATTTGCTATCACTTCCAACATGAGCACTGTCTCCTGTCACAGTCTTGAGATGACTCACATGTCCATGGGGCTGCACTTGACCAACGCTCACATTGGCTTTCATCCAGGCTGAAAAGAGAAAGTGGGGAAAATGTCAATTTATCCCCCCCAAAAAATTAAACATCGTGATAAAAATAGGACAGAGAAGTCATGATGTCAAACCTTCTACTCTTCTGGTTCCTAAGTGTGTATGTAACCAGCCTTAGGGGGATTGTTTTGTTTTTAAGGGTTTTACGGTGCTTGCAACACATTTAGGTCATATCAGTGCCAGTAAAAAGGATGAAAATTGGATAGTAAAAGCATTCTAGAAGTACAATTAAAAGGACTGGAGGAAAAAGTAAGACATAAGGGAAATCGTTCAAATAGGGAACAGATGTAGATTCCAAGAGCACAATATCAGTGTACTTAGATCACCTAAAAGTCTCACCCAGACACCAGCACAAGATCCCACTAAGAGGAATACACTCAAATGTTTACAAATCATATATAATATGTAAACAAAACAATACAGTGCAGAGTTGATAGATGATTTACAAGGAGAAATATATCATCTCCCAAAACTTATACATTTGACCGTTTTCCTCCCAGCTAGTTTATCCGGCCAGGGCCTGGACAAAACCAAGTAATCACATTCAAGTCAGAAAGCATGTTGGAAAACAGATATAGGGGGATAGAAACACAGTAAGTCCCTCCCTGTCCACTATGGGAGGTAAGGAACCCCACCACCCCACACCGTTAGGGGGATTAATAATTAATGAGTTTCAAATTGAATCATTAGGCAACATTACTATTTTAGTAGCAGGATGTATAGGCAGATTCTTAAGATTGCCGGACATGAAGGGCGAAGATGGATGATCTTTATTGACGACAAGGATATAATACTTAGTCTAGAAAATAAGATGCCATCACTCTGAACTCAGAAGGTCAATTACACAAGGTATGTATCAGGTCTTACAGAAGAGTGGTTTTACACTAACTTCCAATGAGATTGGAACCAGTTTTTTTACATCCTCTTTTGTTCCCTATTAATGTGTCTTTAAGTAAAATAAGAAATAGGAGGGAAAATATCAATTCCATGATATCATGAACATATTAATTGGGTAAGATATAAAGGTTGATTATAACTTGTCATTTCTAAATTATTTGGAATAATATATTAAGTTCAAACTTTCATTCTTGGAACTACTTTTTAAAATCATGAAATTTCACAAATTTCTAAAAGTATGTACAAAAACATTTATAGCTTTGTCTTAATGAACTCTACATGAAAGAAATTTATCTCTTTTAAGAATTAAAGAGAATACTTTATATATTGTTTGTTTGTTTGTCTGTTTTAAAGGGTGTTACGGCGCATTTAGGTCATATCAGCACCAGCAAAAAAGGAAGGATATTAGATAGTTAAAATGTTCTAGATGTACAATTAAAAGGACTTGAGGAAAAAGTAAGACAAAAGGGAATGGTACAAATCGGGAACAGATGTAGATTCCATGTGCACACTATCAGTGTACTTAGTTTGAGATTAAGTAACTAAAAGTCTCACCCAAACACCAGCACATGATCCCACTAAGAATACACTCAAATGTTAACAAATCGTACGGTATAAATAATTTTTAAAAAGTACATAACAGAGAGATGATTAACTAGAAAGAAAATATCATCTCCCAAAACTATAACTATACATTCGACTGTTTCCCTCCCAACCAAGGACTCCAGCCAGGGTCAGGACAAAACTAAGCAATCTCATTCCAACACAGAGACAGAAAGCAATTGGAAAACAAATACAAGGTGAAAGAAGACACAACAAGTACCTCCCTGCCCACTATGGGAGGTCAGGAACCCCACCCAGGCAACAATATTGTTGAACATAATACAATACTTGTTTTACAATTCAAGGATTTGCATATGCAGTGCAACAAGCATTAGACGAATTACACAGACCCCCAGAGAAGTTAGCCAAATCTCTGTTTCAACGAATATGTGAACATGGTTATAAGACATGAGACACAAATTGTGATGTAGCTTACTGTGTCGGTATACAAAACTATGTGTAATCTTAAACGTTTATAGTCGAATTGATACAATTTAGTGAGATCTACTCATATAAATCACTGGGTAAGAAAAAAAAGCAAAGAGTAGAGTGATGTCAATATCGTTCCTTCTATATGATCTAATTGTTTGCACATCCTGGTCTCGTAGATTAATACCTTTTCGTAAAAATAATGAATATAATTCACTCTTGAGTTACTCGCTAAGAGAAACAAAACACGCACCACCATGCCATACAACACGGCATGCGGGATAACATGGTAGGATGTCACATTATAAGGTGATCTGGTGGGTGTAATATGAAATAGGTGATTCCATTGATGAGCTGTTGAATACAACTCATAATTATAAACTTTTTTTTCCAGGTCATTCTTGTTTATGACTTATTTTCTTTTTAGGTCAGTTTCAGGCTACATAAGGCCATGAAGGCTACAGCACAACCCAACTTGCTCTGTTCTCTCTCTCTCTCTCTCTCTCTCTCTCTCTCTCTCTCTCTCTCTCTCTCTCTCTCTCTCTCTCTCTCTCTCTCTCTCTCTCTCTCTCTCTCTCTCTCCATCCTCTCTCTCTCTCTCTCTCTCTCTCTCTCTCTCTCTCTCTCTCTCTCTCTCTCTCTCTCTCTCTCTCTCTCTCTCTTTCTCTCTCTCTCTCGTAGTGGCCAGTGTGTTGACCCTTAGTCTTGGTTTAGTTCATCAAAATCTTGAAACCATACATGGATGCCATGCAAAATTTACTACAACAATGAAAAACATAATTTGGGAATCCTGTCCTTATTCGTGAAACTGTGAATTTGTCAAATGTGTGTTCAACGAAACCGTGCTGCACTGTATAGGAAATCTTAATGAAGTATATTATAATTTTATTAATGTATAATCGCAATACACATATTATACAGTCTTTAAAGAAAAAAAAAACTCACAAGGGATAAGATCAGTAGAGACGTGTTGGTGTTCTTCTAAAAGTTTCCCTGATTTTTTGTCTGTCTTTATCAAGGTTATAAAGTACACAGCCATGAAAGAAAGAATACATCTGTGGGATATAAAAATGTGATAAAATTAAACTTTGTAATGTAAGAGACTGAATATCTTTCAAACAGAGTTTTTCCTATTATTGCAGTCAGACATGTCACTATGCTTTGTACTGTGTTAAGTTTAAAGACGCATTTGTGCGGCTACGTGGTCTTGTAGTATGACACTCACTTTCAGACAATTCTTTATCCTGCTATATTCACGTAAATTTGTGTTCATGATGAACGGATATTATTCAAAGTGAAAAGCTTGTAACTTGGCTTTGGCGGCTTATGTATTTGAAAAATTAATTGCCTTATAATCTGCATTCTTTTATCTTCCTTTTAATCGAAAAACGTATGCTAAGTACAGTGACATTATTTAAATATGCAACTTAACAAAATCTAACCTTTTTATAGTCTTCTCACAATCATTACTTCAAAACCTGTCTATGGGTTAACAGACATCAGTGAAAATGAGTACTATGTTTGTTATCATAATAAAATTTGATTTTATCTCATTTTGTTCACACCAAAAACAAATCTGTAACATCACATATTTTTGAAGCATGCTTGATTAAAGACACCCATAAAACGGGCATATTGTTGAATAAAAATGGTCAGTCAAAATTGCTTGTGCAGGAATCAGATAATCGTCAACAGCGGTAGTTTGATGGGTTTTCAGCCAAATGTTTGTTCATTTCATGGTGTGTATTACTCTTTCTTTTTCTAAAAAAAAAAAAAGAATAAATACATTTAACCATTTTAAAAATCTTTTTGGTTTAAACAGATTAATCTAATTTTTTAATTAAATTTTTGACTTACCCGAATATCAGTCATCCGAGTAAATATTTGTAAAAGGTGATGGTGGTGGATTTATGGGTTCCAGCTGAATGTTCTTTCGTTCTAAGGTGTGCACTACTCTTAACTTTTTAAGGAATAAGTACAGTTAACCATTTATCTTTTGGGTTTAAACATTAATCTAATATAAATTTCCAGGTTAAAATTTTGGACTTACCCAAACAAAAACATCACTATCTGAATGTCAGTCATCCCTAGGAACTCTTTGTAAAAGATGATGCCTGAAAAATTATTGAAAATATTTGTAATCTATATTCTAAAAATCCATAATAATCACCATGATAATGATGATCATCATAATCATCAACATAATCATCATCACAATTATTATTATCATTATTAGATAAATAAATTAAAAAAAAAAAACCAAAAAAAAAACAAACAAACAAATAAACACATGAATAAATAAATAAATAAATAAATAAATAAATAAATAAATAAATAAATAAATTCCCTTTATTCATCTCCAAGAGGAAATTTGCCTTTAGGGCTATTCCAAGAGAAGTCTGAAAAACCCATTATCTACTGCAGTGACTATTATAATCATTATTATTACTATTAACATTATTATTATAATTATCAATATCTTTATTATTTTCATTGTTATTATTATTATTATTATTATTATTATTATTATTATTATTATTATTATTATCATCATTATTATTATGATTATGATAATGATAACTACTACTACTACTACTACTACTACTGCTACTGCTGCTGCTGCTGCTGCTGCTACTGCTAACTACTACTACTACTACTACTACTACTACTACTACTACTACTACTACTACTACTACTGTTATAAACAATCTTTGTACTTGAGCTTTGATTAACAATATATTGGAGCTATAGTCAACAGCAATTCGGCAACCTTGAATCATATTTCAAACAAATGGAGTGTTTTCTGTCCATGAGTTGAAGTCACACTTACCTGCTAAAATAGCGCTTGCTGTAAAGATCACAAAATTGATGGGGACTACGATAGTAGCGTCATAGTTCTTCATCGCAAGATTCAAATACCTGAAGAAATAAGAGCAACAATAATTGCAACAGCAATAATAATATTAATAATAATAATAATATTAATAATAATAATAATAATAATAATAATAATAATAATAATAATAATAATAATAATAATGATGATGATGATGATGATGACAATGACGACGATGATGATGATGATGATGGTGAGGAGGAGGAGGGGGAGGAGAAGGTGGAGTGATGATAAGAATAATAATAATAATAACAATAATAATAATAATAATAATAATAATAATAATAATAATAATAATAATAATAATAATAATAATAATAATAATAATAATAATAACATGATAATAGGAATTGTCCGTTTGCATTAACAAGCACCCAAGAAAAATTAAGACAAATAGAATACAGTGGTCCACAAGCAACCTATCCATGAGACTAATCTAAGACCATCAAAAAAAACATACCAAGATGAATGCACATGATTCAAGCAAAAAGATGTACAATCAAGTAATAAAACGTATAACTTTAAGCTAATATTTGCATTAAAATCACAAACAATTTCTTTTTATTTTAAAACATATTTTTAAGAAATGCACAAGTTTCCCAAAAAGCAAATGATATATGTTATACACTAGGCAAAAACAAAATAAATCCTCAAAATTCACAACAATAAAAAAACTGTTTCTGATTCTTCTCATTTCTTATGCATCTAATTCATCATCTGGCATATCATTTAGAACACAGTGCATAAGGGTCCCATTGTCTTGTGAGTATCACATGACAAAGGTTGACATGTTCCTTCTTCTACGAATGAAAAGATTAACACGTAAAGGAATAAAAAAGATATAGGAAGATATAAGAGGCAACATATCTAGCCCACAATTGTAGGCTGAGGGCCCCGCCCATAAAAAAGAAACAATTAGAAATAAAACTTACTTGATTTGTATGAGAGCAGTGACGACCAACACTAGCAACATGGCATACAAAATTGGTTTTGACCACTGAGAAAATCCAGAAAATGATAACAACAACATCCCAGACACTGCCTTGGCTGATATCACAGTGAAAGATGCTTTTATGAAAAATACAATAAATGAATAAAATTATTTTTATTGGCCAGTTTTTGTTTATTTATTTATTTGCTACTCTATTCATTTAGCTTGTTTTAACAAAAATACAAATGAACCATTATCTTCTTTCACATACTCTCAATAGTCAATAATAATATGGCATTAATTGGAGGACTATGGGGGGAGAGAGCAGAACCAGATGGAGTGCAGTTAACAAGATTCAACATTATCTCATGAGTAAAGCATAACTACGATATCAACAACAAAAACGAAAGTGATAATGATGATGATGATGAAGACGACGATGACAACAACAACAACAATAACAAAAACAATGCCTTGTTTGTTGCTAGTATTCGCTTTCCACATTGAATCTTGGATAACTTGTTGTTCTTCAAGTCTGATTTGCCTGTTTGCTCCTGATTCTCACTCTTTATATATCTCTATAATATTTTTAAAAAATCATTTTTGTCATTGGCAAACATGGTTTTTAAATACTCATAATGGGTTGTTCGACGAATTCTTTGGCATTCTTGTTTTAACTTGATATGTCAATAATCTTTAGATATGCACTGCGAGATGCAATTGACTATAATGTAACCCACAACTTTTAATGCTTCAATTACATTCATTAGTCAGACTCTTTTCTAATTAAATATTGCTCAATTGTGCATTCTGTTTACACTTCATAAGAGACCCAAAAACAAACCTGTTATTGATGAAATGAGCAAATAAACCACAACGTGAGTATGTTGATAAAAATGCAGCATCACCAGTAAAGCCACAACAGCCGTGATTTCAACCACCTAAACAAGATTGAAAAATGAATATAATTCAAAATTTTAGGGACTGATTGGGGGGAAAAAAGAGGAAAGGGGAAAAATAAACAATCATTTCAAAGCTTTTAAATGTGTAATTTAAATCTGGGTTCCCCATCATATATAAGCTCCATAAAATATATTTTGTAATAATAAAATTTACTTTTCTGAATTTTATAAATATGGACATATTCCCTGTTTCGAGAAACCCCAAAAAATCTTACCACATATCCCACAAACACTGGTTGAGACAGAGATTCAATTATCTCATAACTTCCCTGAATCTTTTCATCCTGAAAACAAAAGAAATTTCTTCATAAATATCAGATTTATTTATTCATTCTCAATGCATATTTCTCTCTATTTTGTGGAATGGAAAAGAAGATGAATAAAAAAAGAAATGAAGATAGGATTGATTCAAAATACGCTAAACTTCAATTTAATCCTATTTCGGTTACATTATTAAAATTATATTCCATTTTTATCATTCATTCTTCTATTTTAAATTGCAAAATATTGGATGTTAAAGTATAACCTATAAACAATAATATTCAATAAATAATATTTACATTGTTTTTGATATTTTCGTCAAGAAAAGTGAGCACAGCACCATTCCCGACATTGAGCATGGATGAAAAGATTTAAACAAAAGTCACGTATGACAAAAGCATCTATCTTTTTTCTCTAAATAAAATTTCGATGCCTATTCAGTATATAATGCTGTGGAGAAAACAACCCCAACGTTTTTGGTGTTTGAATTTATAACCAATAAATTATAATTATAGGAATAATGAATGCCATAGATTACTAGAGAAGAATATTGAGAAAGGAAACTGTTTATAGAAAGTTTATATAAATGATCACCAGTTTAAACATTATTCAATTTTACCTGTCCTGAGAATGTAACCAGAATGAAAGCTCCAATAATGGCCAAAGAACAGCCTGGAATATATCACATAATTAAAAATGAACAGCTGATAGAGCAACATTATAAAAGTGTTACACGTGTTCTGAAATACAAATGTTACCTCATCAAACAGTTAATGCATTGTACAGTAATTGAATAAAATTGTGACATTATGTTCTTGTTTTGGAAAGTTTTATGCAAATGGAATTATAATATCAAATTTGATCTGTCATTCTTTAACATAACTGAATTAATTTCAAGTTTATATTTATTTCTCATTTCATGTGACACAACCTCAGACTAAATACAAGACAAACAACGGTTAGTCAGGACAGCTCTTTCCATTATTTGAAAAATATATCGCCTTTGTCATGCGCACAGACATATCAGACTTATATGGAAAGTTGGGACCAAATCACTGTTGATTACTTTAACTACCTTTTTATTCTCTATATAAAGCACTGCAGTTTTTATCATCAAAGAGTTAGAGGTTGATATGACATAAGTAATCATCTCAGTGGCGATGGCTAGCGTTAAACTATGTAATTCACCTGATTAATCCCTTTTAAAACTTGAATTAGTTTATACAGCCTCTTATAGGATGGATTATAATTGCAACGTTTTTATGATCGGCTCTTTTCATTAAAACTATAAACTTATTTCTTAAAAGTCTAAATTTTACTAGGCCTATAATTGTTAAAAAAATTGCTGTGTCTATTTTCATTGTATATTGTTTGTTTGTTTTTAAGGGTTTTACAGTGCTTACAACACATTTAGGTCATATCAGCCGCCAGTAAAAAGGATGAAAATTGGTAGTAAAAACATTCAAGATGTACATTTAAAAGGACTTGAGGAAAAAGTAAGACGGAGGGGAATGGCTCAAATAGGGAACAGAAGTAGATTCCAAGAGCACACTATCAGTGTACTTAGTTTGAGATTACATAAATGTTTCACCCAGATTCCACTATGAGGAATACACTCAAATGTTAACAAATCAAATGTTAAAAATAAAAAAATAACAGTACATGACAAAGAGATAATTTACAAGAAAAAAAAATATCATCTCCCAAAACTAACTATACATTTGATTGTTTTCCTCCCAGTCAAGGACTCCGGCCAGGGTCAGGACAAAACTAAGTAATCTCATTCCAAGGCAAAGACAGAAAGCAATTGGAAAACAGATACTGGGGGGTAGAAGACAGAGCAAGTACCTCCCTGCCCACTATGGGAGGTCGGGAACCCCATCCAGTCATTGGCTATTTGATTTGCAACAAAATATAACTCCACTCTTTCATAATATTCCGAAATTCGTATTTTTACCGTCCTCGTTCTTTCAAGGGCATGTTGGTTCATGGTATCGAGACTTGCGGCGTTTAGTATGTCAGCATCAATGGTTTGATGTTTCTTTATTGAATGAGTTAGGTCTTTCCTCAGGAGTTCCATGTCAATGTTCTTAAAATCACCTGAGGTAATCTGTTTCTTTACAGGGTGGTTTTTGTTACGTTGATGGAGAAGAATAAAAGATGATGGTCAGAAACCAATTTATTTATTTTGTTGACAGAAGACAAAAATTGGAAACCTTCATCTGTAATGACATTGTCGATGGTGTGGCCATGGTCATTCGTTGGTCCGGTCACCTCCTGAACTAGTTCACAATCCATCAACAACTCATGAAAAGTTTTTGATTCGTTTTTGTTTCCATTAAAATCAATGTTAAAATCACCAATGTAAATGTGGTTTCTGTTATTAATTGACAGGTTAAAGATAAAATCTCTCGAATTGTTGTTTTCACTTTGTGGTGGTTTATAAATGCAATGAAATATTTGTTTAAAATTTTGAAAACTATAAAAAATCCAGCATATTCAAAAGAGTCGAATAGGTTGTTTAAAAATGATATTTTGCAATTTTGCGTTGACATCAAACTGCTTTATTTGTCTGAAATTCATAGCATTTACTTGAAATATGGTATGAAAAAGTTTGATTTATCAATATAATTGTTGATCCTCGTCGTCAATATAAGGTTTTCAGTTGATGGTGATTGATAAGATTCGAATATGATGTTAACAAGTCTCAAACACCAACTTTACATTTTGTAGTTACAACCGGAAGATGTTAATCTTTATTAAAAATTGTTCAATAACGTAAAATTAGTCACAGCAGTTACAGTTGTGCGTCGTCATATTAATAATTTGTAAATAGTGTAACATTAACAACGATAATTAATTAATACATTACAGTAATCATACACCATTTGGTTGTTAGGTCTGACATCCAATTCTAAGGGTTGCAAGCAATTTTACTCTGTTTCAAACTACAGAAATAGGGATATGCTCCAGCTCCATTAATCTGATGGCTGTGGAGACACACTTTTATTTTATCTACATAGTCTAAAAACCCATGAAAATAACCATTGACCAGAATTGTCAGCTAACTTGATACTACGTTATCATCTGCAAATCTTACCAAATAAGTTTTCTCCCTTGACTTTTTCCTTTAACACAAGGGCCGCAATGAAAAGATTTGCTGTATGAGGAAATAAGTGAAAAAGAAAATGATAAAACGTCACGATCACAAGTCTCATTTTTAATTCCTATAACATTTTTGAGATAGGTTTGGGTATTAATTTTTTTTCTACATAAGTAAGAGTTATGAGATATATTGATAAGGTCCATTATTCAATTACATTTTTCAACTCACCAATGACTGTGGTCGTGCCAAGTGGTGCCACAAGAGATGCCGGAGCAAATCCATAAGCTGTAAAATTGCAGCCTTCTCCCAATACCATTAAGCATAGGCCAAGCCACCACACAGGATCTTTGGTGTAATGCTTTTGAATTGCAAGATCTCTGTTCGAGTTGCGCACATGAACATATTTCTAAAAATTAGAAAAATGAGTAGTGAGTTAGAAAAACATTTACATCATATGATAATTGGCGATTACAATGATAGTTTAATTAAATTCAATAAATTTTTAAAATGACAATTAATTCTTTAACACTTAGATAATGATGTTTACCAGGTTATATTTATATATCTATGACAATGACAATTAGTAAAAGGAAAAAAAATTATATCCGAATTGTGAAGTGCAAAGTTTAAGAAGCCCCTACCATCTTATTTTCAACACATGGTGAATCATTTTAAAGAATGGCACATTACATATTCGTAAAAGGCAGTATAGAAGGAATGGAGTTGACATCACTCAGCTCTTTGTTATTGTTTTTAGACAGCCATTTTGTTGATAAGTTCTCACAAAATTGTATCAATAGTTCTCACAAAATTGTATCAATCAGATGAACGTTCAAGGTTACATTTAGTTTTGTGTGCTGGCACGCTATATACGGCTGACAGTTGTTGTGAGTATTTTGCCTAAACACAAAGCATCAATAAATATTAAGAGTGTTTTACTGTTAGGAAAAAGTCTCTTAAACAATCATGAGGAAAAATACATAAGATAATATGGATTAATGGGAAAAAATTACCTGCAAGTTTAAAGAACAACTGATCAAGATGTTTCCAAATATGGCTAATCCACTGCCCCAAACCAAGTCCTGTTGTGGAAATGGATAAATTATGAATAATGATTTCAACAGAATAACTTCTCTTTCGCTCTTTTTAATTCAAGTTCAACATCAAAGTATGTTGTTCTTAACTTGAACAAAGTATAACATTTCTCTTTTATTAGCAAAATGTCAGGGTCAGAATTACAATCCAGCACAATAAATATCTAAATTTATATTACCATTGCTTGTTGATTTGCCGTGGAATAAGTATCACTTTCATTACTTTAATCTGTACTCAATAATGATGAAATTAAAACCTTTATCTTGTAAAAATTAGTGGCAAGTGTTATATTTCAAAAATGTATTTTTTTTATTGACATCAGTGATCAACATTACGAGCAGAGAGAATACCATAAGCCTTTAAAGCGTTAATAATCTGTTGTGCTTGTGCACCTTCCCCTCCCTTTCAAAGTCAAGTCAGAGATATTAGAGGGGATTTTATATTTTCTTCCCACGGCAAATTATTCTAGGTGAATTATAATCAATATTATTCAATAGAGGTTTCAGTAAGAATGTCTCATTTTAAGATATTTGGAGAGAAAACATTGCCATTTATAACAGACCCTTTTAATGGGTTTTAAATTGAAGAGAAGTCGACTCTGGGATCGAACTGGACCTTGACGTCTTGTTTGAAACTCGCTAATTCTTCTCTTCTATTTATTTTGGAGAAAAGGTGGCTCGGTATTTAATGGTTCTGTGATTTAAAAAAAAAAATTGAGCGTTATATAGAGCAATATCCACTTAACGTGCTCATAGCGTTTTACAAGGGGTCCCTGGTCAACAGCAACATTTAACATGTTGGAGGGGACATGACGCCTGTTAGGCGATATTACAATTTTTTGGACACAGACAACGTTGTTAACGTCCAGGCACTCATTTTACACCTGTGTACGGTGAGAGAATGTGAGAAAAGAGCCTTCTCCAAGGACTCAAGTATGCGCCGAGCGCGAGGCTCGAACTCGAACCCTGGACCTTCCGATCCGAAAGCGAGTGTCATACCATAAGACCACATAGCCGCACAATAAGACTATATATTTTCATAAAATGCCTATCTGTATCATTATAACAAACACCTGTTCATGTGTTGATCTGTTACTGTCAACGTCACTGTCATCTGCATTAGAATTCGAGTCCAGTGCCATTGCGTTGTGTACATCAGGAAAATCAATTGCACACTTCACTATTATTCTGTAAATATTAAATGACCCTATAACTTATTATAATTTTGAATGCATGATTGTTTTTTATGCACAATTTCCTATTCTGGTTTAATACTTCACAACATAAGTATTGCCACGATTCTACGCATCTCGCTTGTTCACTTGCAAAGGCAGCAGACAACGAACGGATGAAACGCCAAGTGAATAAACGGAGGTGCCAACAGGGTAAACGGTTATCCTGCATATCAGACTAATTTATGCAATTTTCTTCTTTATCTTCTCCCCTCGTTAGCATCCAAACTACACAGAATGGGAAAGCCTAAGAGATCATTTACTGGCTATTTCAATTTTATTCAACCTCCCCTCTCCCCGCCCCCAACAATTTTCATATGGCAAAAAAATTTCGGGTTTATCATGTTTGTACGTTTTGCATCTCTGGATCCTCACACAACTGTGTTTACATCTCGAGAGATGCAGGCGGCAACCGCGATTTTGCGAGACGTGAGAAGCGAAAATTATCAATGCAATGTTGACCATCAGCTTTTCTCTCCACATAAATCAGCTGTTGCACAGAAGCCAACGTATGATTTAGCTACTTTTTAGTACATTTGCCGTGCCGGATTTGTTGTAGTTGTGTTAGCGACTTGATGTATTCTGTACATGCAAAATTCATTAATTAAAGGATTTGTATTCGTCCTTCTCACTTCAGGTTTTGCCTTACTGTGTCGTCAGTTTATGGGAGCCTCATCATCTTCAAGTATGACACAGCCAGTCGTTATTCCTCCTAAAGAAAAGGCCACTGCTTCTGTGAGTACCCAACTTCTTATCTTGAAAACTTATCGATAAATCGTTGTTTCGTATATTCTTTGTCCGAAGTTTTGAGAGGACTTTGGTATTGAGTCGACACCAGAACAAAATTCAGACTGTAAATTTCGATCAAAATCAAAGTTTATGTGAAATACTGATTCAATTCTCATTCTCTTTGTGTGCTCTTTCATTTTAGACCTTTCAATTTGGATTTCTTGCTGTGGAGAATGCATTTTGACTTTTAAGTGAAAGTGGAAAGGCTTTTTGCGTAAGTGAAAAATCTCCACTGCATTGTTTTGTATCCAATGAATCACAAAGCCGAAGTAAGCTAAGTAAAGTACTTTAATTTAATTTAAATTTAAATAGACGTCTATGATTCAGTTAATTTGATATGATACCTTTGACTTTGTTTTAGATCTAAAATGAACGGTTTCAAGTTATGATGCTTTTACTACTCAAAAAGTTCAGTCTGTCACTGGGAATATTCCCCCACTAGTAGACTGCCTCTCGATAAAAAGATAAGCTGACTACTCATTGAAACGGGACTTTTGATTAGCTTTGTACTGACAACTGAAGGCCAAAATTAAACAAACTGCGCTGCCTCCAATCTTGATGAAATTTGGCATAAACATAGATAAATGAATTATCTAGATGCCTTTTTTTTTTTTTGCTCTCTCAATTTTGAAAAAAATTACAACAGTTTTAAAGTGAAGTAGCAATTCGGACTCGAGTCTGAATAGTCTCCCGTGGCTATTCGGACTTACTCCAATGGGCTTGCGTGGAACTGATAAAGACATAGAAAAAGACTTCAGAAGAAATTTTGTGTTGCCCATATCACACTGACTCAGTTCAGTTCCCTACTTTGGATTGTAGAAGGATTGTTGCCTGTCTCACCCTGTCAGAATATAATGTAATTTTATAATGATTTAATTTTATCCTGATTTTATTTGGACATTGTTTTATGTTGTTTGAAAAACTTTTCATTTATACCACGGTTACTTTGACTTTTGTTACTTTTGAAGAGTTTTAACTCATTTTCTGTTTTATTTCTATCTGCCTTCCAATTGATCCATGATTTTGTCTATCTCGTCAAATAAAGCGGGTTTAGACTACCTGTTGATAGTTACTACAATGGTAATTTTGATTTGCATTAATTTTGTTTAATTATAAATAATAAAAATTTTTTTTTTTTTTAAACAACAAACAAAAGCTATGCTCCCACGGGAGACTATTCAGACTGAGTCCAAAAAACATGTTGATTGCACATGCGCATTTGAATTTGAGTCCGAATAGCCACGGGAGACTATTCAGACTTGAGTCCGAATAACCGCAGCCGTTTTAAAATGACGTAATTATTACCAAATTATAATTTTTGACTAAATGTGCCTACAATGATTTCAATCACTTTTAAAGAAAGCTTGATCTCTCATTATTATGATACCAGAACGGCTCAGATAATGTGAAAAATAATGCAGTTATGTTATTCAAATTTTAACCTAATCTAGTACTACATTGGCTAACCGGCACTTGTCCAGGCTGGAATCAGCCTACTCACTGTAAAAACTTTCTTCTTCTTTTTTACTGTATTAGCCCCCTTATCGAGGATCAATTTACATTTGACAGTCACTTGAATACAAGAAAAACAAAACCAGATACGTAGTGGCTTCATTCACTGTGTCCTGAATGTAGCCTTCCAGGTATGGCCAGGCTAGGTTGACGGTGACGTGAATCTAGCCTGGCAGGCTAGGTCAAGGCTCAGGGCGCTGTAATGAATGTAGCCAATCGGTTGAGGCCAGGCTAGGTACATGGCATTCAGGCTTGCTTTGTTGATGGCAGTTATCTATATTTATTTGGAAGGTTTTGTGTGGAGTTATAGTTATTGCCAATATTCAACTTTTGGTAATCTTTTCAAGCACTTATGTATCCAAATCGTTTCTGACATAATTTTCTCTATGCATTCAATATTTATCCATTGTTAATTATCATTCACTATTTTATACACTTCAGAATATTAGATTTTCCAATTGAATTTTATGTCTGTCATCAGCTGGTCACTGAGCTCCTCTTTCTCCTCCTTCGCCCCCCTTCTTTGTCTCCATATCAAATTTAAATGCAGTCACATGATCTCCTTCACCACCCACACTCGCCCAGCGCAGATCACTTTATGACAAATCTGTCCCCTCCCCTTCTCTCTCATTTCTCCCTTCCCTCTTCTCTCTCTCTCTCTCTCTCTCTCTCTCTCTCTCTCTCTCTCTCTCTCTCTCTCTCTCTCTCTCTCTCTCTCTCTCTCTCTCTCTCTCTCTAAGCTACTTACTTGCCAATTTAACCTATTTATATTCATATTCTTCTTATCTCCGCATATACCAGAAATATGCAGATTGGGTGTGACTGTAGTCTTTTAAAAAAAATATGATTTGGAGTAGATTTATTTAGCCCCTTTCTATAGCTACACATGTAATTTGGTAATAGGTATAGAAAATATAGGGATTGTATGCACGCACACAAAAGCTATCCCAAGTATTTTTTTTACGACTGTGCCTTCAATCTCAAAAGTCTTTTAAAACTCTGAAGACTTGTAGCAAGTGTCATGGACAGAGGTGTTTCAGGTTTGTGATCCAACTTTGCTGAAAAACCTATGTCCAAAACGTTTTAAATGGGATTTTGTGAATGTTTAGCAGTTTGGAATTTTGGAATCTTAGCATGCGGGGTGGTTATTATGGGACCAAAAGATCCTGGATGTGAATGGTAGCAGTTGAATCCAGGGATCTGTAACTAAACAAATATATTTTCTATTCAGTCATTGCCCACTCTGGAAGCTGTTGAGTCTAGTTTTCACAAGAACCAATCTTGCTGCACAATTGTTTAACTCTTTTTATAGCTTTTTTTTTTTTAATTTTCACATCAGTCAGGGAGTTACATTAGTTTAACTTAGACATAGCTACAAAACACTATAGGCGTTCTAATGGGGCTGTCTGATAATAAAAGTTTCATTTGAGACCTCATTCGGAGTTCCATATATATAATTTAACAACATTTGAACTAGCCTCTGTCATCTTAAATTTGTTGGTGTTAGTTGTAGTAATTAAAAAGGCTGACTTTTATGTTGCGATTCAATGAAAGGGGGGGGGGGGTGCACGTCGTCCCCTCATTCCGGGCCAAATGGGCGTTCCTTATTTTATTTTTGAAAAGTTGGCAGCTATGTATATAAGTTTGACACTGTGATCAATTGGTAAGTCCATGAACATATGACTCAAGAAAAATGTTGAGATTTTGTGCTGAATTTGTGAATGACAAGTTGGTGACAGCAATAGTGATGGTACTAGCTAGGCTTATCATTTTTAATTTTCTATTTCTGTAGAGCAAAGAATTATTTCTCTCTTTTTCTGCATTAAGTTTCAGTCCAGGAGTTGACAGATTGATTTCACTCTCTGGTAATATTTAAGATCGAGTATCAAGATTATTGATGTTAATACTTTTGTAAAGTTGAAGATCAACAGTATACATGTAATAATGAATGGCATGCTTTCTTATGGTGAGACTCAAAGGTATGATATGCAATTACAGGACCAAGTACAGAACCCTGGGGGACTCTCAAATAAAGAACTTTCTCAATAACTAATCGGGCTGAACATTGAGCGCTTCCTGTGTGATGAAGACGCAAAGTCTACAGGGCCTGAAAATGATGTGCGCAATTTAATTTTCTTTTTCCGTTCAAGGGTGTCCGGTTCTTGGTAACGGGCTCAGCAAACGTAGTAATGGGATTGTAAAAGAAAAAAAGGGACATGTTTGCATTATAATAATACAATTATATAATGGTTTTGTGTCACAGGTTGCGCTCAGTAGCCTCTACTCAGTGAGGGGTAAATTGCACAATATAAGTGTATATACTTATAATCATCATTGTTATCATTATCAGTATATCACCATAATTATTGTTGATCAACAGCCGAGACCATCTGATCTCTGACTGCTAACACGAAAGGCATCTATTTGTCCATGGTGAATCACAATGTAAAATGCACAAAATTAAAATAGCTTAATTCATTCACATCACTTACTAAAACTGAAACTATTATCTGTGCTATAGAATAATATATTTATTTATTTTTCACATACTGCAGTCTGAAATTATATTACTCTTGATAAAGAGCTGGTGATTCCCGTAGCACAATTTTTTGAAAAGACATTAATTCAAGGTCAGATTTTCAATATCCAGGTCAGAGATGATGCTTGGATCATTTGTGGCAACCCAGTCAAATGCAGGTCCTTATGATTGCGTCAGATCGTAAAGGATTTGATGGGCCTGCTGAGGAACTTAATAGGTGCAGCATTTGTTGTGTGTTGGATCATCTTTTTCATTGAAATGAATATTGAAGTTGCCAAGATGAGTTAAACATTTACTTGAAGTATATTCAGTAAGATTGGAATATTTGTCAATAACAATTTTGTCTGCAGTTTTGATGTTAAATACCTACGAATGTTGTATTTGCTGATTTAAGTGTCTTTGCGTTTACTGTCCTAATGCTTTTAGACATACAAGCTGGGATAAGTTTTCAGCTTTTGCTGGGAAGTTAAGTTTGGGATTTCTGAGCACTCGTTGATTTTTGTTTCTTTAAATAGTGGTGCAAATGATATGATTATATCATAAAACCTTTTAGAGCCTTAAACTTAAAGGCAATGGGGCTAGAGTTTACCATAGTTTCTGAGCATTAAACGAACAATAACATTGCATGATTGGTTTTGGCACTGGTCTTTTAAAGTAAGGTGGTAGTCCTTCGGGGCCGGAGTTTAACCTGATAATAGTGTACATTGACAAAAGCAATTAAAGTGGTTTCTGCCAGATCTAACAGACCCAGCTACCCAATCACTATTTAGCGGATCTGGGTCAGAAAAAAATCAGGACTTCACCCAGGATTGAACCTGGTCCCTAGCCAATTCATGTGAATTGAGTGCTCTACCAACTGAGCTATCTGGACCCTCATTGTAACAAAAAGCAAGTACTGAAACATTAAACAGAATATTGAGGTATTGAGAATAAATATTTTTGAACCGTAAATGTGAAGTTGATCAAAATGACGTGATCACAAATGACTTATGCTCATGTATTAAATGATTAAGAGATAAAATGCGAATATTCATAGCATAATGGACAGAGCACGAGTCATTGATTGTCATCTGTTGCTGTTTTCATACTATCCCAACTATGCCTGTCTGAAAACATTAGGACACTTACATCAATGATGTATATTTTTAAAAACTCGTTTTGCACTGGATCATTTCATTCAAACAATTGACCAAATCGTGGCATATTGATTAATATCCACTCTACCTTGGCCTAAAATTCCCATCAGATGGTTATTTTAAGCTACTAAAACTAAAACCGTCATAAATCTATTGGGGTTACTCTGAAGTGGAGATACTGGATTATTCTATCCTGGCTGCTATCAAGAAAAAAGCAGTCGCCATACACAATCGGCATTATTAATAGTAATAGTCGCAAATGTGATGTCCCGGCAATGACTGGCTAGCTGAGTTTTTCATAGCTCTAGCAGAGAGTTCTTAGCAATTAACTGACGTCATTCAAAGGGCCTCAAGCAATAGCTGCACCCCATTTAACGTTACAGGAACCATGGGAAACTCCAGTTCAACGTGCCTTTAGGGTATAAAGAAATACTGGATGGCTATATATTTTTATTATACAAACGAGGTATAGCAGCCATTATACATGCGAGGTAAGAGTATTCGAGTTTCTCAAGAGTTGATACTGAATTGGAACCCTTTAATTTGCCAAAAATCAAACTCTTATAATAATGATGATAATAATAATAATAATAATAATAATAATAATAATAATAATAATAATAATAATAATAATAATAATAATATACTTATATAGGGCCCATTGATCCACTGACAAGTACTGTATGGCGCTTTACAATCACTCAGACTATATAATCTAGCATACACACTAACACGCCTTCAGACATACACACCCGTATACTCAGATCCACATACGGAAACTTCTCCACATCCACATACACAAACTCTTTACATACACATTACTATACCATCTACCCTGAATTAAAACATAAAACATATTCTAAATAATTCGAGAGTCGTCCCCTGTGTTTGATAGAGAAATATGGAAACTGCCCTCTGTACATGATTCTCTCCTGTATTTTCACGCTAATGAAGCCTAAATAAACTATAACATACCAATATGAGACATAACTGATTTTCTACATCGTTACAAAGAAAATTGTCTTAATCCAAATTGACAAACTTGTTCTAACTGATTAGTAATGAGGACATGCGTTTTTAAGTTATAATTAATCCATGCTGAATCTGCATCTTGGGCTCACGTTTTACAACCGTACAGTAACGTTGGAAAGACATTACATGTTTCTGTCATTGCAATTTTGTAGACCTTTGTATTACTGAGTTAGTAACGACATGCTTTATGTTAATTTTAAGTATTTGAACCTTTTAAATTATTTGATGTTCTCTCTTTTGCTTGTCAAATATAATTGTATTTCATTATTTTCATTGCTAGCTACCACACATTCTGTATTTTTCACCTTCGACTTTAATTCTTTCTTTTCACTTCCATCGACTAGTTTGTCCATCAATGTTTGTAAACTGTCTGGTGTGAAAGCCATTATTAGTGCAGCGTCATCTGCATAGCACCGTTTATTATGCCATTATTACTTATTGTGGAAATCGCAACTCGAAAGTTTTGTACCACAGTTTGATTTATAATTATTACTTACCGATACTTTCCCCATTATTATTCCAATTAAATGATTTTCTTCAGTGTCACCACCTCGACGTACAAAGCTAACCACTGTCTTCCTTGTTCTCGTCTTTTTAGAGTTTGAACTTGAAGACCACAGCATTAATTGTTTGTGTTCGTGTGTACTTTTTTTTCTTGTTGCCGTCACACACTGTGTCTCTACAAACCGTCCTGATTTAAGAAATCCAATGCTCGAGCTGAAAACATCTTTCAATGCATTTGTTGTATAGAAATTCAAGCATTGTATTCAGCGTCAAATTACTTGTTGCATATATAATTCAAAATGCTATATGCCTTCTTCATTTTGATTTTAAACTGTTATTTAGTCGAAGAAGAAACACTACGAACAAAACAATTAGATGTGCTCCTCCTGACACCACACTGATTCATTACACGTCAACTGCGCTGCCCATTTTTGGACTATCTGTCTGTGTCTCATTCCATTCTCTCTCTCGTCGTATTATTTGATCGATATAAATATACACATTATGATATCACAGTGACCTGTGTTACTCATCTTGCCAATTACAAACACATACCATTGCTGGTTACCATTATGATACCGTCCCGTATTGTTTACACATAGGATGATACCGTTGTACCGTTGACAAAAGGGATAGCGTATTAGTTGATACCCTGATATGTTGCATATATGCAACATAATCATACCACGGCATTATCTCCCCTCATTGTTCTACTCTTGATTCATAGTCTCTTGGAGGTCATGATTTCTATACAACACAGGGTTTGGATTTGTTTTTTGTTTTTGATGTTGTTGTTGTTTTTGTTTGTTTGTTTTTTCTTCTTTAATTTTATTCCACATTTCTTCCTTCTTTTCTTGGTTTTAAATAGATTTATCGTGAAGATTATGACGTCTGGTTTTGGAAAAATCAATTTTTCCTGCGGGGACTCATTTGTGTGAGTTCTGCGCTTTAACAATTCTTGTCAATGATTTCACTCTGTGGCTGTGATAATGCTAGTTAGAAATCTATAATACGGCGGCTCCATTGTAATGCTCACTCTCACGTGAACGTATCAATCAGTCATTCGAGTACGTATTCAGTTTACTGCATGTATCATGATATAAGATAGGAGTAAATAACTGAAAAGTACAACAGTAAAGTAAAAGAGCTATGGAAAGAGAGAGAGAGAGAGAGAGAGAGAGAGAGAGAGAGAGAGAGAGAGAGAGAGAGAGAGAGAGAGAGAGAGAGAGGAGAGAGGAGAGAGAGAGATGGAGTGGTGAATTGGAGAGCGAATGTACGGTGTTTGTTTGTTGTGTGTGCGCGGGGGGGGGGGGGGGGGGGGGTATTGAATGCTGCCTTTATTGACAATACAAATAATACAATTGTAATTGGGAGATTTTTTGTTCTCAGAGGTTTAAATTGTGATGTTTCGGATGATGGCTAATTTGTGAAATCAATGTCGGTTTATGACGCCTCGTCATTTTTTGTTTCCATATTGGCTTTTTAAAAAATTTGTTTCTATATACTTATTTAATTTATTTATTTTGGGTGATACTTTCTGGATTTGATAATAATTGTTGCATACAATCCACGCAGTTTTCAAATGAAATGTGAATAAAAAATAATATTACAGTAATGAGAGAAAAAATATTTAAAAATTGTTTTAAAAGACGCATTAAGACAATAAAAACGGAGAAGTAAAGAAACTTATTAAATGGGCAATTGCAATCAAAAGCCTGCATTGAACCCTTGTCTGCTTTGGTATAGTTGAGTCTTCTATCCCCCCCCCCCCCCCCACACACACACACATTCAACACTTACTCCAACCGTACGTCCCTCTGAGAAATCTTAGAGCCCACGATTTTAAATTGCTATAATCTCCTTAGACTAAACTTAAATAATTTGGTGATAGGTCTTTTATGAAATTCGGACCCACGATTTGGAATTATCACCCTCAATCTATGAGATTTTCGAGTTCTATAGATATATATATATTTATATATTATATATATATAATATATATATATATATATATATATATATATATATATATATTATTTATATATATATTTTTTTTTTTTTTACTGAAAACATATCTCAGTAAATATTTACTTTATTGAATTTTAAATGTATTGTATGCGACTAATGTATTGATGATGTTTTTGATGCCCGTTTTATGCTCTTAATATTTTGATATTGGTTGATTTGGTCTCGCAATGTTCTTGTAACCTGGGTAAATAATACACTGTTTTTTTGGGGGTTTTTGTTTTATGGGTTGTTTTTTTTTCTTCTTATACAGCACCTTGAAGTTTCGACAAAAGACGCTATAGAAATATGCTTATTATTATAACCCTCTGGCAATGCGATGCGACATGATAGTGTTCGGTTCCCCTTTTTTTTCAAATCCCCAAATGAGTTACTGCCAAGCGGTCATCTGTGTAAAGAGGGCACCCGAAGAACACTTGGCTCATGATCAAGTGGTGTCCACTTTACACAGGTTTGGCTGTAACTGAATCCGCCGGCCTCCCCTTTCTCTTTTGAGTATTTCACACTAAGAGATTATATCCAATGCTGCATACACTGCATAATGCAACTGGCTCCGTCTGGAAGGGGGGAGGGGGGGGGGGGGATCCTCAGCGTGCAAATTTCATGATTTGCATATTTTATTTGTCTTTCTTTTCTCTCAGTCCCCTCCACAAATCTCGTTTCCTCTGCGAAAACATGCTATTTGAATTTGTTCAATTTTATTTATTCGTTATAATAGTCCATGACCCATTCGGTGCACTAAATGAAACGACTAATGGCATTTGCCTTAAATTCATGAGAGTATAATCTGACCGGATGTAAATCGGTAGCATTAATTTACCCTGAGAGCCTTCTGCACACAATCGACGGCCTTCGTCCAGTTTTACCCTGGAAAGAAAGTCAAGATTATTTTGTTTGCTTCGGATAGAAGCCCTTGCCAGAATGCTAACATTAAAAACACCCCCTTGGTATTTCAAATTATTTTTTATCCTGACCTTGCTTGGTTAACAAGCGAAAATTGAAAAAAAAAAATTAAACAAATAAATAAAAATATGGAACTTTTTAATTTCAGAGGTTGTGGCAATGGCTAAAAAGTTGATTTTTAAAACTTTACTTTTTCTCTTTCATTTTGTCCCTGACGAATGCTAGTAACATCGATTTTGGCAGACATATTAAATTTATTTATTTATTCACTTATCTATTTATCATTCATTAATTTGCCGAGAGACTGTCAAGTCCCAATAGTCATGCTTGGTTCGATAATGAACCCGTGATCTGAGCTTTTATCTATTCCATAGCCTAAAATTGTATCGAATGTACCCCCATCAGGCTGGTATGACCTAAAGGGGGGTTACAAAACGGTTAACTAGTAATAGTAATAATAATAATAATAATAATAATAATAATAATAATAATAATAATAATAGTCATAATAATAATGATGATAATAGTCATAATCATAATAATAATAAACACAAAACTAAAATAAAATAAATAACTCTACACCACGGACGTGTGATTTACTCACAGTTGATTTTTAAAAAATATAATATTTCAAAACGAATATTCCAAATCAGCCCACTATGCTTTGATTATCCCCGCATCGATAGTTTCTGTTTGTCGCAGTTGTTTTTTATTGCATTTTCTCTTTTGTTTTGTTGTGTTTTTTTTTGTTTTTTTTTCTTGTGTGTTTTTTTTTCCTTTTTGTTTTATGTTTTATTAATTATTTTTTTGTTGGGGGGGGGGGGGGGGTTGTATAATTTGTTATTATTATTATTATTATTATTGTTGTTGTTGTTGTTATTATTATTATTATTATTATTATTATTATTATTATTATTATTATTATTATTATTATTATTATTATTATTATTATCGTTTTGCTTGTTTTTGTTTGTTTTTTTTTTCCGGCAAGAAAAGTAACATGTTTATACAGGCTTCCTTGTTTAATATTGTTCGGTCGGTGAGCAATAACTGAGACGTATAATACTAATACGTACTTTCAATAGTACCGTTGTGTTCGACGAAGGCGGCTTACGTCCACTCGAGCCTCGTCTTTCTCTTTCTCCTTTTCTCCCTCATCCATCTCAATAACACTGCCGCCTAATCCCTCTTTCAGACGGGTATATGCCAATCCCTGCTTCCTGTGCTGGGTTGTCGCGCAGATGTGCCAACCGGAAGAAGAGTTGTGCTCAGTAAAGTTCATGGTGAAAACTCTTTTTATGTATAATTCAATGTCAATATTTTAATTCTTTGCTCCCAATATTGGAAGCTACTAGAAAGAAAATATTTTCCTTATGATTTTGTAGCTGTTCGGGGTTATATGTTAGTGTGTGCATTTGCAAGTGTTTCTGTATGTGCTTTTTTTTTTTTTTTTTTTTGTTAATTCACTTTAAGATATTATTATTCTCAATCCATTATTGTCAGAATGGTACTATTATGAAATGATAGTTTGATGGAACGCTTTTGTTGGGGAGAGTGAATACAGATTCTCAAACCGTGAAAACTTCCCATTTTGCAATTCTGACGTTACATTTAGTTGTCTTCATCAATACTTAATAGACATGATGGGTCACATATGTTTTGTGAACCTTCTGATGATTTTCTTATTCGTTGTAATGTCATTTAATTGTTTTCAGCAAGGTGTCGTGATCTTTGTAGTACCTACATTGGCAGTATAATGTCTCAATGATTGTCATATTTTTGAGAAGCGATTTTGATAGAACAAGGGCAAATGAGAGATTTGGATTCAATTCCATATAGCTCAATCATGGCGTACATTTTAAGAAAGAATGGAATGAGTGGGGGTTAGGAGGGGGGATGGGGTCAACTTAGCAAGATGTTGAAAGGGAAAGGTAGCCTTGATTTATGACGCGTTAACATAGTGTATGATATTGGTCTATGCTAATTAATGCTTGCACGCATTTCATTGAAATCTGAAGGCTTTCTTGTTCTCATCAAGAGTTTCTTGCTATTTATAGGGCTGTTGCCATGCCAATTTACTGTTTACCAAAACAACCTAATTGATTGGTCAGATGCTGCTGGGCGTTGTGGTCGCAGCCTATTGGTATGACGCTTGCTTGCGACCTGTAGGTTCGAGACCCGTTGTGGGCGACGCAAAGTTTGAGTCCTCGGACAATACTCTTTACTCACATGTTCTCATCTTACTAAAGTGTTAAACAGGTACCTGGTCGGCAACAGCCCCATCTCTTAGGAAAAGAAAGTATAACTACAGCATTGTTGTTAACCTAGGACTCCTCTCAGGGCGTTTTAAACACTTTTACGGATGTTACGCTATATATATATATTATATATATATATATATATATATATATATATATATATATATATATATATATATTATATATATATACACATATATCTTAAATCAAGGATGACTTGTGGTGGCGTCACCGGTTGTACGCTGCCTGAAGTTTAAATCTCCAATTAGGACCCCTTTAATTCTAGATGCTATGAATACTATGAAGGATATGTTTCTTTCTGACTTATAGCCTGGCCAATTATCTTGGAGAGATTGACCACCGGCCTTAAACGTTGTGCAACTGAAAATGGTTTGTTGAACGATAGGTTTCAATGTCTTAGGATGCAGAGTTTGTTAATTGGCTATATTCTGAAGTTTTTGAAAAGCCTCTTTTGTTCATTTATTTATTTATTTATTATTTGAATTTATTATTTAATTTAATATATATATATATATATATATATATATATATATATATATATATATATATATATATATAATTCGTTGTTTTGTTTGGTTGCCCAGTTTTCATTCGAAGCCAATTGAGTCTGCATTTAACGATTGTGGGAGAAGACACATATGTCACCTTTGTCGTCTATTTCGTGATGGTGTCCGACAACTATTGTTTTGCGTTCGGGCCATTGTATAATGTTGAATCATTCAGCTTTGTATTGTTCAGTCACAGATTCAAACCCTTATATTATGTATGCCTCATTACTCCGGATTTCTAAAAGAGTATAACTCCAGTGACTTTGAAAAGTAGGTTATGTCTACGTGCCTTAATATGACCATTATCATAAACTTTGAATTTTGTTTTTAGAAAAATCCTTCGGGTGCACATTTTAACGAAGGATGGTGATAATATTGTGTGTTTGGCAAAGATCGCTTTAAAAAATAATTGAGTCAACTTATTCACGCGGTGGGAGTTAGATGAGTCGAAATTGTAGAAATATATACTTCAGCTATTGCATAGAGAAACCATCAAAATAGAAAGCAGGGTGTGCATAAATACAGTGTCTGTCGGTTGAATAAGAATTAAAGAGTGGCATGAGATGGATGTCGATCCGTGGAACTCAATATTGGCAAAGATTCTAAATTTCAATGCGAATAGATAGAGTTGGTTTTACACGAGTTATTCCATAATTATACATCAGCCTTTCTAGCCATGATGATATCGTTCAAGCGTTGCTACATTCGTTTTGATTCCATACCTCATTCAAGCTTAATATCATCTTCACTAAGACTTTTTATAATTATAGCCACATATGCAGTTCTACTATACTCTTTCGTAACTAAAATCGCTTTAGCGTTCATTGCTGGATGTCCAGTCCCCCTTCTGAAAAATGTTCCAAACTGTTATTTGAAATTTATTGTTATTACTGGGTATGTTGTTGTTTTTTTTTAATTTAATGGCCATTTATTGCTCGTTCAAATGACAATTCTCGATTGTTTCATTTCTGAAAGTTTGGTATATTGCATTCATCAAGTTTGAATAACGAAACGAGAATGCGTTATTAAATGATACAATGTAACATAAAGACCACGATGATACAATGTAACACAAAGACCACGAATTATATTGTACTTTTTTTTTTTGTTTTTGGTAAGGATGCAACTTGGGTAGTATTAATTTAATGTTAAATACGTATGTATGGCTTTCGTGTGTGTGTGTGTGTGTGTGTGTGTGTGTGTGTGTGTGTGTGTGTGTGTGTGTCGTATTCGAGTTCTTCGTATTTCTGTGCAACGATAGAACTGTCTAACACCAACGTGCACAGGTCTGATAACCCGACGCGATTAGTACCTGTTTTTACACTGTGGAATATACACATTTTGCGTGGTTTGAGAGTATTCCATTGCGGCAATGGGACCATAACAAAATGGGCTTCCAGACCTGCTAAATAAGTACACATCGGCTAACACCATTAAAAAAAGTTATATATATATATATATATATATATATATATATATATATTATATATATTTATATATATATATATATATTTATATATATATATATATATATATTATATATATATATATATATTATTATATTATATATATATATATATATATATATATATATTTATTTATATATATATATTTATTATATATTATTTATTTTATATATATATTTTATATATATTATATATATATATATATATATATATATATATATATATATATATATATATATATTTTATTTTTTTTATATTATTTTTTTGTCTTGTTTTGTTTTTGTTTGTTTTTTTAACATTATTATTATTTATTTATTTTCGTTTTCTGATTCATTTGGTGCGAGCTTCTGTCCTTTTCATATGAAATAGTCAAAGAGACAACTAAAAATGAAAAATAACAGTTTTCATTAAAAAGAAAATTGATTGGAGCTAATTAAACGTCTTCGTCCTCGTTGACTCGTGTTTGTTGTTTTGTATTTTGTGATGCAGCGAGAGAAACAGCGGAAACACGTATCCTTGTGAAGAATATAGGCATTAAATCGTCCCAACTATCGGGTAATTTCTGTGGTGTAATCGTAGCACGCCTGACCAATAATCATGAGGTCTGAGATTCGATCCCCAGTCAAGGCAGGCTAATTTTTTGGATGGTCTCTCTCTCTCTCTCTCTCTCTCTCTCTCTCTCTCTCTCTCTCTCTCTCTCTCTGCTTTGTCTAGCACTGTTTCATACTCTTTCATATCTTTAGTGAATTGTCAGGATATCGAACCCGGTACCACCGTAAGCGGGATATAGTTGGGGACTCAACAATCCGTCCTCACGAGTACTTATTGTTCATTATTGATTTACTGTGTGTTGTGATGGCATGCCTTCATTCCCCCCTCCCCCTCTTCCCCACTCTCTTTTCTTGGACCGGTAGCACTTTTGGTCCATTTGTGTCTTAATGCTGATAATGGCAATTGACAGTCTATGGTCTTATTGTTTTTATGACGACTAGGGTGTGAGTAAAATTTGGAAGTCATTAAGGAGTCCCGCACAAGGCTCTCTATAAGTACGCTACTGGCCCCAGATATTAGTGGTGTGTGTGTGTGTGTGTGTGTGTGTGTGTGTGTGTGTGTGTGTGTGTTGGGGGAGGGGTGGTGGTGACGATGATTTCCAATGATATTACCCAACAAGGCATTACATGGTAAAGCCCCTCCTTTGTTGAATACTTTCAGTCTGTGATTTGACACCGTGCAAAGTCAAAGGGAATTGTTAAAAAAGATTTATTTTTTAAAGTTCAAGCCATTTGAAGACCGCTTTCAATCGCCAAGCCATGAACAAAATAGAGAAGAAAAAGAAAGCGATCCCTATTTCCGCCTAAGCCCATTTTTGTGCAGATATATATATATATATATATATATATATATCTCTCTCTCTCTCTCTCTCTCTCTCTCTCTCTCTCTCTCTCTCTCTCTCTCTCTTGAATTTCACATTGTCTCACTGTTACGAATTATTTGTTACATATGAGTATAAAAAGTGTGTTATGGTACCCATTAATCATATTTGAATTAGTAGTACAGCACACGTACCCAGGCTGCGTCAGAGGGTCGTTTTCGTAATGTTCCTCACGCAAATAATTGCAATACTAAAATACTAAGTTATTTGGGGAAAACACTAAAGAAGTTACTCTGTCCACACTTTTTTTGAACCTATGAGAAACTCTTTCTGCTTTTCTATTTAATCGAGATCGCCAGTATTTTGGTTTATTTCACATTATACAATTTATAGAAATTGATGAAAACGATTTGTTTTCCTTAGTTTTTCAAATTTACTTATTTATAGAGTATTTTTGTTGGGAATGTCACAGAAACGATCTTTTGGCAGTCTTTATATTTGACAAACCCATAGTACACTGCATTTTGTAAACTGTCTTGATGTTTATATCAATAAAGATTTGTTTATATATATATAAGATTTATCTTATCTTAATGTTGTATATATATATATATATATATATATATATATATATATATATATATATATATATATATATATATATATATATATATATATATATATATATATATATATATATCATTGGTTATTTTTTCCCCATTTTTCAGCTCATCTTCCTTCACGGACTGGGAGACACTGGGTAAGTTGGGGCAGTAGTAGTTTAACTTTGATATCAAGTTCTTGATTGATTGATGATGCTGAATTTAGCATATATCTGTTTTCAATATCAATTCCTTCTATCGCATCACATGTTATATTTAATAAATCTAGATTCATATATCTTGAGCTTAAGCATTTATATAGCGCACAATCCATTAAACATGCTCAAAGAACTGTTTAAGGTGTCCCAACCAACAATATCGCTTAACATGTTGGATGAAACATTACATTTGTGAGGCGACATTTCAATTTTTTTTTCCGAATGAGCAACGCTTTTGTGACCAGGTATTCATTTTACACCAAAAGATTGTGAGTATGAGTAATGGGCATTCTTCAAGAACTTTGCACCCCCAAATCGGGACTCAAACTCTGGTCCTTGAAGACAATCGCACAACTCTTCTTTTATAGCATAATGAAATTGATGTATAACTTCAATAATAGTAATAATAATAATGATAATAATAATAATGATGATGATGATAATAATAATAATAATAATAATAATAATAATAATAATAATATATATATATATATTAATTATTATTATTATTATTATTATTATTATTATTATTATTATTATTATTATTATTATTATTATTATTATTATTATAATATTAATAATAATGATAATAATACATGGCATTTATATTGCACATTTTCATCCCCGTGTAATGCTCAATGCACATTACAAATAAATATACAAAATTGACTTATAAAACGTATACCACATTAATATCAATAGCAGCAGTGTTATGTCCTAACTTATTAATATTATAATAATGTAACAGTAAAATCAATGGATTTTGTTTCTCTTATCCTTCTGGGCAGGCTTATGTAAGATGAAAGACCATTGCAATAGTCTAGACGTGATAAAACAATGGTTGTGACGGGTTTTATTGTATCTTTAGTCAGGAAATCTCTTATGGTGAAAATTTTCTTAAGAATTGTTTTAAGCATTTTAAAGAGGCTGTCAACTTGCATTTTCATTGATAAATCATGTTCCCAGGGATACTCCAATATTTCTAATGCCTGTCGAGGGATGAATTGGACAGAATGTCCTATTTACATTAAAACTTTTGTTTTATAAACTAATTTAATCACCAGCATGGTTAATTTCACTTCTGTACGGATCTGAATGCTGGAGGATGTCAGATAGAGACATGATTAAGTTGTCTGCATTTCATACAAAGTGCCTCAGGAGAATCATGAACATTTACTGGCTGAAAAGAATTAGAAATGAAAGACTGCTAGATCAATGTGGAATGGAAGACATGAAGGACATCATCATGAGAAGAAGGTGGAGGTGGCTAGGACATGTTATGAGAAAGGGGGAAATAATCATCAGCAAAACTTCCCTACACTGGACACCCAAAGAAAAGAGAAGAAGGGGAAGGCCCCGGGCAACATGGAGGAGAACAGTGAAGGGAGAGATGAGAGAGAGAGAGAGAGAGAGAGAGAGAGAGAGAGAGAGAGAGAGAGAGAGAGAGAGAGGAGGGGGGTGGGAGATGGAGATCCCTGAAGATGATGGCTACAGACAGATGAAGTTGGAGGTCCTTCATTGCTCCCTACATGCAAACAGGCGTAATGTGCAGTAAGTACCGGCTGGGTGGCGTTCCTACCTCCCATAGCGGGCAGGGAGGTACTTGCGGTGTCTTCTATCCCCTCTTATGTTTTCCAATTGCTTTCTGTCTTTGTCTTGGTTTTGTCCTGACCTTGGTCGGAGTCCTGAGCTGAGAGGGAAACAGTCGAATGTATAATTATAGTTTTGGGGGATGATATTTTTTTCTTTGTAAATCATCTCTCTGTTATGCATTGTATTATGTTTAGTTTACATATTATATTATATGATTGGTAAACATTTGAGTGTATTCCTCTTAGTTGGGACCCGTGCTTGTGTCTGGATGAGACTTTTAGGTAATCTCAAACTAAGTACTCTGACGGTGTGCTCTTGGAATCTACATCTGTTCCCTATTTGAACCAGTTCCTCTTTGTCTTATCTTTTCTTTTTTGCTTTAATTGTAATTCTAGAACTTTTTACTATCACATTTTCTTCCTTTTTACTGGCGCTGATATGACCTTAATGTGTTGCAAGCGCCGTAAAACCCTTAAAAACAAAACAAACATGTGCAGTAAGTAAGTAATAAGTATTGTTAATTTGTTATCCTTTCTTTTCTTCTTTTTTACCTCTCTTCCTTCAGTCATGGATGGGCATCTACGTTCAAAGATTTGTCTCTGAAAAATATACGTTGTGTTTGTCCTCATGCGTAAGTAGTCCTCTATTTCTTTATTTTTTTGTATGTGCAAACCTATAAATAAAGTAAAGTTGAACTTTTGAAAATATCATAGAATCTTATATAGCAACTCAGCTCAGATCTATTTTATAGTGGAGTAACACATCTGGTATAGGAGACATCCATCTTTCATTTGTATATCCACTGTTCTTTGCATCAGAACTTCCATATACATCTTTGAAAGCTACCCCGTTCATTATGTGGACTTTTACTTTTCAGTCAATCTCATAACCTGCTTTAGACAAACATTTAATTCAACTCTTCTTTTTATACAAACAGGCAGTAGGATATCCTTTTAACTAGTGAACTGCTATACTCTGCTGGAAATACATGTACATTATAATAAAATTTGGCCAGAAAATCCGTCCTTCAAATATCAATCAAATCGATTGACATTTGAAGGACAAGTTTTCTGGCCAAATGTTCAACTACAGAGTACTGCAGGTAACTAGTTAAATAATGAAAAAAAAGTACGTAAAACATTAACTAAAAAAGGTATAAATAGAGGTAGAAATGTCTTGAAATACTTTATTTGTTTCTTTTTCTTTCCTTTTTTTTTTTTTGTCTTTAAGAGTTTAGGTTTTATTTTTCTCACCTTGTGTCAAAAAGTACATTGTAATGATTTTTAAGTGTTTTAGGTTTTCAGCATGATTTTGATATTTGAATAGAATGTTTCTGTACCTATTGTTGTTTTGCCTTTTGTATTTTGTAGTTTGAGAGAAATATTGAATGTGTGTGTGTGTGTGTGTGTGTGTGAGAGAGAGAGAGAGAGAGAGAGAGAGAGAGAGAGAGAGAGAGAGAGAGAGAGAGAGAGAGAGAGAGAGAGAGAGAGAGAGAGAGAGAGAGAGAAATTAATGGCACTTCTTTTCATTGCTTTTTTTTTTTTTTGTGGGTCTTTTTCAGCACAGCAAAACCCGTATCTCTAAATGCTGGCATGCTCATGCCCTCATGGTAAGACTTAATTGTTTTTGTTTGTTTGTTTTTTTTGTTTGTTTAAGGGGTTCAAATCAGTGTTTATGTGAATAAATTGTATTTTGTTTTTCTTTTCTTCTTACCTATCTGTTTCTCTTTAATTTTTGTTTTTAGTTTGTCAGTGATCGCAACAGAAGAAGTATAAGAAATAAACTTGAAAGAGTTATTTTATGAATGAAATAGCTACAAAAATTTTGACCAGAAAACTCTTACTCCCTGTATCAATCCCCATATCATTAAAATTACACCAGAAATCCTTACTTTAAAGAAGACAGGTTGGGTTGAGAATTTTGAATAATATGGAGATTATCTTAAATTATTGACATTTTACGTAAAGTATTTGTGGCCAAAATGGAAAACAATGACATTTTGTCAGAGTGTTGCAATATCGGATCTCAGTTTGATGTAATAAGAATTTGTTGAGAATCTGTGTGTGTGTGTGTGGCTAAACTAAATTGAAAAGGAAAATATGAAATTTTAAATCATTTCTTCAAACACAAAACAGAAAAGGTACCAAGATGAATTAAGCGTTTTGTTGAATAAGAAATGCGTAAAAGTGTTTTTCATGCTCTTACTCTTTTAATAAACAATATAATGTTTTGGGTTTTTTTTTTCAGGTTTGACATTAAGGGCTTATCTCAAAGCAGTCCTGAAGACGAACAGGGAATCAAAGATGCAGCTAAAGAATGTGAGTTTGCTCTCATGAGGATGGATTTATTTTGTTTTTTGTACATTTTCTTTTCCCATTAATTTAGATGTCTTCCTCTAGTTCAGACGAATACATTAGATTGACAAACTTTGATCAGGAGCTAGGCTCCTGGAAGGGGTGAAAATTGCCCGGGTATTCACGGATTTCAATTTTTAAATTGTTTTTCTGAATATGTCAGGGGGTTTTTTTTTGGTTTAATTTTTATTGTTATTTTTTTTTTTTTTTTTGTTTTTTTTTTTGTCACTGGAGATCAGCTAGAAAAAAGTAGCAAACAGCCTGTATTATTTAATCCCTTTGCTTTGAATCACATTATATTAGGGGATTTGAACCTTAGTATGAGGTGTTTAGGGAGATTGATTGACCTCAACTTTAACCCCTGATTCCTGGATCAGAGATTGGCTAAACATATATATATATATATATATATATATATATATATATATATATATATATATATATATTATATATATATATATATATATATATATATATATATATATATATTATATATATTATATATATATATATATATATACAGTCGAACTTGTATAAAGGCAGCCGCCCATTGGACCCCACAAAAGTGGCCGTTTTAGACAGTTGGCTGCGTTACAGAGTGGCTGCCTTATGCAGTAACAAAATAGAGGAAAATACAATGGTGAGCCATGGCAGGTGGCTGCCTTCTACAAGTTGTCGCGAACACAAGTTCGACTGTGTGTGTATATATATTTGAGTTGAGTAAAGTAATACATTATGTAAACTACATTATCCAAGGACACAACAATGGAGCAAGAGTTTTCTATCATGTTACGCATTCAATCACTGACCATGCTCCCATTATCTGAATTTATATCAAAATTAGAGACTGTTGCTGCTGATGTCACAATACGTACACTTAGCATCTGATATTTAAAGGTTTGCCAAAAGCAATTTTAGCTCTGCATGCTCAAAGATGTTAGCAGGCAAAAATCAGTTTTGAGATTAAACCTAGGCAAAATGCTAAGTTTATGAATCATATAAACTTTTGTTCACAGATCACTCGTAAGAATAGTCTTAGGATGTTTTTTTAAAGATAAAAAGAAGATTTCCTTACATCCTTTTTGATGCAAAGTTATTTGTTCATTTCATCAATTTTTCTTGCCACAATATTTCCCTCAGTATAATGCGGTGCATTAATATCCAAGTTTTTAATAGTTATCTTAAATTGTATTTTTTTTTTTTTATCCTTTGCGTTTAACACAATTTCAAGCTATAGATAAAATATGTAATCCTTTTAAGTATATTCCAATTTTTCTCTTGCTTCCACTTTTATATTTTATACATCATCACCATCATCATCGTTTTTTTCATTGTTGTGTAGTAGTATAAATAGTAGTAGTCGTCGTAGAGATAAGTGTTGTAGTATTAGTCGTATTATTATTATTATTATTATTATTATTATTATTATTATTATTATTATTATTATTATTACAGCCCACTCCTGATTATCGCAACTCGGTTAATTGCAACTTTCAATTAATCGCAACATTTCCCAAGAAACGAAATTAATTCTATATAAAAGTCACTAGTTAATCACAACAAATTTTTGCCCTAAAAGTGGTAAATTCAAGAAATCAATCAACCAAAATATCAAGATTAAATTTCATCATGGAAGAAATCGTGACAGGTTGAAAAATCGAGAGTGAGCAGGATTTACTGCTACAGTAGAGTGTCACCATTCTATTTGAGACAAAAGAGTCTTTTTAGTATGGGTTTGTGATGTCATCTGTGGCCATTAAATAGGAGGCGAGAGGGCTGGGCATAGTTTTTACAACAGGCAGACAATGACTGAGCGATATCCTTTGTTTTGGGATTGACAACTGTGTATTGTGACAGAGTTTGATAAGAGCTTATTGTCTCTCATCACGGCTAATCTCTTTGACTCTTACAAATGTTGAGAACAAAAGAGTGAAAGTGAATAAGATGTGGACTTTCACAAAAGTTTATTTTGCTTGTCAAAATCTATACAGGGATGCCATATGGTTTTTGTTTCAATCAAATTGCTCGGTTTGTGGTGGACTAAGAACAATGTTTACAACACCTTGTTTTAAGTTTAGCATATATATGTGTAAAATGTTGTAATCGCGGACAGGAAACTCAACTTCGGTTAATTGCAACTTCGGTTAATCACAACATTTTCGCTGATCCTAAGGTGTTGCGATTATCCGGAGTGGACTGTATTATTATTATTTTTATTATTATTATTATTATTATTATTATTATTATTATTATTATTATTATTATTATTATTATTATTATTATTATTATTATTATTATTATTATTATTATTATTATTATTATTATTATTATTATTATTATTATTATTATTATTATTATTATTATTATTATTATTAGCTCTAGATAACGACAGCCTAAATTTATTTATTATATTTTCAGTACAAAGCCTTATTAAAAAGGAAATCAGTTCTGGAATTCCTGCAGAGAGGGTATTTATTGGAGGATTTTCTCAAGGGGGCTCCGTAGCATTGTACACAGCTTTCGGCACAAACGTGAAGGTTGGAGGTGCTGTCATACTCAGCTCATGGATGCCTCTCAACAAGCAATTTACAAATCCCAGTGTGAGTGATGTATCTTATTTCAGACCAGGAAAAATTGTTGCCGGGCAGTCCCTTTTAAAAAAAAGACAAAAGTAACAGAAAATCGGCTTCCCACAATTTAGAATTAAACTACCTACCTCCTTTCCTCTTATAGAATGTAATCATTAAATTATTTGATAGATTGGATGATACATTGAAACACAACCATGCTTTTTCATAGTTCTCATACTTAGATGCCCTTTTGAAACTAAAACATTTTTTTGAAAAGAAAAAAAAAACAGCTTTTAAATTCTTCATTTTTTATTTATTTATTTTTTTAATTATTTATATTTTAATCTTCTTTTTTTTTTTTTTCTTTTAAAGGTCACCAAATACAACACAGATATCCCAGTGCTCCAATGTCACGGGCAGGAAGACCCAATGGTGCCCTTGATATGGGGTAAGGCCACAGGAGGAATCATACAGAAGTTTAATCCCAATGCACAGTTTAAGACATATCCTGATATGGGACATAGTTCATCTCCAGAGGTAGGATTGTAATACAAACATATTATTTCATTTTGATTTATAATAATAATAATTATTAGCTGCTTTCTTTATCACTACCTGAATTTAGGCTACCAGTGCTTAATGTTGCTTTTCTTATTTTTAAAGATAAAATTCAGCTTGATTATGGTGTTGATTATTTTTCTTTCTTGCTTTGTCTGGCATCTTTCATACACACTTGTTCAGATCTTTATCGTGCACTGGTGCCTGCTCCTTAATTTCTTAATTTGATATTTTCAAAAAATAAAATGGAGCAACTCAAATGTCTTCGTTCTCGTTCTCTCATGTTCAAAGTATGTGTTGTTTGTTGCAAGTGAGGGTTCACAGTGTAAAACGCATACTTGTGAAGAATATAAGTATTAAAATTATCCCAACGATTGGAGCCTCTGTTGTGTAATGGTAGCACGCACATCTGAACGGTAATCAGAAGGTCTGAGGTTCGATCTCCATTCAAGGTAGAATGATTTTTTGGGATGGTTTTTTTCTTCTATTTTTCTTTCATGCTATGTCTGGCACCTTTCATACATTGTTCAGATCTTTTTCCTACACCGAAGGTAATGTACATTGTAGTGTATATAAGCACTATTTATTGATATTGAATTTTCAACAAAAAAAATTATTTTTTCTCTTTTCACTTCCCCCAGGAAATGAGAGATGTCAAGGAGTTTTTGGAGGAACACTTGAAGGATTCTTGATTAATTTCTTCTTTTCTTGGCCTAACGTTATTGGATATAATAATAATAATAGATATAATAACTGTTCAAGGACTCCAGTGACTCAGTCCTGCTGCTGCATTGAAGTTATGGTGGACTGGATGTTACAGTCTTTATTAATAATGATGAATAATATGGGTTTTTTAAAGTTCTTTATGTTTTTTGTTTTTTTGTTTGTTTTTTTTTTTTACAAAAACTTTGCTCCGTAATGCTTGTATATGATTGTTCAAGACACTTAAGTACTGTAAAAAGAAGAAAAAAATCGAAAGCAAAAACAATGTTCCAACTTTTTTTCCCATGTGCATAAAGATGAACATATTTCTAAAATATTTAAGAAACCTAATGGACATTCTAAATTTTCTTATGTAGAACAGTATATTCACATACGAACGTACATTGACATTTGATATTTTTCTCTTTTCTCCTCTGTTTGGAAAATTTAACAGAGAAGGATTGCAGATTAAATGTTATAATTTAAATTTTTGAGGGAGTTTTGGAATAATTCTTATGGGTTTTTTTTTGTTTTTTTTTTTTACAGTCCTTGCTTAGAAGTGTTTAAATATTTTTAAATATTGGGGATGATATTTATGATGTGCACATCACTCTGGTTGCAATTTTTTAATATAGGGTTTCTTGTAGATCAATTTATTTTTGTTTCTCCTTATCCTTTTTTTTTTTCTTTATTATAATTTGTTGATGAGTAGAGAGCTGTGTCGTGAATGGCAATAAAATGAACATTTTTGTGTCTATGTTATCAAATAAATTTTTTAACTGATTGCTATATAAATTAAAACTGAGCGCAGTATGGAGAAATAAAGGGGATTGTACGTTAGTGAAGTCTGAGATATAGTATATGTGCAATGGTTGTATGAAAGAAATACATTATGAAAGGATTCCATTTGCAATGCAGCTCATAAAATATTCAAAACGAATTTTTTTTTGTAATAGTTCATACGATTAAAATAATGAGTTGTTGGTTTCATTGTTGGTGTAATTATTGTTCTCACTTCTGACATTTGATCAGATGTGACTGTTTTGAATTTGAAAACTTAAGTCAGTCTGTATTTTCAGCGCTATACTTTTTAAATGCCCATATTTGCAGGACCAGCAGACAGGGATGCTGTTTGTAATTTACAAATAAATTTAAAGTGTAAGTATGCCTGTTTTAGAGGTATTTTAATGAATTTTGTGAATGCTCATATACATTTCAATTACTATTTATGAATATGTTATGTTAATTCTTTCATAAGAAGTTACATAATGTATTATTTTATGATAAAATACAGGTTTCAGATCTCTACCAGCTCAAATTAAGAAATGCAGGGATCACAGTGTCTGATGATTTTACCATTAAGGTTGATTGTAAAATGCTTTATATTATGAATCTTATTTCACACTTCAAAGGGCGCCCTTAAATTTTTATGATTTAAAACCAACATTTTTCAATCCTTATATTTCTTTTGCAATTGGTTTTAAGTAAATCAGGCCCTAAAAGGCTTAAGGAGAAAAAGCATGCTATTTTATCGGGTGGTATGTAATTATTTTTTTACTTTCGGGAATATGCACAAATTGTTTAGACTTTTATGAATAACATGTCATTGTTATCAATGAAATTGAGTTCACTTCAGTTGTGTTGAATCCATCTTTTTGCATTTACTACTTTAATCAGATGAAATGTTAAATTACTCTGTTGTTGTTGTTATAAGTCCCCTATTTTCTGTATTTATATCTTTAGAGTTAAGAATACTGTTATACTATTGTGACATTGTTTAGAAATTGAAATTTACATTTAATCTGAGTCAGACCTTGATCATACTGGTTAACAGTTTTTTTTTTTGGTTTTTTTTTTTTGGGGGGGGGGGGTGGTTGTGCTTTTTACTATTAATTTCTGTATATTTACTGCTAGTTATTGATTTTGAAAGGCAGATGGCATCTAAATAAGACTCTAAAGCGAATTAATATGCAAGCACATCATGGTGTATTAGTTAAAACATTTCCAAGTAACTCTGTAAAATTGTATTCCATTCTTTTATTGCACAAGGTCACATTCTGTCCTAAAATTTCTTTCATTGATAACAACATGCCCCATACAACGCATAAACTACTTTTAAGCATAATTTTTCTCGTTGCTCCATTAAATGACCGTCGCTTTGTACATTACAGAGAAGATATTTTGAAAAATAGATTTAATTCATCACTAATTATGATTGTTCAAATTCGTAAATCAATTCACACTTCTGATCCATACATCTGCTCTAGAAAAACTGATGATTAAAAAAAAAAAGCAAAATGATTGTGGAGTCAAATCCACAAATGTAGCCAATGACGGGAAGGAAAACATCCTCAAACATGCGATTTACCCTTTTGGCACACTGGAATCTGAATCTGTATTTTAAAGCTTTGTTGTGCTCACTTATACCCAGAATACCAATGCAATGCTTTTAAGACGATAATTGGGTATTTAAATTAAAGCATGTATTGCGTTGGAAAAATGGAATGATGCTGGAACAAATCAGTGATTATTGTAGTTGATTAAAATAAATTCAACTGTTTCTTGATGACTTGGGAGGTAGGAGGTACCAAATAAGGAGTTTGCAGTTTAATTAAATGCATCCACTTGACATTGTATGTTGACTTAAAGCCACGCTTCTTTTGCAAGGAAGGTCCCGAGTATGGAATAATTTACCTGCTGGTAAGAAACTTGTGAGCATTACTGAGTCCTTTTAAAATGCACATAAACTATCAAGAAAAGAGTTATTGGTGTATTTTCTTTTGGAAACCTAATATCAACAGCAGTGCTTACTCTGACCAACTCAGTTGGTTTATATGAAAGGGGAGGTTTGGGGGGGGGGGGTGTAGATGACAACGACATTCTGTTGAATAAGATCAGTTCATAATACACAAAACGTACCATGAAAGTAGTCCTAGATGGCACGTCATCGGATGAATGTCCAGTCATATCAGGAGTACCACAGGGAATGGTGCTAGGACCCATACTATTTCTTTGTTTCATCAATGACCTACCTCTACGAGTAAAATCTCAGATTAGGTTATTCGGCGATAACTGTCTAATATACCGACCAATAAAATCTGCAAATGATCAAAAATTGCTACAAGTACTACAAGAGGACTTGAATAGTCTTGAACAGTGGGCTAATGATTGGGGAATGAAATTTAACGCAAACAAATGCTACATCCTCAGTATAGCTAAAAATTACAATGAGACTTACAAGTTAAACAACACTGTCCTGAAACAAGTCGACGATAACCCATACCTTGGCATCACCTTCTCAAAGGACTTGAAATGGGGGAAACACATTAACAAAATAACCCAAAAGGCAAGCTGCACCCTCGCGTTTCTCCGCCGAAACCTTAGCCACGCCCCAACGTCATGCAAACAAAACGCCTACCTCGCATTTGTGAAATCACAATTGGAATACGGAGCAGTTGCCTGGGACCCCTACGTGAAGAAAGAGGATATTCAAAAACTTGAGAGAGTCCAGAGACAAGGCGCCCGGTTCATAACTGGGAACTATAAGAGCAGAACCCCAGGATGCATGACAAAAATGTTAGAAGAAAGAAATCTCATCAGCCTCCAACAAAGAAGAAAAGAAACCCGTCTGTCATTCATGTTCAAGATAATAACAGATCAAATACCATCAATAAAGGCAGACTCCTTTTTCACGCCACGACCAAACAAAAGAAAAATCCGAGCACTCACTTTCGCCAACCACATAACCGAAAACCCCATTGACAGATACGTCACAAACAATTCGAACTGCTTCAAAATCCCACAGACAAGAACACAAAACTACAGAAATTCTTTCTTCATTAGAACTATCTCGGAGTGGAATGGGCTGGATGAACTGGTCATCATAGCACCACACTTAAACGATTTCAAGGCCCGACTGACATGGGCCGCGCCCAATGAGGACGCCGCTGAAATACAACCAGACCATTGGTTTCTTCAGCGCCAACCATACAGATACAGAATAACATAAAAGAAAAATTAAATTAAAAAAGGAGAAAAATTGTTAAAGATTTAAAAAGCAAATACAAATATCGAAGAAGTGGCCTTGTCGTTTGACATAATTAAACATTAAATAATATTAGAAATATATTGACATAGTTTTAATGAAAGCAATCTATCTAACCCTGAACGATATTTGAATGTTTATTTAGTATCAATCAAAGCAGGCATAAACTACACTTAGTTTTTGATAATCCAATCATCTTCCTTTTTCTATCACTGATATGACCTGCCTAAATGTATCACAAGCGATGTATCCTAATAGCAAATAAACAAAATGCTTCTTATAGCGAGAAAATAACTGATTTTATTTGATACATTTATTGCATCTTTTTAGTTTGATCATCCCACCCTTTCTCTCTCTTCTTTTAAATTCTTAATACTGGTATGCAAGAGGTACCAATACACCACTTTGTGTTGTAAGTTTTTATTTTTCTCACAATATTGAATTGACATGTTTAGCTACTCATTATTGTGGTATAAAATACAACCTTTAAACTGCATTAAAACCTTGAATTTGTTTCAACCTTGTTTTTGAAAATTGGCTTATTGTGTTATTTATTATTTATCACAACTGCTCTTGTGCTTTTTCTCTTATACATTATCTAATTCTTTTGTGTTTTAAGAGTCAGGCTACAATGGAAATCTGATTATGGTATCAGGCTCGACGTGACACTGATTATTATTATTGTCTCATCACAAAATATGAGCTAGGGCTAAAATAGTATAGAGATACCGATAGATCAAATAGCTAGTTAGGTTCAAAAGAAATCTAATTTAGAAGTCTGGTATCAAACTGTGATATTTTTCCATCCATGTTGACAAGCATCTTCACTTACGAAAATATGAATAACATCGTCCAAAACAGACTAAACGGTCTATCATTTTCAACAAATAATAATAATATATACTTTATTCATAACAAAAATGGAAATTCGTTTACTGGGTGGGGATCCTGACCTCCCATAGTGGGCAGGGAGGTACGTGCTGTGTCTTCTTTCCCCCCATACCTGTTTTCCAATTGTTTCCTGTCATTGTCTTGGAATGAGATTACTTAGTTTTGTCCTGATCCTTGCCGGAGTTCCTTGACTGGGAGGGAAACAGTCGAATGTATAGTTATAGTTTTGGGAGATGATATTTTTTTCCTTGTAAATCATCTCTCTGTTATGCATTGTATTATGTTTAGTTTACATATTATATTATATGATTGGTAAACATTTGAGTGTATTCCTCTTAGTTGGGACCTGTGCTTGTGTCTGGATGAGACTTTTAGGTGATCTCAAACTAAGTACTTTGGCGGTGTGCTCTTGGAATCTACATCTGTTCCCTATTTGAACCAATTCCCCTTTGTCTTACCTTTTCTTTTGCGCTTTAATTGTAATTCTAGAACTTTTAACTATCCCATTCTCTTCTTTTTTACTGGCGCTGATATGACCTTAATGTGTTGCAAGCGCCGTAAAACCCTTAAAAAACAAAAACAAAAACGAAATTCGTTTACAGACGCGGCATGCATATAAATGCATACGCATATATATATATTACAAAGCGAAACATGTTGTCCCCATGACCCCCGGTTTGAACCCATATGCAAATGCACAAAAATGTAAAAAATATACAACCAAGAACCAATAGCGACACTTTATATATTAATTTGATAAATTGAGATAGACCATGCCTCTGGCCTCTAGTCTGAACTTGTGTGTCTATTTAATAGTATTTAACAAAGATGAGGAATTAGGCGGAATCCATAAAATTGAATGACATAGTTGATGCATAGGAAATTTTATTTTTCATCACTCGCTAACCCGCTTATTTCCAACTACATAAATGATGAGCACGAACTGCATTTTTCATACCGTCTAAGTGGGTCTTTTGACCTATCATGTTGGACAGAGACTGGGTGGGGATCCTGACCTCCCATAGTGGGCAGGGAGGTACATGGTGTGTCTTCTATCCCCCTTACCCGTTTTCCAATTGTTTCCTATTGTTGTCTTGGAATGAGATTACTTAGTTTTGTCCTGACCCTGGCCGGAGTTCCTTGGCGGGGAGGGAAACAGTTATAGTTTTGGGAGGTGATATTTTTTTTCCTTGCAAATCATCTCTCTGTTATGCATTGTATTATGTTTAGTTTACATATTATATTATATGATTTGTAAACATTTGAGTGTATTCCTCTTAGTTTGGACCTGTGCTTGTGTCTGGATGAGACTTTTAGGTAATCTCAAACTAAGTACTCTGACGGTGTGCTCTTGGAATCTACATCTGTTCCCTATTTGAACCAATTCCCCTTTGTCTCACCTTTTCTTTTGTGCTTTAATTGTAATTCTAGAACTTTTTACTATCCCATTTTTCCTTTTTACTGGCGCTGATATGACCTTAATGTGTTGCAATCGCCGTAAAACCCTTAAAAACAAAAACAATTGGACAGAGAGGTCACTTAATTTTGTCTTCTCTCCCTCATATCTGATTTTCCTTTCCATTTCCATGTTGCTCTTTGGGTTTGTTCTTGGGAGGAGAAACATTCAAATGAATAGTATCTTTTATGAGAGATTATATTTTTTCCCCTTGTATGTCCTTTATTTGTTATTACTATAATTCTTATTAGTTTCAACTATATTGTACTACTTTATAAACATTTGAGTGTATCCTTCATATAGTACTTTGCTTGTACATGGATGGAACTTTAAGGTAATGTCAAAATAGGCTCATCGGTGGTTGCTTGTGGAACCTTCTGTTCCCTTTTTGAACCTGTCCCCTTTGTCTTGACACGTTTAACCTCAGATCTTCCACTGTTCTCAACCATCTTCTTTTTTGCGGGCACTGAAATGACCTACCTGATAGTTTCGCAAGCGCCGTAAAACTCATAAAAACAAAACAAGACATACCAAACCGTCCTTTTTTGTTCTCAGTCTCAGGTCCGAAACATGGCGTGATAATATAATGTAGTGAGGTTTCGCTTTATATTGTAGTCTCGTTCTAACCGAGAGCCTAGTGCTGGGTGGGTTTATTTACCTCCCAGGGTGGGCAGAAAGTCACGCTGTCTTCTATCCCCTAATAATATAATCTGTTTTCCGAGTTGCTTTCTGTCTTTGTCTTGGAATGGGATTACTTGGCTTTATCCTAGCCCTGGCCGGAATCCTTGACTGTGAGGGAGACAGACAAATATCTAGTTATAGTTTTGGGAGATAATATGTTTTTCCTTGTAAACCATCTCTGTCGCGTATTGTTATATATTGTTTTGAATGTATAATCTGCGTATTTGAGTGTGTTCCTCTCAGTGGGATCTTGTGGTTGTGTCTGGATGAGACTTTTAGGTGATCTCAAACTAAGAACAATGACAGTGTGCCCTTGGAATCTGCATCTGTTCCCTTTTTGTAGCATCCCTTTGTCATACTGTTTCTTGGCTGCTTTAATTGTACAATCTTTTGACCATTCCATTTTTTTCCTTCTTCCTGGCGCTGAAATGATCTGTCTCCCAAGCTCCGTAAAACCATTAAAAACAAAAACAAGACTAGAGACTTTTCCCCGAGTGACAAGTCTGACAAGATTATCGGAAGCGGTCCCTGTTGCGTCTGTAAACCAATTTGAAACAATGAAAGAATATTTTGAAAGAGGGACTTTTTTTCTTCTTTACATCTGCAAATAAAAATGTCTTTCATAAAATCTAATAAAATGATTGACCGTATGGACGCTGGAAGGATGAAGTTTTGTCTCCTTGTTAGAATTGTCTCTACTGTCCGTCATATATTAAAAAAAAATAATAATGAATATCAACATGCAACCCACAATGTTTCATTATTCCCCTACCAGTCCATAGAGTACTATATTTCCATTTCATACAGTAGTACTTGCAGTCACCTGTTAGGCGTACTTTTTGTACAAATATATATTGAAATATCCGTCACTGCTTATAGCCAGGTACTCATTCACATCTGAGTCGAGTTGGATTATGTATCATGTAAAGTGCCTTATCAAAGGAAACAACTTTGGGACCATGCTTTTCCAAGATCACTGTAACTCCTTCGACCACTGGCCATGCTTAACATTGCTTGACTTGTGACAAGATGAGACACCATACCGTTGAGTAACCGTGTCACACAAATTTTGAACATTTATCTAGAGGATATTTAATATACACTAAACGTGCTCAAAGTGCTTTACAAGTGGTCCCAAGCCATCAGCAATAATCCACGTGCAGGACGATCATAACCCCTATAAAGCGATAATACCTTTTTTTTTTTTTTTGGACAGACAGCGCAGTCAACAGATGGTACTCGTGTTACACCTTAGTACAGTGAGAGGATGTGAGTTAAGAACCTTTTCCCAAGGACTCAATTTTGTGCTGCCTATTGTGGAACTCGAGCCCAGGATCTACTGGCCCGAAGGCGAGAGGCGTACCTCGAGACCACAAAGACGCAATCTACAGATTAAAAATAGACCATAAAAATGATTTTTCGTGCTATCATCCAACTCAAGTGACCCTGACCAGATGCATTTTAATTTTACAGTTAACAGCAATCAGTTATTTGCGTGGATGAAGTACTTTGCAAAATGTTTTCTCCCTATTATCTTATTGTAAATCTGTATCCAGGTGATGGAGCTTTGCCTGGGTGGGATTTTTTACCTTCAGTGGTTGCAGGTCACGTGTTATATCTTTTAACCCTCTTTATCTGTTTTTCTAAGTTGCTTTCTGTCTTTGTCTTCGAATTATTATTCTTCTTCCATTAAGACCAAAGCTTCAGGCTGAAGATTGTATGGGCGATTTTTAAGCAACAGGGGTTTTAGAGGGAAGCAGGGAACGATTGTTTGAAGTCAACGGTCGAAAGGGCTTGTTTACAATTGGTTGGTAGGGAGTGCCAAAGTCGGATGGTGGAGGGGAAGAAAGAGTAAAGATGATGGTTTGTTCTTGAGTGGGGGATTTCAAAATAATTAAATGCTGAGTTTCTTGTTTTATTGTTCCGTTTCATGCTAGATATCTAGTTGGAATTTCAAGTTTTCCGTTTTGTGCTTTGTGGAATATGAGGCGTTCGTTGATGGAACGTCTTTCATGTAGAAATTTCCATTGGAGATCGTTTATGAGTTGAGTTACGCTCATATCCCGCTCATAGTTTCCACTGACAAATCTGGCCGCCCGACGTTTGAATTAAATTACCTCATTGGTTGAACAATTAAATACTGCTCATTTTCATTAGGTGGTCGACGCCTTGTAGTCAGTGAAGTGTTAGGCTATGTATGAGTTTCCGATGGCTACAGTTCGAGCCGGCGACAAGGAACGTTGACGGCATACTGTTCACTCCATCAGCATTGAGCAACTGGGTCCGTTAGATATGAAGGACAGTATTTTGCGTCTTATCTGAAAGGTGATGCTGAGTTTGCGCGACAGGGCGCCAACGGGTCCCGTTAGAGATAGACGACGATTGGGATTGTTTGGAAGCTTTAACCCTTTGCCCACTAGTCATTATGACATCCGAAATGCTATCGCCTTCTACATCTACGCCAGAATAGAAATAGAGGGTGGAGCCTACCATGATATAACATTTTATGGATCCCTAATTTCATCATATCAGTTCTGTCCACTGACAGGTGGGTGGATATCGCTTTCAAGAACTTATGTCCTTATATGAAATTCTGAGTTTTTGACCAATCAACGGATTGCTCTTTTGAGAGCTCGCTTGTCAACATGAGTCAGCTCAGCCCTTGATTTATGTAAAGGCATCACAGGCGGTATATGTTGTGTAACTTCAAAGACCACGGTTGACCGAAAGCGATGAATGGAAGCCCTACTGTGGCGTGGAGAACGAGGTCTTGTATGTATAGTTACGTCATATCTCAACGCTCGTGAATTCTTAGTACGGCTGGACTCACAATCAAAACTCGAAATCTGTGTTTTAAACTCTTGAATCAATCGAATTACATCAGTGCGTTCGTCTCATTGAGAAATGAAAAACGATATATAAATCAAGAACATCGACCGGAAAATAAGGAAATTATCATAAAATTATAAAATTTGAGAAAGCTATTTTCAAAATCAAATATATTACAAAAAAGGTTATTTCTCGACCGATTTTTATGAGACAAAGACAATTTTTCTCCACTTTTCAAGCTGATTCCAACAATGAGGTTTTCAAATTTATCGCGATAAGATTATTTGTCATTTTTTAAAATACCCAATTGACTGCTCAGGAAATGAATACGTAATCCTTGGCGGCTAGCGAGTAGGTGTTAAATTTTGCTTACCCTTTCCCACGCAGACGCACACACACACACACACACACACACACACACACACACACACACACTGAACACACAATGCATGTCTTTCACTTCAGCCAAAGTTGCCTTATTACAACTTAGACTCGAATGATAACAGCGAGTAAGGTGTCAGATTAAACTTCAGTTTTAAAGGTCTAATTCAATTCACACCGTAATAAATCATAATAATGATCATTCTTGATATATTAGAGCATTAAAATATTTAATTCACATTACTATAAATATATTTTAAATATATGTATTTTGTAATTATTTTAGCGACGATACGAACCCCTTTTTTATCGTCGAGCCGAACGATAGGATGCTAGACGACGAGAAGTCTGTGGATGTGTGTTTGTGTGTGTGTGTGTGTGTGTGTGTGTGTGTGTGTGTGTGTGCGTCTACGTGGGAAAGGGTAAGCAAAATTTAACACCTACTCGCTAGCCGCCAAGGATTACGTATTCATTCCTGAGCAGTCAATTGGGTATTAAAAAAAATAATGACAAATAATCTTATCGCGATAAATTTGAAAACCTCATTGTTGGAATCAGCTTGAAAAGTGGAGAAAAATTGTCTTTGTCTCATAAAAATCGGTCTAGAAATAACCTTTTTTGTAATAGATTTGATTTTGAAAACAGCTTTCTCAAATTTTATAATTTTATGATAATTTCCTTGTTTTCCGGTCGATGTTCTTGATTTATATATCGTTTTTCATTTCTCAATGAGACGAACGCACTGATGTAACTCGATTGATTCAAGAGTTTAAAACACATATTTCGTGTTTTGATTGTGAGTCCAGCCGTACTAAGAATTCACGAGCGTTGAGCTATGACGTAACTATACATACAAGACCTCGTTCTCCACGCCACAGTAGGGCTTCCATTCATTGCTTTCGGTCAACCGTGGTCTTTGAAGTTACACAACATATACCGCCTGTGATGCCTGTACATAAATCAAGGGTTGAGCTGACTCATTTTGACAAGCGAGCTATCAAAAGAGCAATCGTTGATTGGTCAAAAACTCAGAATTTCATGTAAGGACACAAGTTCTGGAAAGCGATATCCACCCACCTGTCAGTGGACAGAACTGATATGACGAAATTAGGGCTCCATAAAATGTTATATCATGGTAGGCTCCACCCTCTATTTCTGTTCTGGCGTAGATGTAGAAGGCGATAGCATTTCGGATGTCATAATGACTAGTGGGCAAAGGGTTAAAGCTTCCAAACAATCCCAATCGTCGTCTATCTCTAATCGGCCCCGTTAGCGCCCTGATGCGCAATCTGTCTGATAATGCAATGGTTACTGTCCGTTTAACATTGCAGAAACCGGGATAGATCCTGCTCAACGGTCTCTGGAGGGCTACGGTTTTGTTGTTTTTATTTGTTGTTGTTTTTTTTTGTTTTTTTTTTTTTAATTACTGCAGAAACTGGTAGAACTACAGTTATTAGTGCAGAACATAGAAAAATCGTACATCGGCAACATTAGGATTTTTTTTTATTTTTAAACTCAAGAGGCATCTATCGCCATGGACCTTAACTTGACAATAATGATCCTCGTTGAGCATGCATGGGATGAGTTTTACCAAAGCTATGCCA